>NC_054488.1:25349973-25696474 GCF_017639515.1 Carcharodon carcharias
TGAAATGGTGATCACAAACCCATTGTTGATTGTTGTAAAAACCCACCTGGTTCACTAATGCACTTTATCTTAACATCCTTATCTGGTCTGGCCTCTATACAATGTGGTTGACTCTGAACTACCCTCTGAAATGGGGGCAAGCCACTCAATTGTATAAAACTGCTACAAGAAAAAAAGAATGAAAAGGAAGGAAAACTGATGGATCACCCGACATCAGTCTAGGCACCGCAAATGACAATGGCACACCCAGCCCTGTCAACTCCCAAAGTTCTTACTAACATCAGGGGCTTTATGCCAAAATTGGGAGACTGTCCCACAGACTAGTTGAGCAACAGCCTGACATTGTAAGTTTTGATTCCGTGAGTGTGACTATACCCCAGATACTGACATCACCGTCACCAGAGGTGGCAGCACAGTGGTATACAGTCAGGACAGAGTTGCCCTGGGAGTCCTCAACATCAACTCCAGACCCCATATAGTATCATGGCATCAGGTCAAACATGGGTAAGGAAACCTCCTGCTGATTACCACCTATGGTCCCCTGTCAGTTGATGAATCAGTACTCCTCCATGTTGAACACCAATTGGAGGAAACACTGAGGGTGGCAAGGGCACAAAGTAATCTGGGTGGAGGAAGCCTCAATGTCCATCACGAATAGTGGCTGGTAGCACTATTACTGACCGAGATGGCTGAGTCCTAAAGGACATAGCTGATAGACTGGTTCTTCGGCAGGTGGTGAGGGAACCAACAAGAGGGAAAACCTACCTGACCTCGTCCTCACCAACCTACTTGTCGCAGATGCATCTGTCCATGACAATTTTGGTAGGAGTGATATCCACACAATCCTTGTGGAGATGAAGTCCCGTCTTCACATTGAGGATACCTCCTATCATGTTGTGTGGCACTACCACAGTTCTAGATTTTCAAATGGATCTAACAGCTAAAAACTGGGCATTCATGAGGCATTGTGGGCCATCAGCAGCAGCAAAATAGTATACAACCTCAATCTGTAACCTTATGGCCCGGTATATCGTTCAGTCTATCATTGCCATCAAGCTGGGGGATCAACCTTGGTGCAATGAAGAGTGCAGGAGGGCGTGCCAGGAGCAGCACCAGGCATACCTAAAAATGAGGTGTCAAGCTGTTGAAGCCACAACACGGGACTACTCACATGTCAAACTGTGGAAACAGCATGCAATAGACAGAGCTAAGCGATCGCACAATCAATGGATCAAATCTAAACTCTGCAGTCCTGCTATGTCCAATCATTAATGGTGATGGACAACTAAGCAATTCTCTGGAAGAGGTTCCACAAATATCTCCAACCTCCATTTAATATAAAAGCAAAATACTGTGGATGCTGGAAATCTGAAATAAAAACAAAATGCTGGAAAAACTTAGCAGGTCTGACAGCATCTGGGCAGAGAGAAACAGAGTTAACGTTTTGAGTCCATATGACCCTTCTTCAGAGCTAAAGAGAAGTAGAAATGTGATTAAATTTATACTGTTTATGGAGGGGGTGGAGCAGGTAAAGCTGGATAGAAGGTCAGCAATAGGTGGAGGCTAAGGAGAGATTGATAAAGATGTCATGGACACAAGACAAAGGGAGTGTTAATGGCAGTGATATGGGCTAAATTGTGGCATAAAGGTAAGAAAGCAGAATGTGAGAATAGCAGAACAAGGGTCAGCACTCCGAAAGAACAACATAGAACAAGTGATGGATGGTCCTTTTGGGGTGGGGTAGAGGGCGGTGATTGGGGAAAAAGGATAGAAAAGGGATAAAAAGGGGATAAAACCATGAATAAATGAATAAAAATAGGTAAATAAAAAATAAACATAAATTTTAAAAAGGGCTGAAGAGTTCATGGTCTGAAGTTGTTGAACCCAACTTTAATGATGGGGAGCCCAGCATATCAAATGCAAAAGACAAGGCTGAAGCATTTGCACCCATCTTCATCCGGAAGTGCTGAGTGGATGATCCACCTCTGTCCTCCTGAGGTCCCCAGCATCACAGGTACCAGTCTTCAGCCAATTCGATTCACTCCGTGATATCAAGAAACAGCTGAAGGCACTTGATCCTGCAAAAGCTGTGGACCCTGACAACATTCCGGCATTAATACTGAAGACTTGTGCTCCAGAACTAGCCTTGCCCCTAGCCAAGTTGTTTCAGTACAGCTGCAACACTGACATGTACCTGGCAATGTGGAAAATTATCCAGATATGTTTTGTCCATAAAAAGTAAGACAAATCCAATTCAGCCAATTACAGCCCTATCAGGCTACTCTCGATTATCGGCAAAGTGATAGAAGGTGTTGTTGACAGTGCTATCAAGTGGCACTTACTCGGCAATAACCTGCTTACTGATGCTCAGTTTGGGTTCCGCCAGGGTCACTCAGTTCCTGACCTCATTATATCCTCAGTCCAAACATGGACTAAAGAGCTAAACTCCAGAAGAGAAGGTGAGTGGCTTCCCTTGACATCAAGGCAGTATTTGACTGAGTGTGACATCAAGGAGCCCTACCAAAGTCAATGGGAATCGGCAGGGGGGGAAACTCTCCATTAGTTGGATTCCGAGCTAGCACAAAGGTTATGGTTATTGGAGATTGAACGTCTCAGTCCCAGGACATCACTGCAGGAGTTCTCCAGGGTAGTGTCCTAGGCCTAACCATTTAAGTGGTTTCATTAATGACCTTCCTTCCTTCCATCCATCATAAGGTCAGCAGTGATTGCACAATGTTCAGCACTATTCATGAAGACTCATACTGAAGCAGTCCATGTCCAAATGCAGCAAGACCTGGACAACATTCAGGTTTGGCCTGATCAGTGGCAAGTCAACATTCTGGGTTGTTACCATTGACCAGAAACTAAACTGGACCAGCCATGTAAATACTATGGCTACATGAGCAGGTCAGAGGCTGGGAATTTTGTGGAGAATAACTCACCTCTTGACTCCCCAAAGCTTGTCTAGCATCTACAAGGCACAAGTCAGGAGTGTGTTGGAATACTCTCCAATTGCCAGGATGAGTGCAGCTCCAACAACACTTGAAAAGCTTGATGCCATTCAGGACGAAGCAGCTTGATTGTGACCCCATCCATCACCTTCAACATTCATTCTCTCCACCATTGACGCACAGTGGCAGCAGTGTGTACCATCTACAAGATGTATTGCAGGAACTTATTAAGGCGCCTTCAACAGCACCTTCCAAACCCGCGACCTCCGCCACCTGCAAGTTCCCCTCAAGTCATCATTGTGGTCCATATTGGACTTTTTAAAAAATAAAGGCAATTTATCTGAAAAGGAACGCACGCACTGCACGTGCCCGCACTGCACACTTCAAATTACCAGGGGGCACAGATTTAAGATGATTGGTGGAAGGATTAGAGGGGACATGAGTTCTAGGTGCTCACCATCCTGACTTGGAAATATATCACCGTTCCTTCACTGTCACTAGGTCAAAGTCCTGGAACTCTCCTCTTAACAGCACTCTGGGTGTCCCTACAATACGTGGACTGCAGCAGTTTAAGAAGGCAGCATCCTACCACCTTCTTGAAGGCAATTAGGGATGGGTAATTAATGCTGGTCTAGCCAGCGACACCCACATGCCGTGAACAAATAGAAAAAATAAAGGAACTGGACTGTCAGGTCAGAGGCCATGAGTTCATATTCCACTACCACAAATTGTTAAATCTTTAGGTACGTTATCCAAAATCCGGCTGTCCGAAAACTGAAAGATTTTCTCCCGGGAGGTCTGTGTGTTCCCAGAACAGAGAGAGCACAGGAGTGAAGAGGCCATTCTTGGGCTGATCCCAGAGGATAGAATCAGTGAGAGTTGTGCACACACAGGACCTTAGTACTTCAGTTGGTAAAGGCAATCAACAAATAAGCTTAGGTTCAGTTCCTGGTCTATGCTAAATCAGCTGATCTTGGAAGTCTTTGTTATTGGAATGATACGATTAGCCTCAGGATCCCTGCATTTCCAGGGAGATTCTTCTGAGGAATGAATTTAATGTTTCTGTGGTGAGAAGTAAATATCTGATGCTGTGCTTTCATGTCATGGGAAAACAAAGAGCTAGTGCAAAACAAATATAAATGCAGGTTCTTTCCTCTTACATCAGAGACTGTCCAGTGAATTTACCTGACAGCGCATTTCTCCAAATCTCCAGTATTAGACTGTCACAACAGGTTTTTACTAGAATGATGGTTACATCCTTTTAATGTTTAATGGTAACGTCCCTGTAAGCAATGCTAAAATGAGAAGGGAGAGGAAAATTAATCATACACACAAGCTGCCTGTTCCACTGACGGGAAAATCTGAAATACGACACGCTGTCAGTCCTGAGGGTGCTGGATTTTGGATATCTGACTTGTAATTCAATAAATCTGGCTGGCACCAGAAAAAATAACCATAAACAATGCAGCTGGATTGTCTTAAAAATTCAAGTGGTTCAATAATGTCCTTCAGGGAATAGACCTGCCTTCCGTACCTCTACAATGACTCTAGTCCAATGTTATAGTTGAGTTTTAATGCTCTCTGACATGGCCATAGTTGTTCAGGGAGCTGGGGCTGGGCAAGTTACTTTGCCAGTGTCACCCATATGCAAGTTTGCTGTGGGGTAGGAATCTGTTTCTTGTTGACAGTTCAAGGAGCAATGCTTTAAAGTCTAGCATTGGCTTTGGTGGACAGGCCTGGCACTGACATGGTTTTGGAATGGGCAAGCAGGGATGTTTAGGATTTGCAGCGACATACGTTCTGTGAATGGGAAGCATGTCTGCATGTTACAGAGGAACATAGCAGGAGTAAGCCATTCGGTCTGTCAAGCCTGCTCTGCCATTCAAACAGATCTTGGCTGATCATCTAACTCTACGCCATTTTCCCCCACTATCCCCATATCCCTTGTTGTCATTAGTATCCAGGAAGAGCACACCTTGGTGTAGGGAGGCACAGTGCATATTCTGCACCGCTAATGATCATGTTTCAAATTTCTGATCATCAGACAATGGGGATTTAGTGGAAAAGGCCCTGGCCTGTCAGAAAGCTGAGCATACATTTGCCTCCATGCCCTGTGGAATCATGGACCAGTTCATCTCGGTAATGGGGAAAAAGGATCACGCCTTGCTTATCGATTGCAGGTGAGCCAAGGAAGGAATGCGCCCCTGCTGAGGGTGTTCAATGGTCTGAGTCTAATCTGTGTGGCTTTGATGTTAGCTGTGGCTCAGCATTACTACGCTCCTCTCTGAGCCAGAAGGCTGTGAGTTCAAGTCCCACTTTTTTCAAATTTTTTTCTGAGGGTTGTGCGACTTTGGAACTCTCTGCCTCAGAAAGCAGTGGAGGCGGGGTCACTGAATATTTTTAAGGCAGAGATAGATTCTTGTTAGGCAAGGGATTCAAAGGTTATCGGGGTTAGATGGGAATGTGGATATCAACACGAAGATCAGCCATGATCTTTATTGAATGGCAGAGCAGGCTTGAGGGGCCAAATGGTCTACTTCTGTTTCTATTTCTTATGTTCAAACCAGGAATTCTAGCACAAAATCTAGCCTGACACTCCAGTGTAGTACCGAAGGAGCCCTGCACTGTCTGATTTCAGATAAGACATTATGGGATGGGAGAGCTGGGAAATTCTCCCTGATAGCTCAAGGTGGCTCCGGGGTGGTCAGTTTCTTAGGAAATTCCTTACTGTATTTTTGTCTTTGACTGTCCACTGCCATCCTTTTGCCATTTCTCCCCCAAGCTCCTCTTCCACTATTAAAGTTTCCCTGGCTGCAATAGTGGGTGCGTTTTTGCCCTAATTTAACTAATAGTTTAAACTGCAACCATTCCTACCCAGCTCGTGCTGCAATCATTCCTACCCTTGGCTTTCGTCAGTGGGTGATGGATCTTTTCTCAAATTTGGTTTCCAAATTCCTGGACGTTTCTAGACATGATGACATTTCTGCATTGGACTATCCAGGGCTATGCTGTCAAACTCAGCTGCTGTCTCTCTGATCTGTGGTTGTGTTGCATAAATTTTAAACTAACTTTGATCAATTTATAGTCCTTTTCTCCCCCTATGGGACCTCTGACTTTAATTCTGGATTCCCCTCCTAGAACCATAGAACCACTCCTCTCTATTCCCTGTTAACTGTCAGGAGTATGTATCCCTAAAATTGCTACATAACCACGCGCACGTAACTAAGCTTTTACTGTGTTCATTCGCCTGCACCTTCTGGCTGCCACGCCACACCTGATCCTACATTTTTCAGAATTATTTTTGCTAGATATCTCTCCTTTTGTCGTGCCACTTTCATTTCTCCTCTCTTGGGTACTCTGCCCTGGTAATTCCCTATCTAACGCTGTAGAATTCCTACTCATTTGCAGTTGTCCCACACTTCACTCCCTCCTAGAGAAGCTTACAGCTTCCCTGTCTGTCTCAGAAGGGCCCATCAAGGTTCTGTCCACTGCCTCCTTACAAGCAGTAACTCCACCTTCCCCATCCTTGTCTCTCAGCAACCTTCCCGCCTAGCCTGCCACAGGGGCTAATCATCCAAAACTCCTTCCCACATATTGTATCCCTCTCGGTGCTGACCCAGTGAACCATGCCATCAGATCACTGCCATTCCCTGTCCCTCCTGAATCTCCATTCATGAACAAGACCCTTGCCATCCATCAATTAAATGTGGACAATTGCACCAACATCATGGTCTTGATGGAGACGTGGCTGAGGGTGGTAATACCACCTGTTTAAGTGAAGCCGCTCCACCTGGCTGTACCTTTTACCATTTGCCCCACCTGGACCATTGCTATGGTGGGATGGCTCTGGTCACCAAATCACACCTTGGTTTCTATCCCTACTCCATGTCATTTCCAGGCCTCTCACATCTCATTCAAAATCCTCATTAAGTGGTATAAAAATATTATCATCAAGATACTTCACTGCTCTTCTTCAGCCTCAGATCCAAGGTGCTTCACAGGAGCAATATCAAATGAAATTTGGTACTGAGCCAAAAAGCTTGGTCAACGAGGTAGGTTTTAAGGAGTGTCTTAAAGCAGGCAGTAGATCGTTTTAGGGAGGGAATTTCGGAGCTGAAGACATGATTGCCGATGCTGGAGCACTTAAAATTGGAGGAGCCCAGATATCTCTAAGGGTTTTAGGTCTGGAGGCGATTACTGAGATGGGGAGGAGAGAAACCATAGGGGGATTGGATGAAGGTTTCAGCAAAAGGTGAGCTCTGGCAAAGTTGGCAATGCTATGAAGGTGGGCTGACAGAAGGATGGGAAGTGTTAGAAGCAGCTGAGGAGATTGAGACCAAGAAATACAACTGATCTCAGAACAGGGTGGAGAGGAAAAATTTCATTCACTGGAGAGTCAAGCAATTACGATCAAAGTAATTTTCAAGTTTTGTAGCTAGTTAAAGTAGGAAATAAGAGATTTTCCAAGAGAGCTGTAGGAATTTTAATAAGGTATTCAGAAAGTTCCACATGTGAGGCTTTTAAGAAGGTTAATGTTCTTGACTTGGTTAATTGAGTGTTGGAGCATTGAGGTACAATGATGTTCTGTGCAGGGGAAGTGATTTCTCTGTTTATTTATTGCACTCACTCATTTCCTCTTTGTGTTTGATCCTTAATTTCTGAAAGCTTCATCTCTATCTCATAGCAGTGCACACTTTCTTCTTGCAGCCTAGTTGACCCCTGGTGGCAACCGGAAATTATTACAGAACAGGGATCTGAGTGTTCTTGTACAAGCATCATGAAATTAACATGCAGATATGGTAAGCAATCAGGAAAGAAAATTGTATGTTAGCCTTTATTACAAAGGATTGTAATTGTAGTATGAGAGTAAAAAGTCTTACTGCAATTATACAAGGCCTAGGTTGCCTTTCCTAAGGAAGGATATAGTTGTCTTAGAGGGAGCACAATGAAGGTTCACCAGAGCGATTGCTGAGATGAGGGGATTGGCCTATGAGGAGAGATTGTGTAGACTAGGCTATAGTCCCTTGAATTTAGCAGAACGAGAGACAGGTCTCATCAAAGATACAAAATTCTTAAAGTGCCTGACAGATTAAATGCTGGGAGGATGCTTCTCTTGGCCAATGTGCCTAGAACTAGTGGTCACAGTCTCAGAATAAGGGCTTGGCAATTTAGGACCACGATGAGGGGAAATTCCTTCATTCAAATGGTTGGGAATTTTTGGAAATTTCTGTCCCAGAGAACTGTATTCAAGACTGGGATCGATTAGATTTTTGGATACTAAGGGAATCAAGAGATGGAGATAGGGATAGGACAGATAGTGTAGCTGAGGTAGTAGATCAGCCGTGATCTTAGGGAAAGGACATCCAGACCCATTCCATCTTCATGGATTAAATTAGCAACCTCTCCCCACTTTCTCATCGTATCTCTATTTCAATCTCTCTAATCTCATTCTCCCTCTGTAGTTCAGTATGACAAGCATTGGTTTTATGTGTCCCCTCAAGAGGAGAGTGTCATTAATAAAGCATCAATGATCCAGTTAAACAAAATGATAACTCGTACCTAAATTATTGTTATATTCTTGTTTGCTCTGTATCTAACCCATATTGTATCTACCCTTGGAAGGTTTGTTGAAGACACTGTAGAGGGGCTTTAATAAGTACCTCACCCATGTTTTACCTGTCCTGGGAGGGTTTGAGGACAATGCATACCTAAATTCCCCAAAAACTAACATTGTTCAGCTTAAAGAGCTACAAAAGTCACAAAGAGAGGCCAGAAATAAGCTGGTGAGTTTTCCTTTCGACCCTGATGGGCGTGTCCTTATTAGCAAGGAAGGCGTGAGGTCAATTCTCTGTGCATCTTGTGACTGTTCTTTGGGACCTGTGCTTGCTGTTGCCCTCAGAGTGGAACTGTTGAATTCATGGGGTTGCAGGTGTTTGACCTCATACTCTTCTAACTTCAGGTCTTTGGAAGTGACCCCTGTGCCCCTCACTGATCCCAGCCTGGTAGTCCTGATCACAAACTCCAATGTACGACACACTCTGACAGGCAGCGAGTACTCGACTCGCCGCAAGCAGTGCAAGGAGGCTGCAGATGCACTCAAGAAAGAGACTCTCCGAGATGTTTCTATAGCTGATTTGACAGGTGTGTACGAGCTTGGCTTTTGCATCTATTTTTTTGAAGGGGGGTGGGTGGGTGCAGGGCACATAAATACTGTGGCTACAAGAACAGGTCAGAGGCAGGGAATTCTGTGGAGAGTAACACACCTCCTGAATCCCAAAGCCTATCCAGCATCTACAAGGCACAAGTCAGGAGTGTGATGGAATACTTCTGACTTGCCTGGATGAGTGCAGCTGCAACAACACTCATTCAGTTGGACACCATCCAGGACAAAACAGTCCACTTGATCAGCATCCCATCTGCCACCTTTAACATTCTCTCCTTCCACCACTGATGCACAGTGGCAGCAGTGTGTATCATCTACAAGATGCAATACAGCAAATCATCAAGGTTCCTTCGACATCATCTTCCAAACTTATGACTTCTTACCACCTAGAAGGACAAGGACAGAATATGCATGGGAACACCACCACTGGCAAGTTCCCCTCAAGCCATACAGCTGACTTGGGAATGTATCACCGTTCCTTCTCTGTCGCTGGGTCAAAACCCTGGAACTCCCTTCCTAAAGACACTGGGTGTTCTTACAACACATGGATTGCACCGGGTCAAGAAGGCAGCTCACCACCACCTTCTGAAGGGCAGTTAAGAAATGCTGGTCTAGCCAGCAATGACTGCCTCATATGAAGGAACAAATATAAAAAAAGATGCAGAAGACATATAAGTGATTAGAGAAAAAGGAGTTCTGGGAAGGATTGGTTTAAAAAGGGTGAGAGTGTGATGAGTTCTATCACTGGGAAGATCATGATGCAGTGTGTATGGGTGAGGTAGTGGCATACCCCGATGTGTGTGGAGAGGCAGGGACTCATACGGTACACCATGGATCTATACTTCACCTTAGCAAGTGATTTATTTTCCTCGGATACCTAATTGGCTGTAATGTTCTTTGGGACATCCTGACATTGTGAAAGGCGGAAGTCTTTCTGTTTGGATCTGCACTCGGACTCATCGGACTAGCTATGACTTTAGCTGTCAATGTAGCCACCCAATTTACATCTCTCCCCATTTTCATGCTTCTTTAGCCATACTTCCCAAACCCACAGCCTCCACCTAAAAGGACAAGGGCAACACTGTCACTTCCAAGACACACACCATCCTGACTTGAAATATATCAGCCAATCTTTCATTGTTGGTGGGGCAAAATTTTAAAGCTCCCACCCTAATAGCACTTTGCTACATGAACTGCAGCGATTCAAGATGGTGGCACACCACCACTAAAGGGCAATTAGTCATGGGCAAGAAATGACGGCATTGCCAGCGATCCCAAATCTAATCAATGAATTTTTTAAAAGCTCACAATTGATCAAAATTATCTGTTATTGCTATCTCTGTTACTGAAAGTCCCTTCAGTTGTCCCACTCAGTCGCATGCAGTACCAATTTCCAACATATAGTCTATTCAAATTACACAAATGACAGTGGCCTAAGCTACCATTTGCTTCACTGGGGCTAGGCCTGTGCTGATACCAGCTCCATAACAGAAACCATTTCTTCCTTTCCCCATTTGCTATAATGCTGTGTTTTCCCTCAAATGTTTATTTAATTAATTCTTAAAACTACTGACTGACACAGCTTCAGTAGCCACCTGTGGCAAAGCATTCTGTATTCTTGTATCCCAGGTTAAAGGACAGCTGGAATTGGAAGAAAGGTAGATCTTGCCTATTGTGCCTTGCACTTTGGGCATCTTGATGTGAATCACAACCAACGAATCACTTTTGAAATGCACTCAGTATTGTTTTGTGGGCATATGAGGCAGTCAGAGTGCTGGCAGTAAAATCCCACAGTCAGCAGATAAGTGAGCAGTTAATGTCTTTTGGTGTTAAAAACAAAAAAAACTGCAGATGCTGGAAATCCAAAACAAAAACAGAATTACCTGGAAAAACTCAGCAGGTCTGGCAGCATCGGCAGAGAAGAAAAGAGTTGACGTTTCGAGTCCTCATGACCCTTCAACAGAACTGGGTTGAATCCAAGGAGAGGGGTGAAATATAAGCTGGTTTAAGGTAGTTTGGGGGGCCGGGGGGTGGGGGGGGGTGGTAGGTGCGGCGGTGTGAGAGAGAAGTGGAGGGGGTGGTGTGGTTGTAGGGACAAGCAAGCAGTGATAGGAGCAGATAATCAAAAGATGTCACAGACAAAAGAACACAGAGGTGTTCCATCAAGCCATTGTTTCCAGGACTGTCACTGACCTCATCTCCTCTGAAGATCTTCCTCCCACAGCTTCCAACCTGATAGTTGCCCAACCTCGGACGGTCCGCTTCTACCTCTTACCCAAAATCCACAAACAGAACTGCCCCGGTAGACTGATCGTGTCAGCTTGCTCCTGCCCCACAGAACTCATTTCTCGTTATCTTGACTCCCTTCTCTCTCCCCTTGTCCAGTCCCTTCCCACCTACATCCGTGATTCCTCTGACACCTTACGTCACATTAACAATTTCCAGTTCCCTGGCCCCAACCGCTTCCTCTTCACCATGGACGTCCAATCCCTCTACACTTCCATCCCCCACCAGGATGGTCTGAGGGCCCTTAGCTTCTTCCTCGAACAGAGGCCCGAACAATCCCCATCCACCACTACTCTCCTCCGTCTGGCTGAACTTGTTCTCACGCTGAACAATTTCTCCTTCAACTCCTCTCACTTCCTCCAAATAAAAGGTGTGGCTATGGGTACCCGCATGGGCCCCAGCTATGCCTGTCTCTTTATGGGGTATGTGGAACATTCCTTGTTCCAGTCCTACTCCGGCCCCCTTCCACAACTCTTTCTCTGGTACATCGATGATTACTTCGGTGCTGCTTCATGCTCTTGCCGGGACTTGGAAAAATTTATTAATTTTGCTTCCAATCTCCACCCCGCCATCATTTTCACGCTGTCCATCTCTGACACTTCCCTTTCTTGACCTCTCTGGTGATAGACTGTCCACCAACATCTATTGCAAGCCTACCGACTCCCACAGCTACCTCGACTACAGCTCCTCACACCCCGCTTCCTGTAAGGACTCCATCCCATTCTCTCAGTTCCTTCGCCTCCGTCGCATCTATTCCGATGATGCTACCTTCAAAAACAGTTCCTGTGACATGTCCTCCTCCTTCCTTAACCGAGGTTTTCCACCCACGGTCGTTGACAGAGCCCTCAACCGTGTCCGGCCTATCTCCCGCGCATCCGCCCTCATGCCTTCTCCTCCCTCCCAGAAACATGATATGGTCCCCCTTGTCCTCACTTATCACCCCACCAGCCTCCGCATTCAAAGGATCATCCTCCGCTATTTCCGCCAACTCCAGCATGATGCCACTACCAAACACATCTTCCCTTCAGCCCCCCCCCCCCCCCCCCCCCCCAAACCCCGGCGGCATTCCGTAGGGATCGTTCCCTCCGGGACACCCTGGTCCACTGCTCCATCACCCCCTACTCCTCAACCCCCACCTATGGCACCTTCCCATGCCCATGCAAAAGATGCAACACCTGTCCCTTCTCTTCCTCTCTCCTCACCGTCCATGGGCCCAAACACTCCTTTCAAGTGAAGCAGCATTTCCCCCAACTTAGTCTACTGCATTCGTTGCTCCCAATGCTCTCCTCTACATTGGAGAGACCAAACGTAAACTGGGCGTCCGCTTTGCAGAACACCTGCGGTCTGTCCGCAAGAATGACCCAAACTTTCCTATCATTTGCCATTTTAACACTCCACCCTGCTCTCTTGCCCGCATGTCTGTCCTTGGCTTGCTGCATTATTCCAGTGAAGCCCAACGCAAACTGGAGGAACAGTACCTCATCTTCCGACTAGGCACTTTACAGCTTTCCGGACTGAATATTGAATTCAACAACTTTAGATCTTGAACTCCCTCCTCCATTCCCACCACCTTTCTGTTTCTTCCCATTCCTTTTGTTCTTTCCAATAATTTATGTAGATTTTTCTTTTCCCATCTATTTCCATTGTTTTTAAATCTTTTATGCCCCCCACCACCACTAGAGCTGTACCTTGAGTGCCCTACCATCCATTCTTGATTAGCACATTCATTTAGATAATAGCACCAACTTCAACACCTCTGTGTTCTTTTGTTCTTTTGTCTGTGACATCTTTTGATTATCTGCTCCTATCACTGCTTGCTTGTCCCTACAACCACACCACCCTCACACCTGCCCCCTACTTCTCTCCCCGTCCCCCACCTTAAACCAGCTTATATTTCACCCCTCTCCTTGGATTCACCCAGTTCTGTTGAAGGGTCATGAGGACTCGAAATGTCAACTCTTTTCTTCTCCGCCGATGCTGCCAGACCTGCTGAGTTTTTCCAGGTAATTCTGTTAATGTCTTTTGATGGTTATGGGATCATGGGCAACAACTGCTGATCCCTTTTCCAGAATAGTTTGACAGATTCACTTTTTTGTCAATGCCTTCATAATCTTGGTACCTTCTGTTTGATGCCATCTTATTCCCTAGTTTCCAAAGGTAACAAGCAAAGCAATTTTATCACAATTCTGTTTATGGGAGCTTGCTATGCACAACTTGAGTATCACCTTTCTTAAATTACAAAGTTTCAAACACATTTTATTGGCTGTAAAGTGATTTGGAATATCCTGAGGTACATTGTTGAAAGAGACTGCAGAAATGTATGTTATAATCGGTTTTTACCTCTTGCATCTGCTCTCTGACCCCCACCCTTTTCTCGTGGCCTCTTTCTGTAACTCTTTGCTGCTTGCTCGCCCCCTCCCTCGCTCGCCTGCACCCTCCCTTACTCGTGCTCTCCCTGCCCTCACCTGCTCACCTTCGCTTTGCCCTACCCTCATTTGTTCTTCTGCCCCCCCCCCCCCCCAAATTCTTTCCCCTCTCTCTCTCTCTTGCCTTCAGCGGCCGAGTCACATCTGGATGCGGAAGTGTATTGTAGGGCCCGTCATGTGATCAGTGAAATCAAACGGACAACTGATGCAGCCAAAGCTTTGACTTCGAGGGATTACTGGGAATTCGGGAGGTTGATGGTGCAGAGCCACAATTCACTGAGGTAAATTGGAATATGGTACGGAGATGGAGGAATGGGAATGTAAGATGAAGGGATGAGGACACTTACAGTGATGCTGTGAATTCATTTCTAATTACTGCCTCTGCTACCATCACCAGTGACAGGCCTGAGCCCTCCAGTACTGTAATCAAGTATTATACAGTGAGAGGTCTGAACCCCCCAGCACTGTAGCCCAGTATTATACAGTGAGGCCTGAACCCTCCAGTACTGTAGCCTAGTATTATACAGTGAGAGGCCTGAACCCTCCAGCACTGTAGCCCAGTATTATACAGTGAGAGGCCTGAACCCTCCAGCACTGTAACCCAGTATTATACAGTGAGAGGCCTGAACCCTCCACTGTAACCCAGTATTATACAGTGAGAGGCCTGAACCCTCCAGCACTGTAACCCAGTATTATACAGTGAGAGGCCTGAACCCTCCAGCGCTGTAACCCAGTATTATACAGTGAGAGGCCTGAACCCTCCAGCGCTGTAATCCAGTATTATACAGTGAGAGGCCTGAATCCTCCAGCGCTGTAATCCAGTATTATACAGTGAAAGAAATAAAAACAAAAAACTGCGGATGCTGGAAATCCAAAACAAAAGCAGAATTATCTGGAAAAACTCAGGTCTGGCAGCATCGGTGGAGAAGAAAAGAGTTGACGTTTCGAGTCCTCATGACCCTTCGACAGAACTGATTGAATGTTAGAAGAGGGGTGAAATATATGCTAGTTTATGGTGGGGGGGTGCGGAAAGAGAAGTGGGGGGGTGTGGTTGTAGGGACAAGCAAGCAGTGATAGGAGCAGATAATCAAAAGACGTCACAGACAATGGAACAAAGAAGTGTTGAAGATGGTGATATCTAAGCGAATGTGCTAATTAAGAATGGATGGCAGGGTACTCAAGATACAGTTCTAGTGGGGGTGGGGTGGAAAGACTAGCCCGGCATACAAGATTTAAAAATAGGTGGGAAAAGAAACATCTATTCTTAATTAGCACATTTGTTTAGATAATATCACCACCTTCAACACTTGTTTGTTCCATTGTCTGTGACATCTTTTGATTATCTGCTCCTATCACTGCTTGCTTGTCCCTACAACCACACCATCCCCCCACTTCTCTTATCCCCCCCACCTTAAACCAGCATATATTTCACCCCTCTTCTAACATTCAATCAGTTCTGTCGAAGGGTCACGAGGACTCGAAACGTCAACTCTTTTCTTCTCTGCCGATGCTGCCAGACCTGCTGAGTTTTTCCAGGTAATTCTGTTTTTGGTATACAGTGAAAGGCCTGAACCCTCCAGCACTGTAATCCAGTATTATACAGTGACACACCTGCACCCACCATTAGTGTCCCCAGTGTTACATAGTGACATGCCGATACCCACCAGTGCTCTACCTGGTGTTATATGGCTCAAGATATTCTCTTTCAATACTGGAAGGTGTTTGAAAAGCTAGAATATATAATAGTATGGCTGGGTATTTTTCACTGCCCAGGTGATCACGATCACCAAGTGATATGAAAATTTCACTGCCATTTGCCACTGACCATAACCCGCACAGCCAATTCTGCATACATACCAAATGCCAATCTCAGTCCATTATAGGCCTGGCATCAGATGATGTGCTATTGGTTTCGTCCTGCGTACAGCCAGTGTACAACACTGCTGAGCGGTAAAGTCTGATATTCAGAAATAATGGGTGGGAGTGTACACTTGAGACTGGACGAGTCTGACATCATCAACTACTGACCCTGGACTATCCTCCTATGCATACGTCAGACCTTGATATAAATCATACAGGATCCCTGGTTTAATCCATGTCTACCGTGTATGTAGCATTTTTTTAGCCTGGCTGTTTTGAGAGCTGTACAAGAAGCTTCGGCAGTCCTGGATTAATGAGGGAAAAATCAGACAGGGTCCCTGTTCCAAATCACTGTCTGGTGCACCATGGACCGAGCTGCATGTGTTTGTAGACGTGTTTGAGGGCTCAACTGTGACTCCCTCAGTGACGAGGATCTGAGGATAGCATTGACGCTTGCTGTCCAGGCGTGGACACCAAGAACAGGGGAAAGGTGTCGGCCATCAGCACCTTGGGTGGAAAGGGAAGAACTTTGGGATTAACTGGGATTGTGCCCTCCTCTCTCATGTCCTTCTGTTTTGCAGAGATGATTATGAGGTTAGTTGCCCAGAGCTGGATGAGCTGGTTGCTGCAGCGATGGATGGTGAGGGGGTCTATGGCAGTCGGATGACTGGGGGAGGTTTTGGCGGCTGTACGGTTACCTTAGTGGATGCTGCAGCTGTGGAAAATACAATCCAGCGGATTAAGGTAACAATTAAAAGGACAGAGGCACTAGTTCAGTTTGTCCACTGGGTTAGGAGCAGACTGCAATTTATCCACTGGGTTAGTTGGGAATCCAGTTGCACAGTTGCAACTACAGTTGGATTTTCCTTCCCATTGTATGTATATGGGTCTAAATGTGGATGCACAAAGAGATTCAAAAGGGTAGATACAAATAACTATTTCTACTGATGGGGAAAAGCAGCACAAACTTAAAATTAGAGCTAGACCATTTAATAGTGAAACCAGATTGCACTTTATCGGCACAGAAGGGTAGTAGAAATCTGGAATTCTCTTGCCCCAAAAAGCTCTGGATGTTGAGGGGCTACTGGAGCTTTCAGGACTTAATGGCTTTCTGTAAAATGAGGCTCCATTGTCGTGGGTGTAGAATGGCTCTGTTAATGAAGTTGTAGTTGCCAGGTGTGCCTCTATCATCCTTGCTGATCCATGGGAACTGTATTCATCTGTTTCAGTTGACCAGATCACCTTGCGTCTTAGGTGACTCCTCAAAATGAGCAAGTGCTTCATTAATCTTTTCTCTTGTCTCTCTAATCACCCTGGAACATAGTTAATCCATGTTGAGGGTCTTTATAAACTTTAAGTTCATTTGGAGAGACTGTCTTTCATGTCAAAGTTCTGGAGTGCACTCACTGAATGGTGTATTATTGATCTGCTTTGGTTAACATTTTAACTGTCTCCTGCTTGTCCTGTTTGACCTTAAACAAAACCTTTGAGGTTTTTCCTATTGCTGCTTTCCTTTTACTAATCTTACAGTATCAGAAGAAATTTTGCGTGTGTGTGTCTCTCTCTCCTTGAGTCTCCTTTTGCCTCTAGTCTCCCTCTCAATTTTATTTGATATAATCTTGGATCTTGTATATAATTCTTGGCCTGGTGGTTTCCACTTCTGACAGCAAATACTAATAAAAAAGAATATGGCTTCTGCTTGTTTCCAGTCACATGGGATGCTGTGGGGCAAAGTCCCAGTCACGTGGTGTGGGTGCTCTTTGCCCTTTTAGCTTATTCAATGCAAATATTGGCTTTCTAATCAGGAGATTCTTTGTAGAACATAAACTGCCATCTTTCATTTAACAGGACAACTACAGTGGAACTGCGACCTTCTATATAACTAAACCATCCAGGGGTGCCCATGTACTGAAACTGTGAGGAGAGATTCTCACCACTCACCAATCAACAAAGCAACCTCGCCTGATCCCTGCTTATAAAATAAAAATACTCAGCAACATGAGAGAGAAAACATTCATCGGAGAAACGGCTTATCAATAGCTGACTTACGCTGGGTGATCGGAATTGAAACCAGCTCACCCCTGGACCCATTGGAGCTTCTGGTTTAGGATAGAGTCATGTACCACAGAGCCCAATACAGCCATATTGTAACTAGCTTGCAGAAGTAACCAGTCCTTAACCCAGGTCCTCTATGTTTATACCAGGACCTGCTTGCTGCGTATTAAACTTTGGAACCAAAGCAAGTAAATGGAGCTGAGATATGGATCAGCCAAGATCCAACTGAATGCTGGGACAGGCATGAGGGGCTGAACATCATGTTCCTGTTTCACTGTTCCTAACATTTTATACTAGTCGAGATTTCACAGTGCCTCTCTCCAAGCATCGCTGCATGCCGCAATCTTTTGTGGGCAGATTAAATGGGCTTTTTCTTGAAGAAGTTGACTTCTACTGGCATATGAGTTGATGGGCATTAGAAACTTTCCCTCCCCTATGATATTCATGTAGCCATTCTTTGTTAAAGTTTGGGGTACGTTTCATGCAACATCATAGATATCTTGATCTGCCACTCCAATGTAGAGATTATGCTGTTGTACAAATACTTCACATAGTGGTCTGAAACATTTTCTATTTTAACCCTAGTAATCCTTAATTTCACAAATGTGTTGTGCTCCATGATGTATAAGAAGGTACTTGACTTTTTTTTAAAACATTGACTAACTTCAGCCACAGATTTCTTCAAAGAAATGGGATGACCTGCAGCTTCGATGCTGTGCATCCATTCAATTAGATCATGGATGATCTGCATCTTAACTTCATCTACCCACCTTGGCTACATAATTATTACAACCTTAACCTAGCACCATCAATCTCAGTTTTGAAATTCAGTTACCCCATTCCCCGCACCCCACAACAGATTTTTTTGGGGGTTGAGATTTCCAGATTTCTACTAACCTAACAATATATTACAATCAGCTTTACCTATAATGCACCCATGTTATCGCACTAAGCATTTGCAGCAGTTTTTCTTTTATGTCGTGGTGGCCAAATGTAATTGCAGTTGTTGTTTTGGGCTTTTCTTTTATACCCCCCCCCCCCCCACCGTCCCCCGTTTCTTCAAAACAAGTTCCCATTGAAATATTTTTCCCCCACTAGCTGCTGTTTCTCTCATTGACTCTAAAAACTCTACTGATGGACCAATGGACTATCAATTGAAGCATCATTGCTGCTGCTAATGGCCTGTTTACATTGATAGTGAAACAGTCACAGGTCTGTTTGTCATTTCAACCAAAATAATCATGTTCCTGCTGTTAAGTTGGGGAATGCCAGCAATGGGACTAATTTGATTGTTGGGAATGGTTAATTTGTTTTATAGGCCAACCATTATTTGGGCTCCTCAAGATGAGGGACAATAGTGCTGATGTATGGAACACTTTCTAAATAAATACACATGTTAGCGTTGAGCTCAAATAGAGCAAGAGTTAGGTACAGAGTAAAATTCCCTCTACACTGCACTGTAAATTAGAGATAATTGTCCAATTATGTAGGGAGTTTCACATCTTCAGATTTTAAATTAACGGTACAGAAATTGTGCATATTGCATATATCAATTCCTGATTGCTGATGGCGGGTCAAGATTGATGAGTATAAAATAGAACATTTATCATGTTAACCTTAACCTTACGACAAATAAAGACTTGGATTTAAATAGCTCATCATGCTCCCTCTCTTCTGAGTTCACTGCCCTCTTTTCCTCCCTCCATCTTTTCCCCTCAGTGTAAACAGCCCAACTTATATCCATGGCCACAACCTTGATTTTGCCTTGTGTGATTTTGCTACGTCCATTATCATATCAGTCACAGATAAGGCCATCTCTGATCACTTCCTTGTATCACTACATACCCATATCCTCCTCCATCTCTACACAAATCCTTGCTTCCTCTATTATCCGTGCTTTGAACACGCATTGTTCTCTAGCTTCTCTTCTATTTCCCCTCATGCCTGCTGTGAGCTCACCTTGTCCACAAGACATACTTCCTGCTCCCTCAACCCTTTTCCCACTAAACTGTTGACCATCCAACTTCCCTTCCTGGTTCCTGTGTTAACCTATATTATTAATAGTTCTCTTTCTCCAGATACTGTCACTCTCTTTCAGATCTCTCGTTATCAGTCCCTCCTCATAAAGACACTGTCCTTGTAAACTACCACCTCATCTCCTACCTTCCTTTCCTGAACACATCACCTCCCAAATATGTGCCCATATTTCAAGGAACTCCATATTTGGATCCCTTTAATCAGGTTTCCACCGCTGTCACAAATGACATTCTATGTACTGTTCCTCCTTCTCAAAACTGTCTGTAGTCTTTCACGTGGCTGATCACATTAACCTCTTCTGATGCCTCACCACTGTTGTCCAGCTGGCAAGATTGCACTCATCTGGTTCCATTCTGCTCAATCTAATCATAGCCAGAGGATCACCTGCAATGGCTTCTCTTCCCGCTCCCACACCATTACTGGTGGTGTCCCCCAAGGGTCTATCCTTAACCCCCCTCCTATTTCTCATCTAAATGATGCCTCTCTGTAACATCATCTGAAAACACAGCATCAGTTTCCCCATCAGCAACACCCAGCTCTACCTCTCAATCACTACTCTTGACCCCTCCTCTGTCTTTGATTTGTCACACCTACTTGTCTGACATTCAATATTGGATGAGTAGAAATTTCCTCCAATTAAATATTGGGAAGACAGAAGCCATTATCTTCAACCCCTGCTACAAACCACATTTTGGACGTTTCATTTCATTAGAGGTACTATATAAAGTTAAAGGTTTTCATCATTTATCTCAACTGCTGATCTTACTTTGGCTAAAAGTACTGCGGTGGCTAATTGAGAGCATCCTAAGTATTTGCCAAAGCTCTATATAAATAAAAATTCCTCAATTTTGTCAGGTGAGTGAATCAAGGTATTATGGAGTTGAGGTGCGGACCAGCCATGATCTAATTGAATGGTTGAGCAGGATCGTGGGGCTGAATTCTCATAGAAACTCCTGTTCCTATGTTTATCCTGTAAACATTTGTGCACTTGGTGAGACTGCAGCTCATAGGAAGTGCAAATTTGCCAAATTGAAACAGTGCTTACCTTTTGGAGAAAGTTTAAGAGTAGCTGGCACATGAGAAGCTTTTCTGCTGGTATCTAAGTTAGATCTGTTGGATTGATGCTGTATGCTGGGCGTAGCAGTATCTCCTGAGTTCAAGGGTACCAAGAGTTAAATGCTTGTTTTAGAAAACGTAAAGCAATAAACCCAGTGATGCAGGAGAAAGCTAAAGGTCAATGTGGAGATAACTATTATGGGAAAGAAAAGAGAATTGAGACTAGTCTATATGAGAGAGTTATATATTATAAGTGCAGAAGCATTTCATTACATGTACAAAAAAAACCATACCATTGTTTACAGGGAGTGGTACATTGGAAACATAAAGAGCAACCTAAGGCCATCTCCAGCCCAGACTCCCTCGTTCTTCCATTTTTAAAAAATGTTATGTCAGCCCTCTTGTAACAGTGCTGACTCTCGGCTGGGGTACTGTTCCACTGATGGCTGGTACCCAAAGGTACCTTGGCCCAGGTGACCAATCTTGGGCCCTATTCTGATCACAACCAGCATCCACAGTATATACGAGATAGCAATCAGGAACAGAATCACTGACTGATTCTTCCTTTCCCCCAATACAGTATGTAGCTGCAGCTCCCAATATCACCAGGGCTGCCCCAGATGAGATTAGTCTGGGAACTAAACCTGGATCTGTCAGGCTCTGTGCAATACAATCTTAACTAAATGAATCTTTGAGGGAACCAGATGGTACAGCTCTCTACCAGCTGCAATATGGAACAGTTGAACCCAAATCTATGGCATTTGGATAGCGTACAGTACTGTGGTAAGATTCTAAAAATATAACCCTGGAAAATTAAAATATAAATACATGTTTAGTATCTAAAATAAGAATTTTAAGAGCTGCTGTTGCATTTTGGTCATATAATATAAAAAATTGCGAACGGGAGGCAGTGCAGTAGATTTGGTATGTTTCTATCCAATATGGAGGATACAAGAAGCATGAGTCTCAGTTCTGCACCTGAGTGAGCAGGTGAGATAACAAAACTGGAAGAAGTATCCTGCTTTCTGGATCAAGAAGCACAGTCTCCACAGATGCAGCACATTCTGTGTAAATTCCTACATTCTGTACATTCCTTAACCCCAAACCTTCACTTGTTCTCTGTGAATCCTGATGCATAGGGCAAGTGGCTTCATGGTAATTGGGAGTTACTGGAGCTTGCTGCCAAGTGGGACAAATCCAGTTATAAATGTTCTGAGTTATGGGGACCTTTTACACAAGTGAAAATTCAGCACCAGAAGTGGGATGAATCAACAGTGCTCGACGAGAGTTAAGTAATTGAAATGAAAACAGCAGAGAAATAATGTGGGCACCTACAGCTAGAATAAGTGTTACCCTCATAACCAGACAGCGCTTGAGTTACACCCAGAGAATGCAGGAAATTGCTCACACCCACAGGTCAGTGTTACTCCAAAACATGTAGAACCCAGAAGATTGCTCTCTCACCCACAGAGCTGAATTACTCATTACAACTTGGATCACATATACATTGAAAGTTTTCTACACATTCTACAAGGATTAGTTGCTTAAACCTGAATGGTAAAATAAGTACAATGAATGTTTGATCTTGGTACATGTGACCCACAGTGTGAAACAAGTGATGCAATGGCCAAGGGAGGTTTCTGTTGCTGATGACAAGCCTCTGCAACTATAGAAAGAGTGGAGAAAGAACACAAGGATCTCCTATGTCCTGGGGAGGCCTGGATTTGGGGCAAGTCAAATGATTTGAGAGAGAAGTAAAGTTTTAGGCAGTATAAAATTTGGACAGATTTCAAGATAAGGTGAATGCACAGTCTCTGTTGATCGAAGTTCATTATCAACACATCAGAAAACCATTACAATGATATTGTAACAATGCCAAGTGGTGCCAACCCAATGTACAAATAGGAGCAAGTAGCCATTATAACTGTCTAGCTGAAAGGCCTCCTTTATATAAGGTGCTGACAAGCTGAGAGGCAAACAGAGATCAGGGCTGCTTCAAAGATCACTCATTGGTGTGATTCAACAAAGAATCTGCAACGGTCAGTACAGAGAGCAGAATTTTGCAGGAGTTAATCCATGGATCAGGCCTCGTAGAACTTCCTCTCCATCTGTTTGGTGATTGTTCCACCCGTCATCATTGTTCGAGTGACCTGTTGAGTGATTGATGTTCCACTTTCCATTCGTTGTGTCATGACAGTCATTCCCTCTGGAACCAAACCAAGTTAATTAGAGTTTCAGAGCAGAGCTGGAGACCTAGACATTCAATATCAGTAGTCACCGAGCCAGGGAAAAAGGGTAGTGCATCAGGCAGAGTACCACTCTTGGCTCAGTACCAGGCTGAGTGTTGCAGCAGATGGTGTACTGCAGCAGATGGTGCACTGCTGCAGACTGAGTACTGCAGCAAACCAAGTGCTTTTATTCACTAGGCCAACAGGGAATTCACTAGCCCAGCAGAGAATTGGATTTTGATGATGTTTGGGTGATTATAGCAAATGTGGTCAGGACGTACCTGAGAACATGGGGTCGATGGCGGAATCCAGCAAACTAGCCTGTGTGCTCATATTTCCAGGTACCGTGTACCCCTCATGCCTCATTATCATCTGCTTACTGTACTCAGAGAGGCTCGCTAGGGAACAAAGATGAGAACATGGCTTATTATAACATGAGATAAGAAATGACCACTGGAAACCATCAATATCCTTCATAGGTACAGTTACATAAACATTCTCAACATATCCTTCAGCTCTTTCTCACGAGGGTCCTCAATCCCTTCTCACTTGGTCCCTCACTGCCTCTTCACCAGGTTTCCCATCTTTCACCATTTTCCTTCTCAATTTATCCCTCAATTACCTCTTTACAATACATAAACTGTCTAGTACATTGTTCTCACCTTATAGCTTAAACATTCTTTGGGTGGAATATGTTTTCCACAATTCCCCTTTTTTCTCTTCTAAAATTTCAAATGTTTAATGTTATCTCTTCAGGTTCAATATGTCAAGCACTGAAACACTGCACGAGCCCTCCGCCATTGTAATCATACATATGTATGGTACAGTAAGTCCTCACTTTAAGTCGCCCCACTTAACATCATTTTATTTTAATGAAGTAAGTTCTGCTGAAGGGTCATGAGGACTCGAAACATCAACTCTTTTCTTCTCTGCCGATGCTGCCAGACCTGCTGAGTTTTTCCAGACAATTCTGTTTTTGTTTTGTTCTTTAGGGACTTTTTCTGATTTGCATCACCGCTTTCGCTTTTACGTCATTTGCACTGTGGCCCTACCTCCTTCGCACTGCACTCTGGACCAGCCATCGCAATGTTCTGATGGCAGCCACCGCTGCTATCACCAGAGGCCAAGGCTGCGGGGAGAGAGTAAGGCCTGAGATTCAAGAGCAGGTGTGCTGGGCCCCGACTCAAACTATGCACCCGCCCCCCTCCCATCCCCCCCAAACGGCCCCAACTCAATCCGCAGTCCCTCCCAATTCAATCTGTGGCTTCCCCCCCACTCAATTCATGCTCCCCTCCCCCCCCGACTCAATCTGTGCCCTTTCCCCCAACTCAATCCCCAGCACTCCTCCACTCCCCCCCAACGGCTCAATCAGGGGCTCAGCCCCCTTCAGACTGTCTGGAAGGGGTTCAGGCTCCCGGCCCAAGTGCAGCCTTGGACTGGGAGTTGGTCAGAGAGTGAAAAGGGACAGAAACAGAGACAGAGTGGGAAAAGGGAGGGAGGGAGACAAAGTAGGAAAGTAAAGGAAGCAAAAAGTTGAGCTGAGTTTCAGCAGCACTGTGGATGAGACACTAGCTGTGCTATTCGGGGCTTGTTTGGGTGATCTCATGTTAATTTGAATTTATGTAGTATTTCTAGTTTCTTCAGTGATACATTTTATTTTGCAAGTTACTCCAGTTAGGCATGCACAGTGCTGCACATGTACAGTATTTCAACTTGTACCAAAAACAGAAAATGCTGGAAAAGCTCAGTGGGTCTAACAGCATTTGTGGAGAGAAAAACAGAGTTAACATTTTGAGTCCGTATGACTCTTCTTCAGAGCTAAAGAGAAGTAAAATGTGATGACATTCATATGTTGAAGGGGGGTGGAGCAGGTAAAGCTGGATAGAAGGCCAGCAATAGCTGGGGGCAAAGGAGAGATTGACAAAGATGTCATGAACAAAAGGACAAAGGGGTGTTAATGGTAGTGATATGGGCTAACGGAGGTGCTGATAGTAGCATGAAGGTAAGAAAGCAGAATGTGATAATAGCAGGATAAGGGTAAGCACTCTGGAAAGAACATGAACAAGTGACAGATGACCCTTGTGGGGGTGGGGTGGGGGAGGGGACAATGGTGGGGAAAAAAGATCGAAAATAGGATAAAAGGTGGGGATAAAACAATAAATCAGCAAAAATAAAAATAAGTGGATAAAAATAATTTTTAAAAAAATGAATATTGAAAAGAGGGGTAAGGATGGACAAGTGGGCATGAGAGCAGGATGGCAAGCGACACAAAGGTCTGGGTCATGCTTATGGACAGACCAAAGTTGTTCCACAAAGCGGTCACCCAGTCTGCGTTTGGTCTCTCCAATGTAGAGGAGAGCACATTGGGAGCAGCGAATGCAGCAGACCAAATTGAAGGAGGTGTAAGTGAAGTGCTTCTTCACCTGAAAGGAGTGTTTGGGCCCTTGGACATTGAGGAGGTAGGATGTAAAGGGGCAGGTGTTGTACCTTCTGCGATTGCATGGGAAGTTGCCATGGGACAGGGATGAGGTGTAAGGTATGATGGAGGAGCGGACCAGGGTGTCCCGGAGGGAATGGTCCCTACGGAATGCTGACAGTGCGGGTGAGGGGAAGATGCGTTTGGTGGTAGCATCATGTTGGAGTTGGCGGAAATGGCAGAGGTGCTACACCTGCTCCTTTATCTCCTCCCTCCTTAGCATCCAAGGGTTACCACTTTGTGGAACAACTTCAGACCATAAACTCTCTCCTCTAACGTGAGTCCTTTTTTTATCCCTTTTTTCAATATTCATTTTTACTTTTTATTATTTTTATCCACTTATTTTTATTTATTTTCATTTTTATTGATTTATTCATAGTTTTATCCCTACCTTTTATCCTATTTTCGATCTTTGTTCCCCACCCCACCCCACCCCACCCCCACAAGGGCCATCTGTCACTTGTTCATGTTGTTCTCATCAGAGTGCTTACCCTTATCCTGCTATTGTCACACTCTGCTTTCTTACCTTAAAGCCACTGTCAGCACCTCCTTTAGCCCATACCACTACCATTAACACCCCCTTTGTCATTTTGTTCATGACATCTTTGTCAATCTCTCCTTTGCCCCCACCTATCGCTGGCCTTCTATCCAGCTTCACCTGCTCCACCCCCCTTAAACAGTATAAATTTCATCACATTTTACTTCTCTTTAGCTCTAAAGAAGAGTCATACGGACTCAAAATGTTAACTGTTTTTCTCTCCACAGATGCTGTCAGACCTGCTGAACTTTTCCAGCATTTTCTGTTTTTGTTTCAGATTTCCAGTATCCTCAGCATTTTGCTTTTATTTCAACTTGTACATAGGTTCCTTCGGACATTTCTTACCCAGAAAAACCAAACTCTGGCTTTAACACAATGATTCAATTAAAATTGGTTCGCATAAAGTCACGATTTTCAGGAATGCAACCACAACTTTAAGTGAGGGATTACTGTTTGGAAGGAACAAAGTTAGGAGGGAAGGTTGGTAGCTGGATGGATAGATCGATCAATCAATCACCAATCAAGCTGATTGGCTGCCCAGGGCTCTGCTCTTTAAGGCAGTGACTGACAGACTTATTTGGCGTTTAAGAGACAGTTGTATGTGATGTGTTTGTTGTTACCTGCTGATTCCCTACTTACTGTGCTGGCTCCTACCTCCATCCTGTGACTCGATGGTGATGATCCCTTCGCGCTCTGGACCATAACCTTGTGTTGTCCTTGCTTGAACCTTGAACTTGTATGGAATATTTTCACTGAGGTGAGGTACCATCAGTGTCATATCTGCATCATCGCCCTCCACTTGATAAGTCTTGATCTCACCTGTTGAAGGCATTGAGGTACAGTGTGGAAAAAGTTGATGAGCTATTTTTGCTGATCGCAGTCTTAGTGATATCTACAGGACCATACTGTAGGGGGTGGGGGGGTGGAAATCACAGGAACAGACTGGGATAATCATAGTGAATAATACATACAGGACTATACTGGGGTCACAAAGAGTGATACCTAGAGGGACAGACTTTAGTTTAAAGCAGATAGGCTTGTGTGACATGGATTGGAAGTAATTGTGAGGCAGAAGATAGATTGTAGGAATAGAGGGTGCAGACTCTGATGGGCAATGTGATCCCCAGTGATCTGGACTGAGGTGTTAGAATTATACCACATTTTTTGGGTGAAGGAATAGAGATTTGGATATTTGTTTGTTCACAACACTAAGTTAGGTGGAACAGCATGTTGTGTAGATAGAGTCAAAAAATTACAGAAAGAGAGGTACAGATAGAGTGGGCAATACGATGGCAGATAGAGTTCCTCATGTGAAGTGTGAGCTCATCTGCTTTGTATCCAAGAAAGACAAGTTGGAGTATTTTCTTAATGGCTAGTTACTTGGATCTTTGGAGGAGCAGAGAGTTTTAGAGTTCATATTTACAAATCACTAAAAGCTAGTGGGCAGGTACAAAACACAATCAGAAAGGCTAATGGAATGCTGTCCTTCATCTCAACAGGGCTGGAAGACAAAGGGGAGGAGGTTATTCTTCAGTTGTACAGAGCGTTGGTCAGAAAACATCTAAAGTATTGCATTCAACTCTGGGCACTGCACCTCAGGAAGAATATACCGGCCTTGGGGGGATGTAACATAACCTCACCAAAATTATACTCGGGCGCAAAGTATTAAACATGAAGAGAATTTGCATAAACTTGGTTTCTATACCTTGAGTTTTGACGACTGAGGGGTAATTGAATCAAGGGGTTTAAAATAATAAAAGAATTGGGAAAGTACCGAGGGGGCTTAAACTTTAACCTAGACCATTTAGGAATTAAATCAGGAAGCATGTCTTTACATTAAGGGTAGTGGATATTTGGAACTCACTCCCCCAAAAATATATGGATGCTGGAGTCAATTGGAGCTTTCAAGAGTGATGTCAATAGATTTTTGTTGGGTGAGTGGGTGAGGTTATCAAGAGACATGGAGCAAAGGCAGCTAATGGAGTTAAGATACAAATCAGCTATGATCTAATATAATGCTGGAGCAGGCTTGATGAATTGAATGGCCTCCTCCCTTTCCTATGCGGAACTTTCATCCGTTAGTGAAACCAGTATTAGAATCCAGGTAAAAGGATGATTTTGAACCAAACTGCAGTTGAAAATTCATGGGAGAGACATCCTCACATATGTGAATGCCCAATACCTCTTATTACTGACCCTGTCAAGGGTTGCCAGGTCATGGGGAAGGGCACTTGATTTTGATGGCCAAAACTAAACTAAAAATAAAACTAAGCCAGACTGTTCACATCTTGGTGTCATATTTGACCCCAAGATGAGCTATTGACCACATATTTGCTGCAACATCAAGATTGCCTGCCTTCACATCCGTAACAGTGTCAGCTCATCTGCTGATGAAACCCTCAAGACTTAACAATTGCAGTGTTCTCCTGGCCAGCCTCCCATCTTCCACCTGACAAACTAGAGCTCATACAAAACTCTGCAGCCCATATCTTTCACACCATGAGGGGGTTGTTTTTATGGTACCCACCCTTACCCCATAGGCTGTAAATTATGACCTGTCTGGATCCCAACAGCCAAAAGGCAGCTGTGCTTAAATATAATAAAAAAAACAACTTAACCCCTCAACTTTTGGAGGTCCTTGCCACAATCCAAGCCTGGACCCCACTTGTTAATTTGTGATCTGCGCTCACCAGGCATTTCTCTGCCAATGTTACACTGGGCAGCCGATATCACAGGAGCCTTTGACATAGGGAAGCTCTGTCTTTCTTCACTTGCTCCAGTGGCATTGTTTGGGGTGGTAAAGGTTCCTCCCCTACAGGTCATCACAGTCCCTTCCACATTAGGCTGGGTATGACTGGATTTGGCTTAATTTCCAGACCTTCCCACATGAATAGGTAGCATGTTCCCCCAATCAGCACCCTTACTTCATTGTTGCATGATGATGTGCCGGTGACCTTGGAATGAGGTATAACCACAGACTGAGGAAGCAGTCACTTTGGGCATTAAGAACAGCTAAACAGTAAGACTATCGACAACCTTCTTCATAGGCACTGGTACAAATTCAGCCTTTGGTGAAGCAGCGTTGTTTGGTACAGTATGTGTCCACACTAGCCGAGGGTGACAGGAGATCTAACCTGGAATCCTTCTGTGCTAGCACCATGTCTTATACACATCTTGACTTACCTTCCAGGTCCAGGTTAACGCCTCTGCTTCTCTACACGGATACAGAAGACACTGCAGTAACACCCCAAGGAACCTCACATACTGTGAAGTGCAGTCACTGTTGATATCTGGGTAAATGGAGCAGCTAATTTTTTATTCAGATAAGCCCCACAGGTAACGATCGGTGAATTTGTGGTGTTGGGTGATGGAAAAGCGTGGGCTGGGATACCGGGAATACTCCTTGCTTTTCTTCAAATGGTGCCACAGAATCTTTTCTTTCCACCTGCGAGGGCAGGCAATGCTTCAGTTTAATGTCTGATCCAAAGGGCGGTACCTCCAAAGGTGCTGCAGACCCTCAGTGTTAACCTGGATTTTGTGCTCAGACTTGTGCAGTGAGTCTTGAACCCACAACCTATTGACTCAGAGGTAAGGGTGCTGCCAACTTAGCTAAACTAGTAACTTCCTGCAGGAAGAAATGGGTGCTTATTAAAAATTGTTTTGGTGCTTACCTTGACCATCCAATGGTTCACAAGTCACCAGGTAGCCCATGATGTCTCCATTTGGTTTACGGGGTTTCTCCCAGCTTAGTTTGAGCAACTCAGAGTTAATGGCAGTAAATACCAGGGGCCCTGGAGCACTGGGTGTGCTCAGCGTGAAAGGAGAGCCTGCAGCACAAAAATTAGGGGGATTCAGAATCTATTCAAATCTTCCAACAGTGCAGGACAGCACTTACCATTCCGTAATGCAATAAATTATTAACAACCACCGCATCAAGATCTAAACTCTTCGCAGGAGATTGCCGATAGCACAGTTGATACATACAGAACAAAGCAGAGTCACACAGGCCTACATGGTGCCAGGTGGTCCATGCTGAGTTATTTTCTCTCAGCTAGGGTGGACTTTGGCCATTAAAAATGTCCTGGACACTTCTGGGTTAGAATTTAGGCTGTGGTTCTCTTTCCTGATCCTCACTGCCTTGAGCATGGGGGTAGACAATGACAAAGGTCAGGATCAGACTCGGTTGTGCTTAAACCCATGACCTTCTAACTCAAAGATGAGTGTATTACCAAACTGAGCTAAGCTGGACCTCTCATCCTTCTTCCTACTTGTTTTTAAAACCAAAGCTTGACATTATCTAATCACTACTTTCTGATGTACTTAGTTTTTTCTCTTAATCCTTTTCAACTTTACTGGTGTCCTGCACTATGGTTCTTGGCCCTTCATGTGGACTTCTTGTGGACCTGTCAGTCGACAATGCTTACCAAACTCTAAGTAGTTAACACTAGGGAGCCAAGCTTGTGGCTAATAGTTTTGGTGCTTATTTAGTGATCCAGATTCTGAATAATTAAATCCCATCATGGCAAGTTATCAAACTGAATTGATTAACATATTCCACTAATGACTATAGTACAAACCTACCTGGTTCACTAGAGTTTTCTACACGGTTGATACTTAATGTCATTTGAACAGTTTGGCAAGTCACTCCAGTTGCAAAGACAACAATGCCGCTACTTAAGGTCTATCATCAACTCAGAACGAAGAATAGCAATACATGCTGCCTTTCCCACATCACAAGAACAAACAAATACAAAAAACACAGAAACTGGGGAAACAGTCCATTACTCTCGAGTCATTGACAAATTGGGGACTGTTAAATTAATTGATAAGAATCAGGGAATAGTCTCATTCAGCAATCTGCAGGAATAGTCCTACCACCCTGCAATGTACGTGACACAAGATGGGTCTCTCCACTCTGCAACTTGATCAGAAAACAGAATGATCGAACACCATCCAAGAGATCACAGTTATTTACATGGTTCTCAGACAGAGTTTGGGCCATCGGGACATGAAACGATGGGCATAAAAGAAAAGAAATAAAGGACTTGTATACTTGCATTTATCCACTCCCACACCAATATCTCTGGTGTACCACAATGATCTATCCTTGGCTGCACCCCTACCATTTCTCATCTACTTGCTGCCCATTGGTGACACTCATTTGCAAATGACACTCAACTCTACCTCACTATGCTCTCTCTTGACCTATTCACTGTCCCTGATTTGTCACACTGCTTGTCAGAATCCAGTGCTGGATGAGTTGAAGTCTCCGTCAACTAAATATTGGGAAGACTGAAGACTTTGGTCCTTGCCACAAATTCTGTTCCCCAACTAACAACTCCAGCCATCTCTCCAGCAACTGTCTGAGCCTAAACCAGACTGTTCACATCTTGGTGTCATATTTGACCCTGAGATGAGCTATTGACCACATATTTGCTGCAACATCAAGATTGCCTGCCTTCACATCCGTAACATCTGCTGATGAAACCCTCAAGACTTAACCATTGCAGTGTTCTCCTGGCCAGCCTCCCATCTTCCACCTGACAAACTAGAGCTCATACAAAACTCTGCAGCCCATATCTTTCACACCAATTTCCGTTCACCCATCACTGCTGTGCTTGCTGACCTATATGGCTCCCTGCCCTGCAATGCCTCAACTTGAAAATTCTCATCCATTTTCCAATCCCGCCACAGCCTCACCTCTTCCTTGCTCTGTAATCTTCCCCATCTTTATTAAGCTTTTGAGATCTCTATAATTCTCCAATTCTGACATCTTCCACATCCTTGATTTTAATTGCTCCACCGTTGGTGACCAGGTGTTCAGCTGCCTGGATCCCGAGCTCTGGAATTCCCTCCCTAAACCTCTCCACCTCTCTATGTCTCTTTCCTTCTTTAAGATGCTGTTCAAACCTGCCTCCTTGACCAAGCTTTTGGTTATCTGACCTCTATCTCCCTCTGTGACTTGGTGTGAAATTTGGATGAAGCAGATTGGGACATTCTGCCATGTTAGAGGTGCCATATAAATGCAAGTTTTTGTTGTAGGGAATGCAGCAGTCAATCAGTGCACAATAAGGTCCCACAAACAGCAGTATAATAATGACATTAGTTGAGGAATAAATAAAGTCAAACAAATTTTACAATTGCTTTTCTCCATCCTTGCTTACTTTAGTTTCTTGAATTGGCCCAATTTCTTGTCATATGGCACACAACACACAAAGTTATTTTAGGAGTTCACACTCCAGCCAGGTATTCAAAATGATAATTTGGCTTTTCTTATGGAATTATATTTAACTCTAAGAGCAAATCTAAGTGTTTGTGTGGATTAGAGAATCTTCCAGGATTCCAGATTGAATTCCTTACCCACTGTGACCTTGCAATGCCTCATTCCAGACTAACAGCAACATACAGAAATATATCCAGGACAGGTACGTCAAGGTGGTCAGTCCAACACTTACCTGGAACTGGACTCAGAGGGCTCAGTGGATCCACCTTTGATTCAATGGTGATGACTCCTTCTCGCTCTGGACCCCACCCCTTATCACTCAGTGCCTTGACCTTGAAGATGTAGGAGTAGTTGGGTAGAAGATCATTGATGATCAGGGAATTTTCATTGGCGTCTGAGATGTCAATTGTTTTCATCTCACCTGAAACATCACAAGACACTGAGTAAAATTCAATTTAATCATATCATGGATAGATCAGAATCAAAGGGTTTTAAACTAAATAATGGGGCAAGGGATTAAATGTGGAAAGATGCGGTATGTCATATAGAGACAAGGTAAGAGAGGAAACTAGTAACTTGGGAAATGAGGGTCAAAGGATCAAGACTAGATGTCACAAAGATAACAAAAACACTAAACTAAAGGCTCTTTATCTGAATGTGGATATCTTTCATAACAAAGTAAATGAATTGATAGCACACATTGAAGTAAATAAATATGATCTGATAGCCTTTACAGAGACCTGGCAGCAAATGACAAGGAATGGGTCCTGAATATTGAGGGGCGTATGACCTTCAAGAATAGGAAGCTAGGTAAAGGCGGCGGGGTAGCACTGTTAATCAAGGATGGCATTTGTGCAATAGTTAGAGATGACGTTGGTTCAGATCAGGATAAAGAATTGGTTTGGTGGAGATGAGGAATGTTAAGGGAATGTATGTTCCTATAGCTCGATAATAATCACCCTTTCTCCTCTCATATGTTCTGTCAACATGTGTAGTATTGCTGATAGCTTTTGCATTTACTTGTCAGTTACACTAATTCCTCTCTGTTCTGGTTTGTCCAAAATACTTCTTACTTCAGATTTCAGCTTGCCTGGATTTACATGGTGTCACCTTGGGATTGAGAGTCCTCTCAGTGCTAAACACACAGGGCCAGCCAAGGGCGGTTGCAGGCATCATCTCCTGAGAATGTGAATGTCTGCCTCTGGTTATATGCTGATCTCTGTCTATGTATATCTCTGTTTCCTCCTGTATACTGGTCCTTCTCTACATGTGTATGTCTGCCTCTGCCTATATAAAGCAGTCACTCTGAAATAAAAACAGAAAAGGCTAGAAATATTCAGCAAGCCTCACATCAGAGAAAGACAGGGTTAACGTTTCAGGTCAAGGACCTGTCTTTAGTCACTCTGTTGTCTACATCTCATTTTCTACAACCACACTGGATTATTTTTCATTTCTAATCGTTACATTAGCAAGTTGAGAAACTGCTGCCTGCTTATCAAACTGTAGTGGGAACTGGCTCAGACACTGAGAGGATCAATGAGGCATGGAACTCCCTTGATGCCTGTGGTTCATGGTGTGCAGGGACTCAGCACTGACCTCCTAGAAGAGGCTGGTATGTGACGCGATAGGCCAGGACCTCTCGATCACATTGAGGTTTCTGCCAGCTGACTTTCAATGAGGTTGCTCCGAGTGCAGAGAACACAAGGCGAGTTGGAGTTTCTGGGATCCCGGGAGATCGGTTTTCTGCAGGGAAGGAGACAGAGAAACAAATGCATAAAATTGAGAAAGTCTTTGATTAAATGAACATTAAAACACAGGCCAAAGTTCTGCAAGGCAACAATCCCCTTTCCTGCATTTTGTCTAATGTCCTAAAATATTTAGCCAGTTGACCAAAGCCAGAATTTCTGTAGCTTCATGTCTGAAAAAGTGACACCACGTCGGAATATGAGGTATAAACCCTTTTACAATTCCACCCTTTTCTTCATCCATCAAACTGTCTAGCGGTCATGAGTCTGGGCACAGAATAAGCTGATGTCATGCAAATGGGCAAGGCATCATCCAAAGTATTCCCTCCATTTGCACTGGATATCATGGTTGACCCCTGGAATCTGGTATTAGTAAGTGCATGGGCTAGCTCTTTGTTGCTTTGATGGAAGGTCAGCCAAAAACACTGTCAGGATTGACAGGAATGATCCCTGTGTTCAATAATGTGTCACTGCCGGCATGGACTCAATAGGCCAAATGGCCTCCTTCTGTGTCATAATGACTCTAAGTCTATGAAGAATGACCATGTGGGCAAAACAATCATGACGTATGAACTATAACCCGGCAGAATTCAGTGCCTTCAGGATGCATGGGACTGAGTGAGTGAGATAAAAAAATAAAATAGGAGATAAACCAAGTACATCGAGACAAAAGAGTGACATGTAAATACTCCCCCATAATAAGTCTCACCAGATCCTGAGCTCTCCTGCTTCTGACTAAAACTATCTCAGGATATAGTAATTATGAGTAAGAAAGAAAGTTTATGGAAATGTATTTGAAAAGGTCTAACCATGTAGAACCATCTCCAGGTTCTCAAGAGCAGCGTTTACATCCTCGGATTCGGTGCGTCTCCTCCCTCCAATCATCTGCTGTGTGATTGTGTTGTTAACTCCTTTCTTTCCATACATTGATGTTTCTGCATAAACAAATGTCCATCAGGAATTCAGAAAGCAGTACTGGAGCAGTCAGCATGTTTATCACTTCAACACCTCTGTGTTCTTTTGTTCTTTTGTCTGTGACATCTTTTGATTATCTGCTCCTATCACTGCTTGCTTGTCCCTATAACTACCCCATCCCCACTTCTCTCCCCCCACCCAACCGCACCCCCCCCCCCCAACCCCCCGACACCTTAAACCAGCTTATATTTCACCCCTCTCCTTTTGGATTCACCTAGTTCTGTTGAAGAGTCATGAGGACTCGAAACGTCAACTCTTTTCTTCTCCACCGATGCTGCCAGATCTGCTGAGTTTTTCCAGGTAATTCTGTTTTTGTTTTGGATTTCCAGCATCGCAGTTTTTTGTTTTTATCTTTATGTTTATCACAGATACTCAAGATTTCTAATCCTCATCTCCTGAAGATGCTGCCATTGTCTGGGATACAGTTTCACAGTCCCTATCACATGTTTGCATGTTTGTGAAACTGATTGCCCAACAGACACCCAGCTGTATGTAAAAGCAAAATACTGAAGATGCTGGAATTCTGAAATAAAAACAGAAAATGCTCGAAAAACTCGAACAGGTCTGACAGTATCTGTGGAGAGAGAAACAGAGTTAACGGTTCAAATCTGTATGACCCTTCTTCAGAGTTGGAAGAAAGGCCATACAGACTTGAAACTTGAACTCTGTTTCTCTGTCCGCAGATGCTGTAAGACCTGCTGAGCTTTTCCAGAATTTTCTGTTTCTATTTCAGACACTCAGCTGTAACTTTTTACTATCTGCCAATCAGTGTTTTACCCCTCCCTGAACCGGGCCAATCATGGTCACCCTAATTCTGCCAACCTGAGATTAACTAACTCAGCACAGACTGCAAGTGGAATCCATGATCTTACAGGAACACAAGAACAGGAGGAGGCCATTCAGCCCCTCGAACTGTTCTGCTATGCAATTAGATCATGGCTGATCTGTATCTCAATTCCATTTACCTGCCATGATTCCGTAACCTTTAAACCCTTGCCTAAGAAAACTCTATCAATATCAGTTTTGAAAATTTCAATTGATCCCCAGCCTCAACATCTTTTTGGGGGAAGGAGTTGCATATTGCCTCTACCCTTTGTGTGAAGTGTTTCCTGACATCACTTCTGGAAGGTCTAGCCCCATGTTCTGGATTGTATGGCTCCATTCCACAATGGCCAAAATCTTAGGAGGAAGCCAATGGGGAGTCTGTCCTGTAGAATTTCTGGTGTCACTTTAAAGATTCTAGTTTTAGATATTTTAGATGGGAGGGTTAACGATATGGCACACTTGGAGAATAATCAAAATCAAACCTCATATCAAAAAAGTTACCTGGAGAGCAATTTGACTTGCCCTCTAACCAATCGCTTCATGTGCTGGCCCAACATGATCTGAGGCCTGAGCTGAAGTCAGTGTCTAGCCTCCTTTGAATTGATGTGCCAGTCAGGGCCTTTCCACTTCCATCTGACTCCAGTGCTAAGCCACCCTGCAGTTAGGACCAGTGTGTGGGTGCAGAAGTGGATGGAAGGGAGGGGCAAAGCTGAGAGGAGAGTGACAAGACAAGGGAGGGTGAGAAGACGAGGGAAATGGTGAAGACAAGGGGTATGAAGATGATGGGTGGGGGTGGGGGGTGGTGGGTGGGGCATTCAACAGTGACTCGCAATATTTGGTTGGAGCCAATCCTGCTTCTTCTGACTTCACAAAATTGCAACTTTGAAACATTTTGTTGGCCATTGTTTGGAACAGGATGAATTGCTACAGATATGGAATGGTACAAAATGTGCTGAGAGAATAGGAGTGAGGGTGGGGTAGGGAAGAATCTTCTGAAAAGCCAAAGGTCAAACCATTAAATGAAAGTGTGAAGTGATGCCTCATGCTCATTTTGCAGGTAGTAACTGGTACCTCACACTGGGGGCAGCTAAGAGGAGGGAAGGGGATCACAGACCAAAGGAAATTCAGGGCTGTGACAGGTTGAAGTGACTGTTAAATGATGTCCATCTCTGTGAGTCAGACGCAAGAGGCAACAGGTTTTCAAAACACAGTGGATCACACATTGATTGGCTCATACTGACCCAGTCCTGACATCATGGTAGTGTGGGTCTCCAAGGAGCCACCCATCATCCTAGAGTACTGCCCGCTGTGAGTGGTGGTGGTGCTCCGATTCAGGGTGCTGTTGGCACTTCCAGGGAATAGAGAGTTCATCTCCCAGTTCCCATTCATCTGCATGTCTGTGGGGAGAAGGAATGAAATGTGTTCAGTAAACGAACCCATAAATTCTACTCAGTAGAGGGCATCAGCACCATCCATCCAGCACTGGGCATCAAAGCCACACCACTGAGGTATCGGCACCACTCCACTCAGGTACAAGCACTGCTTCACTCGGATACTCTCACTTCCACCCGGCAACAGTCCACCAAATTACCATCCACCCTTGCCAGGTACCAGCAAACCTTGACCTATTAACATTCAACATACTTTGGGCATCAGCACTATGATGCAAAGTGAGAATTACTAATTGATGTGGCAAACTGCACCAACCCCTTTTCTAAACTTAGTGAAAACTTATTCTCATGAAAGCATCTGTAGTTTGGGGTTTCAGAATCAGGGTCTGTTGTTGCGTTGGAGGATGGTGGCATCAGGCTCTTGTGTTTTGGGAGGATGGCTTCTGTTGGCTTTGGCAGGTAAGGAGTAGGAGACACACGGAGATGGAGGGTGGGAAGCGCGGACCTTCTGATTTTGAAGGTTGTTGTTCATGGGTTGGGAGTGCGAACACAATGACGAGAGTGGGCAAACGCCAATCAAAGTGTCTATCTGGCATCACAGTTCTCCTTGCAGTCAGCAGAAGGGAAGGAAAGGAAAGAAAATTCAACAACTAGGACCATTTTCTGCTGGATTGATGAGCAGAGCAATTGGTTCACAGTCCACATGGGCTGAGGCTGGGAATCATGCTGGGTGAAGTGCTTAACATACAAACTGCTCAAGTTCACTCCCAGCCCCGTCCTTCTCTGCCTGTCCTACACTTTTTTAATTTGTTCACAGATGTGGGCGTTGTTGGCAAATCTAACTTTTATTGTCCATCCTAGTTGCCCCTGAGAAGGTGGTGGTGAGCTGCCTTCTTGAACCGCTGCAGTCCTTGTGGTGTGGATACACCCACAGTGCTGTTAGGGAGGGAATTCCAGGATTTCCAAGTCGGGATATTGTGGCTTGGAGGGGAACTTGCAGGTGGTGGTGTTCCCATGCGCCTGCTGACCTTGCCCTTCTAAGATGGTAGAGATTGTAGGTTTCGAAGATGCTGGCAAAGAAACCTCAACAACATCTGCCACCACTGGGACCTGAGGTGGAGCCTTCATCATCAGGAAGAAAAGTAAAGAAAGAGAGACCTCGCATTTATATAGCCCCTTTTACAGCCTCAGGACTTCCCAAAGCGCTTTAAGCCAATGAAGCACTTGTGAAGTGTAGTCACGGTTTAATGTAGGAAGTGCATGACATCTTAAACAAGGAGACAACGTAATCACTACACAAATCCCTGTAGTCTGGCAAAACATATCTGAATGATAGAGTAAGAGGCCTACAGAGAGGAGAAGGTATGATCACCACAGGGCATTGATTATTGAAATACATTCCTGGTAGCAAACTTTCACTTCACATTTTATTAAATGTTTTACAAATGTCTTGAGCTGGTAGCATCGAGGGAATAAAGTTACACGTATTATCAAGTATGTATTCAGAGGACAGGACCCACTTGAATCTCAAATTCTTTCAGGTGACCGATCCTGCTGGTTCCCCATTTTTCTCGACAGATGACATACATGGGTCTCCTGCACGTACCGTCTGCACCGTCAGGTAAAACAGTTGGAAGCTCCAAGGCAAGAGGGGTGGGAGTGCTCCTCTGGGCACCACAAGCAGAGTCTGGAAACCTGCAGTCCTGGGTTAGCCCACTCCTATACAGCTACAGGATCCTCGCAACAGTTTTCCCACCCTACTGACTTACCTTGCTGCCACTAGATCATCATCTGTCTCTCCTCTGGCTGGTTAGACAGTTGTTGCTTTCCACCTGAGACAGATGAGCAGCTGACTGGTGGCAGTTAAAGATTACCAACCAAGGCCCTTCATGTGGGATTGCCATCCAGGAGTTGAAGTCAGCACTTTCATCTCACACTTTTCATTCAGATGAGGATTCAGTTCCTACCTCCCAGAAATTCTGTATGTAGCTTACACTCTGTAAGCAGCAGTAGCAAGGATGAGGTGCAGCACTTGTATTTTCTCAATTAATACTAACTGACCACTGACTCTGTCTGCATGCATGAAGTGCTAACAGACTCTTGACCCTTTCTGCCCGCATCTCTATTCAGTTAATAGGTGTGTACTCAGCAAGGGCAGGAGGCTACTCAGGGGCAGAAGCTTTCTCAGACCCTGAGGAGATTTCCCAGAAACACAAGTATGTTAATGAAAGAAGCATTGTGAGATCTTCACCTTGACCTTCCCGTGGTTGGGGTGTAGCCCTCCTTCTCATGGTGTCTGAATACTCAGTGTCTTCGGAGAGGAGGCTCTCAATGTCTGAGGAAGCACGTGTCAGGGAAGAACTAGAGGAAAGGCGGGGTATCACTTCCACCGGTAGTTTCCACGTTACCTTCCGCCCATCGAAATCATCGCCCAGCAGTCGGACATGCTGCCATTTGGAGCCTTTCAGAACAAGTTAATGACTCGTGTTGGTATTTAGTGCCAGAAAACGGTTCAGCATCAGCCGAGCACGGCCACACCCACAAACCCTAACCTACCTATTTCTGATGGGAGGCACACAAGGATACAGCTTGAACAGAGGGAGGCAGCCTACCCACTACACAGGGCTGCATGCATGGCATGCATACATACATGTATCTACACACAACAAATGCATATAAACACCTGGGCACATGCATGTACAAACTTGCACCACATATGACCCAAAATATGCAGATTTATAAAGGATTTATATTCATTATGAGAGAGTTAAAGATGACTGAGGAAATTCCTTTACTTTACATCTATGGTAATATGTTGTCCATTTTCAAAAAGGACTAAACAAAACCAGGTAACTACTGATGCAGCAAAGGCAAATGCTGGAAATACTCAACAGGTCTGGCAGCATCTGTTGAGAGAGAAACAAAGAGAGATGAACGGTCATCAACCTGAAAAGTTAATAGTGCTTCTCTCTCCTCAGATGCTGCCAGACCTCCAATTGAGTTTCTGCAGCATTTTCTGTTTTTAGCTCAGATTTCCAGCATTCAAAGTCTTGCTTCACTATAGTGCATATTAATAATCAATTATCAGGAATTAAAGCTCAATAATCACTGCAATGACAAACAGCATAGATTCAGAACCTACTTAACCAGCCATCTTGGATTTTTTGAGACAGTGACACCCCAACTAGATTGTTTACTTCCAAAATCATGTGACAAAATTTTGCACCAAAGCCTACTATTTAAGCTTAAAGTTGTGGTGATTCAGGAGGTAATAAAACCAGGGATTGGGTAAGGAAATGGCTGACAGATGGAAAGTTGAAGGGAATTTTTTAGAGAGTTCTGTTGAATTAGAGCAAAGAGCTGAGTGGGGAGCCCCAAGCCTCAGTGTTTACACTGTTGTTTCAATAACTCTCAGATGCCCAATGCAAACTGATCAAGTTTATAGATGGCAACAAACTAGGAGTCAATTCTGCAGAACATACAGCACACAGACACCATAGATAGTGTGGAAGCAGCCAGGGATGAGATTGAAAGCGATCTCACGGGTTTTTACATGACTCAATTTCTAGGGTTCAATGGCTATGATGGGCAATTGGTCTATCCATCCATCACCATATCTGGTTGGACTGCATAAAACACAATGGGGTCCTACTCTCCATTGCTAAAAATGCTTACTGTTCCAGGATTATCCTGGAATGCAAGAATAACCCCTGACTTCACTTCTCTACCAAAACCGTCTTCTTAAACCACCCTCCCCTGCCTCCCCCTCCCTCACGTCCAATAACAAATGCAAGGAACTCACAAACTTTTTTTTTGTCACAAAGTTGAAGACCTTCCATTCAGCTACCTCTCGCATTTACTTTCTCCTAGCTCAGCGAGCCAAACTTTTTCTAGTGTTCCTAGCCCTAGCATTGAACTCCCGTCTTTCTCTGCATTCTATCCCATCTCCTATCAGGCTCTCTGAGCTCATCATATCAATAAATCCTATCTCTTGCTCCCTTGACCTTATTCCCACCACACTTTTGACCACACAACTTCCCATGCTAGTTGATGTTGTTAATGTTTCCCTCTCCTTAAGTATTGTCCCTTCCCCTTCAAATTGGACATCCTCACCCTTTCCTGAAGTTTTCATCTACCAACACCCTAAAATCTGGAAATCCCTCCCTAAACCTCTTGTTCACTCTGATCTCCTTTAAGGTACTCCTTAAACTCTACATTTCTGAATAGCTGTTGGTCATCTATCCTGGTATCTTATTCTGTGGCTCAGTCATGCATTTTAATTGATAACTTTCTGCGAGGTACCTTGGGAAGTTCTGCTATGTTAAAGCGCTATATAAATACAAGTAGTAGTAGTAGTAGTTGTTGTGTCCAATCCCTTTGCCATATCTAACAAAACAAACAAGGTGCTGAACCATATGGTCAAAACAGTAGTGTGCTAACCAGGGAAGGTCCTGATCAAACTGTCCGTGGCTCTGATCAGACCACCCCTTGAGTACTGTATCCATTTCTGGTCACCAAAATCCAAAGGAGATATTGAAGTGCCAGAAGTAATTCAAAGCAGAACCATGGCCCTAACCCTGAGTGTCAGAGGAATAAACTTCTCCGTTTCACCCTTGAAAGAAGGAAACTGAGAGGTGACCTTGTAGAAAACATAGTAAACAGCATAGGAAAAGTAAATACAAACATGATTTCAAACTAAAGCTATGAGAGCAGGATAGGCTCAAACTAGAACATTGCAAATTTAGGATTGACATTAGGAGGTTCAACATCAAACATAGAGTAGGGAGCCAACAAGATACAAGTCTTTAAAATAGAAAGATCATAAAGTTGAAAACAGCAAATAACTTAATTTTAACAATGAGCATAAGATCAGAGGAACAAGAACAAAAATAGCTGGAAAAATTCAGCTGATCTGACAACATTAGTTGGGGATCACACGCAGCAATGAGGACGATGCCAATAACTTTATCATCATCATCAACAATCCAATCTTCAACAGAAGCATCAGCATAAGCATCAGAATCATCGACAATATCATCAACAGATCATACAGCAAAATGTTCCAACACTTGGCGGGGTTGGGGGGTGCGGGAATGGGGTTGGTAGGATGGAAGCAGGTTAAGTAGTGAATGATAGATAATGTGGTAAGTTTTAAGGATGCTTTTGAGGGTAGAAGGGATACAGAAAGTTGGAGGAGTTTAAGAGAGAATTCCAACATGGTTAGGAGTTCTATCACCAGTAATAAAGCAGGAAATGTGGAGACACACATTAGACCATAGCTGGAAGAATGGAAGGACCAATCGGAGTCATAGAGCTGGAGGAATTTACAGCAGGGGAATGAAGCAAGACTGTGGAAGGTTTTATTGATAAGGGCAAGGATTTTGGAGTCAATGTGCTCAGAGTTAAGGGGAGGTGATGGCATAGTAGTATTGTCACTGGGTTAGTATTCCAGAGACCCAGATCTGGTTCACTAATGTGCTTTAGGGAAGGAAATCTGCTGTCCTCACCTGGTCTGCGACTCCAGGCCCACAGCAATGTGGTTGGGCAATAAATGCTGGCCTAGCCACCTACATCCCATAAACGAATTAAAAAGAAGATGGAGTGGGCTTTCATCATGTTCTTATGCAAAAGAAGCACTAAAAAAAAGGTATAAATCACAGACAGATCTAAAGGAGTTCTAAAATTGTTAACAACAGAAGACGGTCAAAGAACAGGTGGGTCTGTTGACGATAAATTGGATAAAATGCTCCAGACTGTCAGGCCCTGGACAGGGATATAGATTAGATTCTTCCCATCAGTTTTCACAAAAGACTGGAGACAAATCCCAGAGTAAATCAACTGAGCCCATGTAGAAGTTAATAAAGAATGTGTGAAATAGAAACAGAAGCATTAAACACACAAGGCTCCTGGGCGAGTTAGAATACAGCCTAGAACCCTTGATAGATTAGAGTTCTGGTGATGTTTTAGCTCCATTAGACTCACATCCAGAGTGGGGAAATTCTGGAGGGCTTTCTAAAACAAGCAATCAATGAAGATTCAAAAAGCAAAGATGTTATCGGGAGCAACTGGGTATGGGAGCAATGGATCGTGTCATTCAAATTTACAGGAATTCTAGGAGAGAGAAAGTGAGCTCATAGGGAGGGTAATTAATATTAGTTTATGTAGATTTTGAAAAGGCATTTGACAAAGTTCTTCCCATGACCATGAACGGTTGAGGCTCATGGAATAGATGGCAGTTGTTTAAGTGGATTGAGAATTGGTTTAGCATACACAATATAATAAGTGACCACGCTTCAAAAATGAATACCTAGAACATGAAATGCTTTGGGATGTCCTAAGAGAGGCGATTTTTAACAGCAGAAGAGGAAGATAAAGGAAGATGCTTATACTGAGAAACAGTACTGATTGGCATTCTCTGGGGATCTGTTCTGGGAGGTCTGATTCTCAAACTTTTTATGAATGATATAAGAATATGGAATCTGTAGCAATGATTAAATTTGCATAATGCTCAAACCTCTGTACACAAGTAATGAGTAGGAAAAGAGACCATTATCTTTGGAGAGATTTGGACCAATATATAAATGGAACTTAGATCTAACTGTTAGGATTCTAAATTGGAGAAATGCAATATATTAACAGTAAAATCTAACAATGAAGAATATCCCTGACATGTGAAAAAGGAGATGGATTTATTACTGCTTAAAGTAGGTGAGGTACAAATGCCAAGTGGTGGGGGATGTCCATGATAAAACAGTCATATATGGATTAGATTTGATGGGCTGAATGGCACTTCCCTTCTGTGGTTTTACTTATGCCCTTGTGCAGTTAAGGCCCCATTCTTGTCACTTCAAGTTCAATATTATTGATTAAAAAAATCAATCATCACCTCTTTGATGTAATGTGGTGGCAGTCAAGCCAGTGATTGTTGTTAAAGTACATAAGAGCTGGCAATGTAGAGTCATACCTGTGTCATCAGAAGTGCTGGGCCTGGGCGATCGCATTACATCTGAGCTGTACATCAGGAAATTCTCATACTCATCATGTGCCTCCGCATCAATAATGGGAACATCTGGGATGATAGGAACTGCAGATGGCACAGAGACACAATTAAATGCTGCACTCTGGCAGAAACATTCAATATTATGGTCAGTACTACAAGCTGTTAGAACAATTGCGCATTTTTTTCTTAAAAACAGACATGCTGGTAAACAGCTCTGAATCTTAAAAAGTATTTTCAGAGCTATCGGTGCCAGACAATTCTGTGCATAACATTACATAGCATCACATAGAATTACAACCCAGAAATAAGCCATTTGGCTCAACTGGCTCTATGCGGTATTTATTCTCCACATGAGCCTCCTCCCACCTTACTTCATTGCATTCTACAGCATAACCTTCTATACCTTTCTCCCTTCTGTACTGATCTATTGGTGTGAAGCTTCCAATCCTGAGGCATGTTTAAAAGTGGGAATCTGAGTTTGTCATTGGGCTGAAGATGCAGCCAGAAGGTTCTCAACTCTTAATGAGTTCTCATCTCATGCTTCCGATTCTCTTTCTCCTTTTCTCCCTATCTATGGAATTTGAAAGTTGTTTCTTGTAGCTCATCGTAAAAGACTATCCGATATCCGAATTAATAGTGAAAGGCCTGTATTAAAATGATAGGCCCTGTCATTTAAATAGAAGTCTTTTACAGGTGCCAAGAAGGCTGGCACAGCCACAACCTCTGTATAATCCCTTACTGCAGAGCCACGGAATGAATGCGCTAGCATGATGAGTACTCACTAAAGGGAGCTGGACAATTTCTGACTGTGGTGATATCCATATCTCTAGCAGGCAGGTGCATGCACATCTCTCAGACATTGGCACTTATTTAAAGGAGGAAAATTTCCTTGGAACTTCTTCTGCTGTGACATAGGCAGAAACTCCATTAGCATATATAAAGAGGGTTTCCACCAAACCGCTAAAGAGGGCACTAAAGAAATTCACACCCACAAATCAAATTTAAATGAAAAAGGACAATTAAAATAAAGTTTCACAAGTAGGATAACTAAAATTGTGAAAGCCTTTAGACAGCCTCAGAAGGAATCTCAACCCATCAGCGGCAAGTGCTGAATGGCAAAGAAACTGGGAAGATGCTGGCAAAAAGGATGGGAGTAGGTGCTCAAGGGGGAGGCATGACTTTGCAGGCAAGTAATGGAATAGTTCTACACCTGGTTGATGGATGCTGAAATCAAAGTGATGCTGCACAGATCATTGCAAAAACAGTGGTCCTCGGTCTTCTGTTCCACTCTGCAGTACCACCCCCTACAAGGAGGTGCACACTTTGTCATTGTTTATGCCAGCATATTCTGTATGGTAGCCATAGTGGTCCTTGCATCAGATGACACAGCTCTGCATTAGATTCTGAGAAGACAGCTACCAATTTTCAAGTGGATGCCAGGAGCTGAAGAATTGGTTGTGGTATCTTGGAAGATATGGTTAATCAACCTATGCTTGCTCCTGACCATCCTGGCATGACCTTACTCACACAGTACCATGTAGAGCAAATATACTGTGACTAGATTGCTTCCAAGGAAGTTTTCAACATTACTCAGTTGGACATTCACATTTCTTAATGGTGCCATTGAGGTCTATTGTTCCTGCTCCCTTTTGGCTTGAGAACTTCCAACTGCCCTCATTACTTGGCAACATGAAAGATATTTACCTCTTTCTGCAGATGTGAGCGTGCAGGTACAGAGGGTTGGGTGAAGAGCAGCTCATACAAACTACCAAGGGATCTCCTTCCAGAGATATAAGATGGGGGAGTTTCCACTGGGAAACCCATTGATATTAATAGGGGGATTCAGGAATAAATTATTTACATCATTTGATTATGAGAACCTAAGTGTTAACAAGGAAATAGATGTTAAAGCAGTTAAAATATCATTCATTTTATATTAGTGACCTTTCCATGACTTCCAGGCTACCAAATATTGCCTAGCAGCTTTAGATGGTCAATTGACATCCTACCAAACAATCTGCAGGGTGGCAGAACATAAGAACAGCTAGACACCTTTCAGCACCTCGAGTCTATTCCACTACTCAATTAGATCACAGTTGATCTGTATATTCCGTGCCTGCGCTACTTCCCAACTCCCATCTGTTAACATTAAAATGGGGTGCCTGCCAGTTTGAGGCAGATATTTCTATGCTGTTCCTGCCCACCATAAAAAGACACAGGGGTGGTAACCGTTGCAACCTCACAGGGAGAACTTCTGCACGTGTCCAGCATTGGATCATCACAGCCAGAGCATGTGGTAGGAAGATACGATTCGATGGTACTTCACTCACTAGACATTGGGCGTTTTGGCTGCGTGGAGAGGTTCATTGTGGCTTCACGGACAGGTCCCCAGCCAGCACCATTCTTGGCTCGCACCGTGTACCGATATGGCTGCTCTTCTTTCAGATTCTCGATCATTACCATCCTCTTCTTTGGTTTGTTGATTTTCACCACTTTTTTAGGTCCAATGGGTTCTGTCAGAACATGCACAGCAAACAAATCAATCAGAAACACAAACACTAGCCTGTCTTCTTGCTCAGGGGCATAGCAGATAGGAACTCTCAGTTAACATTGATAAAAGTGTGCAAAGCTCAGACCTACGCATCACTAAGTGCCTAGAAATTTGGACATGTATCCACTTTTGGGTATGTGCAGGGGGAGAGCACATCATCCATGTCCAGGATGGTGAGGCCTGAGCTTCTTCCCACTGATTTTGGACCTTGAGCAGAAACAGCTTTCCAGCTAAGTGGAGACCAAAACTGGATCACTGTTAGTGTTAGAGTGGTCCTTGGGTGAGTGAAGGCAGGGAGTGGGATGGAGGGGAGGTCGGTAGAAATGGGGGTCTCAGATAGACAGCCAATGAGAAAGAGCATGTAGCGATTTCTGTTCAGAGATCCTCTGCTTTGAGAGGTACTCACTATTCTCATCAGTCACCACTGCATATGTGACCTCATACTCAATGATCTCCCCGTTGGTTTCTGAAGGTTCGGCCCAGCTCAGTTGTGTCACTGTTGGTGAAATGACATTGAACGCCAATCGTCCAGGCTCATTTGGTACTAAGAGGAGAAAATAATATTAGTTTTCCTTATATTATATTGTGGGCATTGACAGAAAATTGCCTGTTGACAGATAATCTGCCCAAACAGATGATATTAACAGATCATCAGAAAAGCAGCCCATTCCAATACAAAATTCCAGGCTCAATACCACCAACACTCCGGCTGAAATACTATACATGGGAGATCCTCAATAGAAAGATAGGACATTTATGTTTCAGAAGAAGACCATTCAGCCCATCATAAAAAAGCTACCGAGCCTAATTCCACTTTCCAGCTCTTAGTCCATACCCCTGAAAGTTACAGCATTTTAAATGCATGACCTAGTGCTTTTTAAATATGATAAAGGCTCCTGTCTCTATCACTCTTTCAGGTAGTAAGTTTCAGACCACAGCCAGTCTCTGGGTGAAAAACCTTCTCCTCAATTCCCCTCTTATCCTTCTACCAATTACTTTAAATGTATGCCCCTTGGTTAATGGTTAATGACCTCTCAGCTAAGAAAAATGGGTCTTAGAGTCATAGACTATCCACCTTCCTATCCACTCTATCTAGACCCCTCATAATTTTATACACTTCAATTAAATCTCTCCTCAGCCTCCTCTGCTCCAAAAAAAGCAACACCAGCCTACCTAATCTTTGCGCGGAGATAAGTAGGCATACACTCCAAGGTCTCTCTGTTCTTCTACATCTGTTCCTCTACACTTCTCAGTATTTGTGTATCCATTGCCTTGTTTGTCCTCCTTAAATACATTACCTCACACTTCTCCAGATTAAATTCCATTTGCTAATTTTCTGACCAGTGCATTGACATCTTCCTCACTCTGAACCACACTGCCATTTTTTGTATTATTTATAAACCTTTTAATCACATGCCCCACGTTTAAGTCTAAACTGATTTAGACCACAGAAACAAAGTACCCAGTACTGAGGCCAGCAGAACCCCACTGGAAATAGCCCTCCATTCACATAAAACATTCATCGACCATTGCCTTTTGCTTCTAGCCACTGAGCGAATGTTGGATCCAACTTGCCAGTTTTCCTAGGATACTATGGGCTCTTGCTTTCCAACCAGTCTGCCATGTGAGACCTTGTCAAAGGTGAAATTACAATACAGGTCTGCATGCATGCTAAACAGCAGAAACAGCAATTGAAAAAGCTAAGTGATCCCACAATCAATGGATCATATCAAAGTTCTGCTATCCTGCACATCCAGTAATGAATGGTGTTGGCAATAAACAGCTAACTGGAGGAGGACACTCTACGAACATTGTTATCCTCGATGGCAGAGCCTAGCACATATGTGCAAATGACAAGGCTGAAGCATTTGCAACCATTTTTAGACAGAAGTATTGAGTGGATGATCTATCTCAGCCTTCTCCTGAGGTCTCCAATATCACAGCTGCCAGCCTTCAGCCAATTCGATTTACTCCATTTGATGTCAAGAAACAGCTAAAGGAACTGGATATAGAAAAGGCCCTGACAATATCCTGGCAGTAGTACTGAAGACTTGTGCTCCAGAACTAGCCATGCTTCTAGTCAAGCTGTTCCAGTACAGCTACAACATTGGCATCTACCCAGCAATGTGACAATCCACAGAAAGCAGGTAAATCCACTCTGGCCAAGAGGTGCATGGTCAGTGAGGGGAGACTTCGGCCTGAGTGAGACAGAGACTGAGTGAGCATATTTGGTACAAAGTGGGAGTTCAGTGCATGGGGGGAAAGAGGTGCTTTAGGTAAGGTTTACTGCAAGAAGTAAAGCGCGTTGAGTGGGGAGTTTGGTGAAGGATGGGGAGGAGGTACTTTTCCTCTACTCTTTTTCAGCCTCCAGTATTTGATTTCCACTTTGGTGCAGCAGAAGGAGCAGGTAAATCAGTAACTGGTATTATTAGTTGTATCAGTTTTGTAAGTACTGTATTGTTTTATCAGTATTGTAAAGTTTACTGGCAGTGCCAAAACCTATTGAGAAGTGTAAACTTTATTAATTATAATTAATTAGCAATTATTTGATTGCAAGTGAGGCAGGTAAGGGGACCCAGAGGCCAGGAGTGCAGGAGCCTCAGCCCTTGCAATTTTCCGATGGGTTAGAGGTTTCTCAGCTTGTTTGGATCAAAGTGGGGGCATCAGGGTGGATGAGCTAAATGGCCATGGTACTGTGGCACAGGAAGCCATTCAAGTGCAGGGGAGGGAGTTACAAGGAATGTACTGGCAATAGGAGACAGTAGGGTCAGAGGGATTGACACTGTTTCCTGCAGCAAAGAGCGTGAGTCCAGATGACTGTGTTGCCTGCCTGGTGCCAGGGTTTGGGACAGCTGCTCAGGGCTGAAGAGGAACTTACAGTGGGAGGGGGAGGACCCAGTTATCGTGATCCATGTTGGTGCCAATGACATTGGCAGGACAAAGAAGGATGCTCTGCATAGTCAGTATGAGGAGCTTGGCATCAAATTAAGAAGCCGAATCTCAAAGGTTATAATCTCTATTATTACCTGAGCCATGTGAAAATTGGCATAGAACAATTCAGATTAGAGAGATGAAAGCATGGCTCAAAGCCTGGTGTGAGAGAAGTGGGTTCCAGTTTGTGGGGCACTGGCACCTTTACTGGGGAAAATGGGACCTGTACTGTTGGGACAGTCTACACCTGAACCATGCTGGGACCGGTGTTCTTGCAAGCTGCATAACCCAGGAAGTAGAGAGGGTTTTAAACTAAGTAGTGGGGGCAAGGGTACAAATTTAGGAAGATGTGATAAATCATAGAGTAGAGACAAGGCAAAAGAGAAAGGTATTATTATAGGAAATGAAAGCAGACATGACAGGAAGGGATAGAGAGTACACATTTAACAGTAAATCAACAGATGAGACTAGAGGTTATAAAAAGAATAAAAGGATAAAACTAAAGGCTCTGTATCTGAATGCATGAAGCAGTCGACTCAAAACAGATAAACTGAGAGTGAACATAGAGATAAATAATTATGATTTGATAGCCATTACAGAGACATGGCTGCATGAGAACATGGATTGGGACCTGAATATTAAAGGGTATAGGACATTTAGGAAGGACAGGAAGCGAGGAAAAGGTGGAGGGGTGGTCCTAGTAGTTAATGATGTTATTAGCACAATAGAGAGGGATGGCCGAAGTTCAGGAAACCAGGATGTGGAAACGGTTTGGGTAGAGATGAGAAATGATAAAGGCAAAAAGTCACTTATGGGAGTTGTGTACAGACCCCCGAATAGTAACCACATGTTAGAATGGAGCATAAAGGAAGAAATAAAGGAAGCTTGTCAGAAAGGCATGGTGATAATCATGGGAGATTTTAATCTACATATAGACTGGGAAAGTCAGATGGACAAAGGTAGCCTAGGTGAGGAATACACAGAATGTTTCCGGGATAGTTTCTTAGAACAGCATGTTCTGGAGTCAACCAGAGATCAAACAATACTAGACCTGGTATTGTGCAATGAGATGGGATTAATTAATAATCTTATAGTGAAGGCGGCCCTAAGTAGCAGCGACCATAATATGCTTGAATTTTATATTCAGTTTGAGGGAGAGAGGAGTGGGTCCGAGGCTATGTTTGTTAAACTTAAATAAGGGCAATTATGAGGGCATTAAAGCAGAGCTGGCTAAAGTGAATTGGCAAATTAGGTTAAGGGATATGTCAATAGAGATGCAGTGGCAAACATTTAAGGGGATATTTCAGAATACACAGAATAGATACATTCCAATGAGTAAGAAAAAGTCCAATCCATGGTTAACTAGAAAGGTTAAAGATAGTGTCAAACTTAAAGAAAAAGTATATAATTGTGCAAAGATAGGTGAAAGACCAAAAGGTTGGATAGAATATAAGGAACAGCAAAGGATGACTAAAAGTTAATAAGTAGGGAAAAATTAGAATATGAGAGAATGCTAGCCAGAAATATAAAAACAGATAGTAAGAGTTTCTATAAATATTTTAAAAAGAAACAAGTTAACAAAGTGAGCGTTGGTCCTATAGAAAGTGAGTCTAGAGAATTGATAATGGAAAACAAGGAAATAGCAGATGAATTGAACAAGTATTTTGTACCAGTCTTCGCTATGGAGGATAAAAGTAACATCCGAGAAGCAGCTATAAATCAAGAAATGGAAGAGAGGGAGGAACTCAGGAAAATTACAGTCACCACAGAAGTGATACTGAGTAAATTGTTGGAGCTGTGGGCTGACAAATGCCCGAGTCCTGATGGACTTTATCCTAGCGTCTTAAAAGAAGTGGCTAGTGAGATAGTTGATGCATTAGTTTTAATTTTCTGAAATTCTCTAGATTCGGAGAAGGTACCATTAAATTGGAAGATAGCATATATAACTCCTTGATTCAAAAAGGGAGGGAGACAGAAATCAGGAAGCTCCACAGAAGCTTAACATCTGTCATAGGGAAAATATTATAAGCTATTATTAAAGAAGTTGTAGCAGGGCACTTGGATAAGTCCAAGGTAACCAGGCAGAGTCAACATGGGTTTGTGAAAGGGAAATCCTGTTTAACCAACTTATTGGTGTTCTTTGAAAAAGTAACATGTACTGTGGATAAAGGGGGCCCGGGGGATGTACTGTACTTAGATTGTCAGATAGCATTTGATAAAGTGCCACATCAAAGGTTATTGAAGAAAATAAAAACTCATGGTATAGGGGGTAACATATTGGCATGGATAGAAGATTGGCTAGCTAACAGGAAGCACAGAGGTAGCATAAATGGGTCTTTTTCGGGTTGGCAAGATGTAACATGTGGTATGCCATAGAAATCAGTGCTGGGCCCTTAACTGTTTACAATTTATATAAATGATTTGGATGAAGAGATGGATGGGATGGTTGCCAAATTTGTTGATGACACAAAGATAGGTAGGAAAATAATTTGTGAAGAGGACTACAAAAAGATATAGATATAGTGAGTGGGCAAAGATCTGGCAAATGGAGTATAATGTGGGGAAATGTGAAATTGTCAATTTTGGCAAGAAGAATAAAGAGAGGCATATTATCTAAATGGTGAGAGATTGCAGAGCTCTGAGATGCAGAGGGATATGGGTGTCTTAGTGCATGAATCGCAAAAGGTTAGCGTGCAGGTACAACAAGTAAATAGGAAAGCTAATAGAATGTTATCATTTATTGTGAGGGAAATTGAATACAAAAGTCAGGAGATTATGCTTCAGTTATATATAGCACTAGTGAGACCACATCTGGAGTACTGTGTACAGTATTGGTCGCCGTATTTAAGGAATGATGCAAATGTGTTGGAAGCAGTTCAGTTCTAGCCAATACCTGGAATGGGCGGGTCGTCTTATAAGGAAAGGTTGGATAGGCTAGGCTTGTATCCGCTGGAGTTTAGAAGAGTAAGGGGCGACTTGATTGAACATGTAAGATCCTGAGGGGACTTGACAGGGTGGATGTGGAGAGGATGTTCCCTCATGTGGGAGAATCTAGGGGTCGCTGTTTAAAAATAAGGGGTTGCCCACTTAAACTGGAAACTAGGCAAAATTTTTTCTCTCAGAGGGTTGAGAGCCTTTGGAACTGTCTTCTTGAAAAGGCAGTGGAAGCAGAGTGTTTGAATATTTTTATGGCAGAGGTAGGTAGATTCTTGGTAAGCAAGAGGGTGATAGGTTATTGGGGGTAGGCGGGATACAGATTTGGGGTCACTATCTGATCAGCCATGGTGGAGCAGGCTTCAGGGGCTGAATGGCCTACTGCTCCTTGTTCATATGTTCATATGTCCATAAATCTATCCTCTATCTTCAGAAAAGCAATGGAAGGTGTCAAACTATCAAACAGCGTTTCCTCAACTATAACCTGCTCACCAATGCACAGTTTGAGTTTTGCCAGACTTGGCTTCAGACTTCATTACAACCTTGGTCTAAACATGGCAAACAGCTGAATTCAAGGGGTGAGATGAGAGTGACTGCCCTTGACATGAGTGTAGCATTAAAGAACTCTAGTGTGTTACAATTCTAGTTTATCTACATAATTTTAATGTAATCTAGAAAGGCAGAACTGAAGTCAATGGGAATCATTAGGGAAATGTTTCACAGGCTTGAGTCATACCTAGCACAAAGGAAGATAATTGTGGTTGTGGGCAATCATTTCAGCTCCAGGATATCACTGCAGGCGCTCCTCAGGGTATTGTCCTAGGCCCAACCATCTTCAGTTGCTTCATCAATGACCTTCTCTTCAACATATGGTCAGTAGTGAGAATGTGTGCTGAAGATTGCAGCGTTTGCAACTCCTCAGATATTAAAACAGTCCGTGCCTATATGCAGCAAGACCTGGACAACATTCAGCTTAAGCTGGTAAATGGCACCTCTCCTTGACATTCAATGGCATTACCAACACTGAATCCCCCCACTATCAACATTCTGGGAGTTTAACATTGATCAGAAACTGAACTGGGTCAGTCAAATATTGTGACTACACGAGCAGGTCAGAGGCTGGGAATTCTACGGAGAGTAATTCACTTCCTGACTCCCCAAAGCCTGTCCACTATCTACAAGGTACATGTCAGGGGTGTGATAGAGTAGTCTCCACTTGGCTAGAAGAGTGCAGCTCCAACAACAGCCCACCAAGCTTGATACCTTCCAGGACAAAGCAGCCTGCTTGGTCTCTACCCCATCTATCACCTTAAATATTTGCTCCCTCCACCACAGATGAGCTCAAAAACTCAAGGCTTTTTTGACAGCACCTTCCAAACACGTGGCCTCTACCACCTAGAAGAACAAGGACAGTAGACACATGGGAATGTCATTACCTGCAAGTTCTCCTCTAAATCACACACCATCTTGATGTGCAACTGTATTGCTGTTCCTTCATCGTTCCTGGGTCAAAATCCTGGAACTCCCTCCTTAACAGTATATTGGGTGTGCCTACATCACATGGACTACAGTAATTCAAAAGGCAGCTCACCAGTTTCTCAAGGGTAATTAAGGATGGGTGATAAATGCTGGCCTATTACCAGTGACTCTCACTTTCCATGAATAAATAAAATAAAAATAGGATCCCAATTACAAAGCAAGAGTTGCCAAGGCAGATTGGTTTCCAGACTGTGACCTAAGCAGCTGAAAGCGCAACCAACATTGGTAGACAGAGGCAACAAAGAGGTTGAGGATGGCTTTTTGAGGTGGTGATGCCAATTATTTTGAAAGGAAATATACAATAGCTGGGGAGGAAAAACTATTTATAATGGGCGGGCGGGATAGTTAGAGGATTCCCACTGGGAGGTGGGGCGGATGAACATGCGCAATTTTCCACTTTTGAGTTCATATATTATGCATCCGCGAGTAGCTCGGCGAATTTCAATGTGGGCAGGCAGGAAGTCGTCCACCTCGCCATTACCTCATGGAGTCGAAGGTCCTGGTGCCATAGTTAAACAGCGCCCAGACATACATTCACTCATGGTAGGCCAGGAGCTAAGGTTTACTCCTCCAGAGTCCTTGCGGCTGCAGCTCGTACTGGAGAAATTTGCAGATGTGAACAACCACATCCCAGGACATATGAGGGCACCTCTGGCATTGCCTTTCACTCACCTTTAGCTAAGAGCAGCACAGGCAATACACCCATGTCAGGCCAGTGCTCGCTGTCGTATGGTCCATGTTCACCAGTCTCTTAACCTTATAGAGGCGCCACTGTCCCTGCCCTCATCCTTGGTCCTCATAGCCCTGTGCCAACCAGCACTGGGCCCTTTTCCTCCTCATGTGGATGAGAGCCATTATCAATGCCTGCAGTCTACGTCATCAACACTTTAGTGTGGATGTTTGAACAAATTGAAGCTATACATGAAGTGAACATGTCCTCTACAGGTTTCCCTCCATCTCAAAGCCAGCAGAGCCTTCGTCTAAACATGGCATCCCCACCCCACTCCTTCCAGGTAAAGGATATTCTGGAGGACCAGAGATGGGTGAACCTCCCATTCACACATGAATACATGTGAGACATTGCTTTTTGACCAGGGTGATGGAGTCATTTGCAAGAAGCCTCATGTGGAGAGTTTTCTGCTTGTCTCCACTACCCTCGAAAATCCCTGGCAGAATAGAATTCTAACCACATGATTCCTTGTCAGCCAATACCATTTGCCCATGAGGATGGAGGTTTGGAATCAGGAGTTGGCTGTCCTCCACCAGCCATGCCCCTTAGAGGCATTCCACCTCCCTCCCTCCCTTTATTCCTGCCTATGACTTCAGCCAATGGAAATGACACAGAATGAACAGCAGCTCCACATCTTGCCGGGTTCTCAATGTTGAGACCCAGGAGTTGAGTACAAACCTGGTGCACTCTGGACTTCACCATTGAGACAACACAACTGAGCATCTTTGACATTTAGTTGCCTCATAGTTATTAGGGTGTCCCTTTAGTCAGCTACTTGTGCTGATCATGAATTCCACCCACCTGAGAAGACCCACTTCAAGGGGCCTCACTGACTAACTGCATTGTCAAGGTCGGTTTGGAAAAATGATGCTCGTCACTTTTCAAACTTGCTCCACCGCCTTCTACCCTCCCCCTGTTACCCACCAATTTCCCCCCATCACCTTGGCTCAGCCAATATCACCACTCCTCTCCCCGCAGTGAGCCTTGAACCTCCACCCATTATCCTGGACCCTATCACGATCCACTTCCATATGCTTTCCCTCCCCTCAGAGCTGACACCCGTTACCATCCCCATGCCCACCCTGACCGTGCCCCCTCCCATTATCCAAGCCACCTGTCTTGCTACACAAACACAGGGTGGCCTTTGGAGAAGGAGCAGTAACTCCATTGTAGGGAGACCTGTTACATCACATGTCAGGGGTCCTGTCCTGCCCCTACCAGGTCAATGTGGAAACTCCCATAAACTCAATCATCACCTGCCCCCTGCAGAACCCCTGTGTGATCTCCATTTGGGTAGTAAATAAGAGCTGTGTCAAAACCTAATTTTACCTTTTGGACGAGATGTTACACCTATCTCCTATCTGCCCTCTTAGGTGCCATGGAAGATCCCTTGGTCGCTATTTGGAAAAAGAGCAGGGTCCTGGCCAATATTTATTCCTCAACCAATATCACTAAAATAGATTAACTGGCTATTATCACATTGCTGTTTGTGGGAGCATAGTTGGCTGCTGCATTTCCTGCACTACAACAGTGGCTACATTTCATTGGCTTCAAAGCACTTTAAAATGTCCTGAGATCATGAAATGTGCTGTAGAAATGCAAGCTCTTTCTTTTTTAATGCTGTTCAGAAGCAACTTACAGTCTTCCGGTGTGCGACACCTAACAATCTCGGAGCAGGGACCAGCACCTAGTGCATTGTAGGCAAAGACGTTCATCTCGTAGTCACAGTATGGGTAGAGATTGGGGAGATCAGCAGAGGGCGCAGTTGTGTTTATGACCTGAGAAGAATTCTCATCCCCTTCAATCCAATAGGTCACCTGTGCAAGAAAGAGTCCTAGTTAATTCACCTGATCCATCCAGCTTCCCTGGATGACAGCATTTGATAGAATTGCATAGAATATACAGCACAGAATCAGGCCAATCAGCCAAACTAGTTTGTGCTGGTGTTTATACTCCACACCAGACTCCTCCCATCCCATCTGTGGCATCTCAGCTTTTCAACATATTTTTCTATTCCCTATCCTGTCATGTACTTGTCTACTTTCCGTTTGACAGCTTCCATTTGCCTCAGCAACTTCCTGTGACAGCATGATCCACATTCTAACCACTCGCTGTGTAAAGGAACTTCTTCTTCATACCCTATTGGATTCAATAGTGACTATTATAATTATGGCCCCCCGTTTTGGATTCTCCCACAAATGGGAACATTCTCTCCGTATCTACCCTGTCCAGTCCAATCATAATTTTAAATACACTATCAGATCACTTCTAAACCTTCCCTTTTCTAAAGAAAAAAATGGTCTTTCACAATAGCTGCAGGCTGTCAGATGTGGTATCATTCTTGTGTCCCTTTCACTTTCTCCAGTCCTTCTTTGTTCTTTTTGTAGTGTGGACACCACATCTGTGCACAGTGCTGTAAGTCTAACCTGACCAGGGTCCTTTTTAGGTGAGCATAATTTCACTTCTTTTGAACTCTGTACCCACAGAAATAAATCCCAGTATTTTGTTACCATTTTTAAGTGTTCTGCGGACCTACATTGGTATTTTGAATAATTTGTTCACTGTATCCGTACATCCCTTTGCTCTTCCATCCCCTTCATTTTATTATGTATCATTTCTATTTTCCTACCAAAGTGCAACACCTCACCTTTATATACATCAAAGTTCATTTGCCATTTAACTTCCCAGTTTGCAAGTTTTCTAATGTTATATTGCTTTATGTTGCATTTTACCTCACTGTTAGCTCTATCCCCAGTTTGGTATCATCAGCAAATTTTGATATTGAGTCACTTATTATTGAGTCAAGTTCAAATCTTTAATGTAAGTTATGAATAACAGTGGTCCCTGTACTGATTCTTTTGGAACAGCACATTCTACCTTCTTCTATTCTGAATAACTACCCTTTATCTATGCTGTCTGCCTTTTACTTTTTAACCAATTTACGATCCACTCAGCTATTTGCCTCCGACTCCACGTGCCCTGACCTTTGTCATGATCTTGCTGTGTGGTACCTTTTGAAAATGTTGGCTGTTGTTATCATTCAAATGGCCACAGCATCAAACTGTAGACCCAATCAGGGGAAAGCCATTCCGTCAATGGTCCGGTCCCATTGGCGGCGATCGTCATGGCGGGTCAGGGGGGACAATTCAGCATGAGGGACAGAAATCTATTTCACACCGGCATGAAATCACATCCGGATCATCCGATGATGTCCACCACGGTGGAACGCGAATCCCGCTGCAGGACTGCATGAACCCGATTTGCATCATGGTAATGGCATGCAAGTAAGGCCTGGCCAGAATCAGCCCACCACACCAGATTTACCGTTACGCCAACGGGAAAACATGCCGGCCCAGAACACGTTTGGACAAGTGTGACATGCAGGAGTTGGGACTTATCATTAGGGACTTGCTCAGATTGCGGACATCCGAGGAGAAGTAGTTGCTGGAGCCTTACTGCTACCGGACCCTGGAGAAACACGTGCATCGCATGCTGGGTGAATCCTCAATGTGCATGGCTCTGCCTTGAAGCAGCTCCCAGAAGGTGAGGGACTCAGTTGTTGCTTCAGGTCTGCTTCGGAACATCACGGTCTTGGCCATGGGCTACTACGGATGATCGGCGAACGGCATGGGGAGGGAAGGTCCAGCTGTGAGTGGGACAGGAAGGTGTTCCCTGGGGGTGGGAGAGCAAGGTCTAGGTGTAAGTGGGAGGGGAAGGTGTATCGGGGTGGGGTGAGGTTGGGAGACGGGGAACGAAGGTGTCGGTGGGGTGAGATTGGGAGGGGAGGGGAAGGATTTTGGAGGGGAAGAGGGAGTATGGAGGTAGGAGGGAGTACAGGGAGGAGGTACAGTGGGGAGGAGGGAGTTTGGAGGGAGGAGGGTGCAATGGAGGAAAATGTTCCAAGTGGGGATGTAGGTGTAAGGTGGGAGGAAAGTGTAAGGGAGCGAGTTCGGAGGGAGGAAGGTGTCCAGGGGAAGGAGCGAGTTCGGAGGGGGGACGGTATCTGGGGGGAGGAGGGAGTAAGGGTGGAGGAGTAAATAAGGAGGGGGAAATGACCAGGCGAATGTGCAAGGGAGGGGTCTGTGGAGTCAATGACTGCCTCCTGGAGAGCAAACAGAGGGTGGGCGTGGTAGGAGGGAGTAGTGAGTGTGAGAGGGGGCAGAGGGAGCCGGTAGGATGGGAGGGTGAGGGTGCATTGGTAACAGTAGAAGGGATAGTGAGGTTGGTTGGTGGGACACGGATGCAGACATGGACCCTGGGGGTGGGAAGGAGGAGGTTGGAGGTCAATGTGGATGGGGATGGGATTCTCAGGAAGGTAGGGAATGTGCACTTCCACCTGGACATCCTGGAATGACAAGGGTTTGGGATGATAGGTGACGTTGGGGAGATGGAAAGTGATGTCAGCAGGTGTCAACAGTGATGGGGAAAAGGACATGGGTGACTGTGGGAGGGGAAAGGATAGGGGAGCTGATGAGATACTTGACTTCGACCATTATTTTCAGATCAAAAGGAAGAAGATCCTCATGCTGGACAGGCACAGATGCTGCATGGGAGAGTGATCAGTGGCTGGGTGGAGATGCAGGTCAGCTCAGATGGACAACTGAAAGACAACCCCAGTAGGTAGCATTGAAAATGCTCAGGACAGTGAGATGAGTGTGATGGATGAAGGCTCCATATGCGTGAGAGAGTGCTTGCACGAGGCTCTGAAAGACCCTGCCACACTTCTCCCTCCAGAATCACTCATGGTCCAGCTGCAGGCAGCTGAACTGCTAGTATGAGGGTGGGCTGGGGGGACATGCAGTGGGAGGACATGCAAAGCCTGTCAATGAAGCTGAAAGACACCGTTACACATCATTCAGTGAAAGTGAATATATTTTCAGATTATGAAGTGACAAAAGGTGTTCACCCGTGCAACCACTTGTGATCAGAATTTCTTAACTTTTCTAGGCCTACCACTTCTTCTAGGTGTTGCCCTGACATTTGCAGCAAGGGTGGAGACAGCCTGTGCAATGGTTGGGCCCTATTGCCTCTGATGACTTCAGCGTCCATCCTCTGGAGAGCCAAGGCTTTGAGGGCCCCAACTTGCTTCGGCTGATCTCCTGTGGGCCAGTTGCTCCCTCTGTGGTGACAGAGGACAAGGCTGAGGGGGGTCACAGGTAAAGGGGACTTGGAGGGAGCGAACAGCCTCTGAGATTCCCGAGTGGATGACCCAGATGTGTCCAGTCGTTGCTTCTCCTCCCTTCAGGTGTCCGGCGACTCCAGCCTGACTCCTTGAGGGGTAGGAGCACCTGGGGGGATGTCGAGGTACCCCGTTTCCCTCTCACGTTGCCAATGCTGGAACTTACCCATGGCTACTGCAATGGAGTGCAGGTCTGCGCACATCTCCACATTCTGCTGGACCAGGGTCTCCGTGGCATCCGACATCCGTCTTATGGAAACCTCCATATGCACACATGTGGGCACCACTTTATCAGAGGGCGGGTGGAGGCACTCCTACAACTCACTTCCAATAGCTCTGCTTGATGTTCCCCCACCTTTTGCTGACTCCCCACATTGAGTTGGAAGGCCAAATCCAGAGGCTCGTCAACTAACTCAGACCTCATAGTTGCCCCTTCCCCGGCAGTCCTCCGAGTGCCGGGGAGGTTGGCTGGACCTGCCTCCTCCTACTGCAGACACGTGTCCGTATGGTGACCGCCACATTGTGAACCTGAGCCTGCTCTAGATCTAGGTCCCACTGAGGTGTGTGTATCTCTGCACTGATGGAGGGTGTGGGTAAGCGCTGTGACAGGTCTTCCAGGCTGTTTATTTCCAGCTCTTCAATGGAGGAGGTGTCCGCTTGGCTGGAGGTGAGGACCTGGATGGAGCTGAGGGACTGGCTTGGCAGACCTCCCTGTGAACCAAAGTAGAGATAATTAATGCATGGCAGCAGAGTCAAAAGCAGGAGAGAGAGCGCTCATTGTTGCATTGAGAGAGGGATGATGTGGTGCTGAATCCTCATGTGGGTGTTCGCTGCTGACCTCAGTGTCGCCGCAGGCACAGTCCATGTCCTCATCAGTCAAAATGATGGCACGCTCCTCAAAGTGAGTGAGGGACGTAATATGGTACACTTCACCCCTCACCCTGCTGTTGTGAGCAAGCTTCTCCTGCATGAAAACAGGTAGAGAATGTGAGCAAGAAGCATGGCACAGCGTGGAATGTTTGTGTGGTGAGCAGAGCCATGAACAGGATGAGGACGCGAGCTCCAGAGGATATGAGCCTGATGGAGATGTGAGAGTGTGTGTGAGTTAGTTGTGTTGTCCCTTGAGGTGTGAGATCTGTGTGGATGTGTGATGGGTTTGTGAATGTGCGAGTTGAGAGTGATGAGGTGGTTGACTTACCCTGACGGAACGGATGAGAGCATTCATCCTCTTCCTGCACTGGATGGCTGACTTCCTCTGTGCTCCAGTGGCACTGACTGCTGCTGTCACAGCCTCCCAGGTCGGTTTGGTGACTCTGGTGGACCTCCTGGGTCAGAGTGGGGGTAGAGGACATCGCGATGGCCTTCTAGGCACCCCAGAGAGGTGTCACTGAATTTGGGGACTGCTGTCTTCTTTGCATTCTGAGCCGTTTGTCACATGGAGCAGCCCTGGTCTGTAGACATGAAATAGGCTGCGCTCAGGTGTACTTTAAATATGGCAGCGGGAGTGAGGAAGCAATGAGGTCATGGCATTGAGGGCAAACCTGAGCCTGCCTGCCAGAGATCCGGAGTGTTTCCCATGAATATTATTAATGAGGTGGGATGTGGCGAGTATGGGACAATATGGCGTGATAACCTGCCATTGCGGCCAGCGGGTAAAACATCTTTTTTCATGCCCACTACCATACTTAGTGCAAATCTGTGATGATTCCTCCCAAAGAATCATACAGGAGACCACCATTTGGCCCACTGTGCCTGCACTGACTGTTTGAAAGAACCATCCAATTAATGTCATCCCCTAGCTCTTCCCTGCATTTTTTTTTCAAGTATTCATCCAATTCTCTTTTGAAGGCTATTATTAAATCTGCTTGCATCACCTTTTCAGGCACCAGGTCATAACATCTGAATGTGTAAAAAGAATTCTTATCATGCCTCCCTGGAGTTTTTTGTCAGTTATCTTAAATTGGTATTCTTTGTTTACTGATTCATCTGCCAGTGGAACTGGTTTCTCCCTATCTGCCTTATTGAAACCTTCATGATCTTGAACACCTCCATTAAATCTCTGCTTAATGTTCTCTGCTCTAAGGAGAATAATCCTTTGGTAAAGGGGGCAGATACCTTACTATGACCCATTAGTTCTTAAACATTATATCCTGACACTGAGCGGGCACCAGTGTTTGAAAGAGAAAAATTGCTGGAAATCAAGAAACTTCAAGCTATTCATATGGGATATACCATGGGGATGGGGTGGGGGGGATTGGGTGGAGAAACTACCTGGGATGTGACATGGAACTTCAAGGGTGGGACCAGAAGGAGAGTACCATGCAACTTCAGAGGGGCCAGACAGGTGTGAGATAGAACATTACGGAAGGCACAGAAGATACACCATGAAACTTTGAGGGCCATGCATGAAACTGAAATCCTTTTTCCTGTTAATTTGCATTTATTCCAAGTTGTTGATAGGTTTGGGTATTCTAATTTAGGATTTAGCACAAAGGTTAGTCCTTTCCAAACCTCCCACTTTGGTGAGCAAGGAACATTAAATGCAAATAATGCTGTGTTCCCTGGGCTTCAAAGCCTAGATCACCAGGGTCCAGGTGTGGCACTTAGAAATGCCTGGAGTCACCATTACTCCACTAGAAGAGCAACCATTGGTGGAAATATCCTCAGAGTTTCTCCTTCTCCAATACTCTAACTTTGGCGAAAATGTAGCCTAAAGGAGGATTCCACCAAAATAATGGCTCCATAGTGGAAGGAGCCCAAGTGACATTCTTTGTTAGAGAAGCTGCTTTACATGAGGCTGTGTCTAGAGTTCATTTTGTATTGTGAAACCCATTCTGTTGTTAAAACAAGCAGCACTGAGAAATGTCAACAAATGTTGAGACTGTCAAGGTCACAGGCACTGACTGGTGTCATTAAAGGTAGTTTTCTGTTCTGCAAATATATGGGAAGGTATTAAATTGGTTATGTTACTCAACCAGTAATATAGAGAAGGTGGGTTCAAATTCTACCATCGCAGTTTGGGAACTTGAATTCAGTTTGAAAAAGCTCCTGCTCTGTGGAACAAGAGTTCTCTTAATTTAATAGCTGTCTGGGTTTTCAGCTGGAAACATTGTTTGATCAACAGCTTAGGCTTTCTGATCTCTGTGGTCAATTGTAAAATGTTTGTTGACATAAGTCAAGTAGTTTCAAGTATTTGTGGTTTATGATTTTTGAATCTTCAAAGGGCCTGGATTTTTAATAGCTTGCCATGCAGACTTCTTCTTACCACAGGAGAAATTTATCAATGGATTACTTTTTTTCATTTTTTTAAATATCTGCCACTGTACAATATGGTGTTTATTGGTTCTAGAAAGTGTACAGTGGGTCAATGGGCATGGAAGTGCCAGTGCTTGGCATAGGGGGCACGAGGGGTCTGAGGGGATGGGTGGAAGGGCAGAGCACTTGGCATGGGGACATGAGGGGACATGGAGGGTGGGTGGAAAGGCAGATCCTGGCAGAGCGGGCATTGGCAGATATAGGGGTTACTTGAAGTCATGAGATGGCATGGATGGAGCATGGGGAGTGTTTGGAAGATGAAGGGGGTGTGAGGGGTGAGGGCTGTAGGGCCTTTGTTCTTTCACTGGGAAAATGTCCCATGGCATGGGGGGCTGGGACTTTTAAGCAGTCCACCTTGGCACCCAGCAGTCCCTGTGGCTGCCTCCACATTTCTCATCAGGTCAGCTGGCTCAACTCCAGCAACGAACATTTTGCCTTGGCGGGCACTTTCTCTCGAGGCAGGAGGGCTGAGCCGGGACTTTTCCCAACTCCCCCTACCCACCTCCAGGATGAAAATCCAGGCCTCTGTGTCTAGAACTCTCATTCCTGACACAGGAGGTCAACAGCCCTGCTGCTGCTGCTGTGTCTGGTACTTCTCACTCGCACCAGAACAAATAGCCTTGCTGCTCACATCTAAATAATAAGCTTTTCTGTCAATGGCCAATGACCCATTACCTTATATCCTGTTGGTCGGCCTGGCGGTGGGATCCAATTCATGCGGATTCTTTTGCTGTCAATTGGCTGAGCTTTGACATTGGTGGGTGGGGAGTTGATGGAGATGGCACTTTGCTCGAGGGGGATTGTTGTTTGATTTTCTGTAATATCAGACAGCAGGGCAAGTTAATGAAAGATCTTGGTTTTTTTTTTACTGACTATGGAAAGATGGCTCAGTAGGGAGCAAACCTTTCCTGCTACATTGGAGAGAAAAAAAAGAAGCATGTGAGTAAAACATTAAAGCAGAAGAACAGGTAAGGATGTGTGGCTTAAAATAAATGTTCTTTATATAAGCACACAGAATATATGGAGTGAATTGAATAAATTGCAGGTGCAAACTCAATTTGTAGGTTATGACGTTGTAGCCATCACGTGGTTGCAAGATGATCAGGTTTGGGAACCAAACCAAATACCAAGTTAGAAGGTCCGCAAGAAAGTAAGGGAAAATGGTAGAAAGGGAGAGGAATAGTCTTGGTGAATGAAATCACTTCAAAGATAAGAGGATGTAATGAGAAGCAGGCAGTGGATAGAATTAAGAAATAGAAAAGGATTTAAGACTGTAGTGGGAATAATGTATAGGCCCCTTTGTAGCAGCTGTAAAATGATGGGTTGTATAAATGCATAGATTGGACAAGCATGAAGCAAAAGCAGGTTGGCTTTAATCAGGAGTTTTAGCTTTCATATACTGTAGGTTGGGATAAGAAGACTACCATAATGTCAAAAAGGTAGTGAATTTCTTGAGTGTGTTCAGGATAATTTAGTGCAACAATATGTCCGAGAACCAAGGAGGCAGGCCATGTTAGATTTAGTAACACATAATGAATCAGATTTAGCGAACAGCCTAACAAAGTGTGAATTTTTATCGAAAGGCAACCATAATATGATCAAATTCAACCTAATGTTTGAAAGGGAGAAACACAAAACAATTACTAAGATTCAAGATTTATGTCAGGGCCTTCACTGAGATGAGACAGAAAATGCCCACAGTAAACTGGATAAATCTGTTAATGGATAAAACGACAGAAGGTCAGTGGATAGAGTTCAGAATCACAGAATCACACAGTGCAGAAGAGTCTCTTCAGCCCATCGAGTCTGCACCGACATGTGAGAAACACCTGACCTACCTACCTAATCCCATTTACCAGCACTTGGCCCATAGCCTTGAATGTTATGATGTGTCAAGTGCTCATCCAGGTACTTTTTAAAGGATGTGAGGCAACCCACCTCCAACACCCTCCCAGCAGCGCATTCCAGACCATCACCACCCTCTGGGTAAAAAAGTTTTTCCTCACATCCCCCCTAAACCTCCTGCCCCTCACCTTGAACTTGTGTCCCCTCGTGTCTGACCCTTCAACTAAGGGGAAGAGCTGCTCCCTAGCCACCCTGTCCATGCCCCTCATAATCTTGTACCTCGATCAGGTCACTCCCTCAGTCTTTTCTGCTCCAACAAAAACAACTCAAGTCTATCCAACCTCTCTTCATAACTTAAGTGTTTCATCCCAGGTAACATCCTGGTGAATCTCCTCTGCACCCTCCAGTGCAATCACATCCTTCCTATAATGTGGCGACCAGAACTGCACATTGTGCTCTAGCTGTGGCCTCACCAAGGTTCCATACAACTCCAACTCCCTACTTTTGTAATCTATGTCTCGATTGATAAAGGCAAATGTCCCATATGCCTTTTTCACCATCCCACTACATGCCCCTCCACCTTCAGAGATCTATGGACACACGCCAAGGTCCCTTTGTTCCTCAGAACTTCCTAGTGTCATGCCGTTCATTAAATACTTCCTTGTCAAATTATTCCTTCCATTTGACCATCCCGTCTAAATCTTCCTGCAGCCCAAGACACTCAACCTCATTGTTAACCACCCGACCAATCTTTGTGTCATCCTTAAATTTACTAATCCTACCCACCACATAGTCACCTATGTCGTTTATATAAATGATGGATAATAGGGGACCCAGCACAGATCCCTGTGGTACACCATTGGACACTGGCTTCCAGTCACTTAAGCAGCCTTCTGTCATCACCCTCTGTCTCCTACAACTAAGCCAAATTTGAATCCACCTTATCAAATTACCCTGTATCCCATGTGCATTTGCCTTCTTTATAAGTCTCCCATGTGGGACCTTGTCAAAGGCTTTGCTGAAATCCTTATAAACTACATCAACCGCACTACCCTCATCTACACACCTGGTCACCTCCTCAAAAAATTCAATCAAATTTGTTAGGCATGACCTCCCTCTGACAAAGCCATGCTGACTATCCCTGATCAAACCTTGCCTCTTCAAGTGGAGATAGATTCTCTCCTTCAGAATTTTCTCCATTAGTTTCCCTACCACTAACATGAGACTCACTGGTCTGGAGTTCCCTGGCTTGTCTCTACAATTCTTCTTAAACAGCGGAACCACATTAGCTGTTCTCCAGTCCTCTGGCACCTCCCCTGTGACCAGAGACTAGTTAAAGATTTGGGTCAGAACCCCTGCAATCTCCTCCCTTGCCTCCCTCAGCAGTCTGGGATATGAATGGGACCTGGAGATTTGTCCACTTTTAAGCCTGCCAACACCTCCAATACCTTGTCATTCCCTATATCAATTTGCTCAAGAACCTCGCAGTCTCTCTCCCCGAGTTCCACACCTTCATCCTCATTCTCTTGGGTGAAGGCAGATGTGAAGTATTCGTTCAACACTCTAGTGATGTCCACTGGCTCCACCCATAGATTGCCCCCTTGGTCCCTAATGGGCCCTACTCTTTCCCTGGTTATCCTCTTCCCATTGATATACTTATAGAATACCTTGGGATTTTCCCTATTTTTACCAGCCAGAGCGTTCGCATATCTCCTCTTTGCTCTTCTAATTGCTTTCTTAAGCTCCACCCTGCACTTTCTGTACTCCACTAATGCCTCCGCTGATTTGCTCCCCTTGTACCTGCTAAAAGCCTCTCTTTTCTTTCTCATTGTATCCTGAATATCTCTGGTCATCCATGGTTCTCTGGGCTTGTTACTCCTTCCTATCACCCTAGAGGGAACATGTTGAGCCTGTACCCTCCCCATTTCCTTTTTGAATGCACCCCACTGCTCTTCTGTAGATTTCCCCACAAGTAGCTGTTCCAGTCTACCTTGGCCAGATCCTGTCTTATTTTACTAAAATCCGCTCTCTCCCAATCCAAAACATTTTTTGGAAACTTGTCTATTTCTTTGTCCATAACAAGCTTAATCTGTACCATGTTGTGGTCGCTATCACTAAAATGCACCCCCACCACCACCTCAGCCACCTGTCCGACTTCTTTCCCCAGAATTAGGTCCCACACTGCGCCATCCCTTGTTGGACCCTCTACATATTGACCTAAAAAGTTCTCCTGTACACATTTCAAGAAATCCACTCCATCCAAGCCCTTAACACCATGTCTATCCCAGTTAATGTTCAAAAATAATTTGTGATGCAGAACCAGTTTATACTCCTAAGGGGCAAAAGCTCTACTTGTCAAAAAACAGCTATGGATGACTATTGTGGTGAGAGACAATATAAAAGTGGAAGAAAAAGCACACAAGTTGCAAAAGTAGCACAGATCCTGGTGTCTGGGAGAGGTACAAAGAACAGCAAAGGATTACAAAACAAAAAGCTATAACCGCAAAAAGGAAGTATCAAAAGAAACTTGCAAAGGATATAAAAATCAACACAAAAAGTTTTATTATTATGTTAGGAAAAAGAAAGCGGTCAAGAATAACGTCCTCTCCTTGATAACTGATAATGGTGATATTGTCACTAAAAATAAGGAAATGGCAGACATGCTGAATAATTACACGTTACATCAGTATTTATTGTAGAGGGACAGTTCAGCATGCCAGACATCCAAAGGAAACTAATACTGTATTGAATCAGGGAAGGGGACTCACCAAGATTAACAGTAATGAACATCTATATAGTGCTTTTAATGTAAAAAAAAGTTCCAAAAAGCTTTACTGGAGCATCATGGAACAAAATTTGATCCTGAGCCACATAAGGAGATGTTAGGCTATATGACTGAAAACTTGGTTAAGGAGGCAGGATTTAAGGAGCATCGTAAAGGAGGAAAGAGAGGCGGAAAGAAATAGGGGACAGGGTCTTGGCAGCTGAAAGCGCAGCTGCCAGTGGTGGAATGATTAAAATTGTGAATGCTCAAGAGGCCAGAATTGGCAGAGCAGAGAGATCTAAGGGGGTGTTGTAGGGCTGAAGGAGAAATAAAAAATACTAGACCTCGCTGTATTAGGACAGGAAGGGCTAGTTTCCCAGTTGTCACATGATCCATGCACTGAAATAACAAGACCTTAATGATGTTTATGTCACTATGTCCATGAACACTACACTACCAAATCACAAAAAAAAACCAGAAAGTGAATCTTCCACAGGAGGCAGGGAGGTTGAGAATGCCAACAGAGAAAAAAGTGACTAAAGGAAAGAATCACAGGATCAGAGGTTGGTTGCATAATGAGAAACATGTGGTTTAAAGTATAGGCTGCATACAAAAAATAGTGTTTAGTCAATAGTAATTTTAGCCTTATGTTACAGAAAAAATCTTAAAATGTGAAATCATGTTGTGCCATTCTTTCAGCAATTTGCAGGAAGTTCAAATTTCTTTTTTTTAAACGTTTTTGGTCTCCACGGTCACTAATCATAACAGTTGTAAATTTGTGGAATTGTCTAACCCAGAGAGCTGTAGAAACTCAGTTGTTGAGTAATTTCAGGCAGAAATTGATAGACTTTTGGGTACTAAGGGAGTCGAGGGAAATGGGGAAAGTGTGGGAAGGTAGAATTGAGGGCAAAGGTCAGCCATGATCTTATTGGATGGCAGATCAGGCTCAAGGGACCATATGATCTACAACTACACCTATTTCTTATGTCCACCTGCACACACACCCATCCACATTCGGGTAGATGCAAACATGGACATAGACACACATGAACATTTAGTGATACATACATAAACATGCATGTCCATCACTCTGAGCAGCAGTAAAATTTTCCATCAAAAGGATTCTATAAATTGAAATACAATGATTATGTGGCCCTTCTGCTTCTGTACTGCTTCTGTGCTGTGGTCATCCACCCATTCCTGATTAGTTTTGTGTAGTGACAATCTGAGGAAAACTTGTCAGGTCTTCGATGGGGAAGATCCTGAACTGGACTCCTCAGCCACTGGCTGTGACACATTTGTGAAATTTATCCTGGTTTACAGCTCACTGCAAGAGGGACAAGAGCCAGTGCAATATAGAAATATTCCAAGAAAGGGCATTGCTCTTCTAAGTCTCCTTAGATTCGCTCTGAATTGGTACAATATTATGGCAATGTAGTTAGTTTGAGTCATGAGTTACTTACTATTAGTGTAATAAAAAGTGGAGTTCAGCCAGCTTCCCTTGACAGTTGCTGAGGTGATTAAGTCTGGTATTAGCTGGAAGTAGCTCCCAGGTTCAGTTCCAGACCAAGGTGCTTTTAGGAGCATGGTAGTTTGCCACAGCACCATTGGGTTATGAAAGGAATGAGTGACCTCTGATAGAAAAAGAGTAAGCTTATGCATACATGCTCAGGTGACATGTGGTATGTGCATGTGTGAGCATGCATGTGGGAGTGTGCCCACATGGTCAAGGATATGCCCCCATGTCTTTGTAAATGTGGGTGTGCAAGGGTGGTGCTGCGTGTGTTTGTGTGTGTGTGTGTGTGTGTGTGTGTGTGTGTGTGTGTGTGAGAGATGGGTGGGGGCCGCATGTATGTGTGGGTGGGTGTGTGGATTGGTATGTGTGGGTGGGGATGAGCATGTGGGTGGGGATGAGTGTGTGTGTGTGTGTGTGTGTATGCGTGCGTGTGTGTTTTTGGGGGTGGCACAGTATGGGTGCAGCTGCACGTAGGTGTGGTTAGGTATGTGGGTTGGTGTGCGTGTGTGCGTGCGTGTGTGTGGGCTGGTGCAGGATGCACGATTGTGTGGGTGGATGTGTGTGGATGGGGATGGATGTGTGTCTGTGTGTGTGTGTGTGTATGTGTGTATACATGTATATTTGTTAAAAGAGGACAGATTTGGACTCACTTGCAGCAATGCACCTCTTGGTTAAATAGCCTTTCAGCACGCACTGTTTGCAGTTCACACAAAAGAGCAGCTACATGGGCACGGTCACTAATGGCCTGTACCTGGGCCAATGCAACCAGGAAGAGTTAGCTATATTGGCGGAATGTAGTGGTGGGTGGGGGGCAGGTGGGTGGCAGTGACCAAGAATGGTAAACAAAAGATGCAGGGAGCAGAAAGAGTTAACTGAAGAATGAGGCAAAGGTTGAACACACCATTATCATTGGCGATGATGACGTTGGTTTCAGGAAATTTCCCCAGCTTTGCTCCATTTTGGGGCTTGTACAGTTCGATGCGGAATTGTTTGAGCTGCCCATTTTCCAGGAGAGTGTCAATCTCTGTCTGCTCCAGGAGTGAGACGGGTATCTCCTTGCGAGTCTCTCCAGGGTAGAATATGACCTCGCTCTCCGTTGATATGTAATCCTGCAAGAGACAAAAAGCAAGATGTGTGAAGTGATATATTTTGGTACCAAGAATGAGGAGAGGCAATGGCTGAGATTTTCCAGCCCCGCTATTGACTTTCAATGAGACTGGACGATCCCAGCGCAGGGCAGAGTCGGAAAATCCCGGCCAATATACAATAAGTGGTGCAATTCTAGAGGGGGTGCAAAAACAGAGAGCACTGGGTGCAGACGTACATAATTCTTTAAAGGTGGCAAGACAAGTTCAGAAGGGTCCTCAAGCATATGGTTTTCTTAGCTTTATTAATAGAGGAATAGAATTCAATAGCAGGAAAGTTATGCCAGACCTTTATTAATAATTGATTAGACTTCAATTGGAGTACTGTATCCATTTCTGGGCACCACACTTTGGGAAGGATGTGAAGGCCTTACAGAGGATGCAGAGAGGTGTTCTCCTTCGAGCAGAGGAGATTGAGTTTTGATAGAAGTGTTAAAAATTACGAAGGAGTAATTGAATAAATGAGGAGAAACTGTTTCCAATGGCAGAAGGTTAGCAAACCTTGAAACAATTGGCAAAAGAACTAGAGGTGACACACGATGAGAATGGCTGCCCTTGACATCAAGGCAGCATTTGACTGGGTGTGGCATCAAGGAGCCCTAGCAAAACTAGGGTCAGTGGGAATTAGGGGGAAAACTCTTCACTGGTTGGAAGCACAAAGGAAGATGGCTCTGGTTGTTGGAGGTCAGTCATCTCAGCTCCAGGATATCACTGCAGGAGTTCCTCAGGGTAGTGTCCTAGGTCCAACCATCTTCAGCTGCTTTATCAGTGACCTTCCTTCTGTTATAAGGTCAGAAGTGGGGATATTCACTGATGATTGCACAATGTTCAGTACTATTCACGACTCCTCAGATACTGAAGTAGACCATGTTCAAATGCAGCAAGACCTGGACAATATCTAGGCTTGGGCTGACAAGTGGCAATTAACATTTGGGCCACACAAGTACCAGGCAATGACAATCTCAAACTAGAGAGAATCTAACCATCTGCTGTTGACATTCAATGGCATTACCATCGCTGAATTCCCCCAATAACTGGGGGTTACCATTGACCAGAAACTGAGCTGGACTAGCCATATAAATACTGTGGCTCAAGGTCATGTCAGAGGCTAGGGATCCTGCAGTGAGTAACTCACCGCCTGACTCCCCAAAACCTGTCCACCATCCACAAGGCAGAAGTCAGGAGTGTGATGGAATATTCTCCACTTGCCTGGATGAGTGCAGCTTCAACAACACTCAGGAAGCTTTACACCACCTAAGACAAAGCAGCCCACTTGATTGGCACCCCTTCGACAAACATTCACTCCCTCCACCACCAACGCACAGTGGCAGCAGTGTGTACCATCTACAAGATGCACTACAGGAACTCACCAAGGCTCCTTAGAAAGCATCTTCCAAACCCACGGCCATTACCCTCTAGAAGGACAAGGGCAGCAGTCACAGGGGAACACCACCACCTGGAAGTTCCATTCCAAGCCCCTCACCATCCTGACTTGGAAATATATCACTTTCATTGCCGCTGGGTCAAAATCCTGGAGCTCCCTTCCTAACAGCACTGTGGGTGTACCTACACCACATGGACTGCAGCGGTTCAAGAAGGCAGCTCACCACCACCTTCTCAAGGGCAATTAGGGATGGGCAATAAATGCTGGTCTAGCCAGCAATGCCCAGATCCCATGAATGAATTTTTAAAAATGTTGATAGGTATCTGGAATGCATTGCCTGAAGGGAAGCAGATTCAGTAATATCTTTAAAAGAGATGTGGGTAAATACTCAAAGGGAAATATTTACAGTGGTGAGGAAAAAGCAGGGAAAGTTTGGATAACTCTTTGAAAGAGCAGGCATAGGCACAATGGGCTGAATGACCACCTGTGTTGTATCATTCTATGATTCTAAGATGACAGAGAGTGGATACCCGGGTGACAGGGAATTATCCGTGCAGGATGAGGTTTCCTAAAGCTAATAAAAATAAAAAAATTAAAATTTAATTAATAACATGCCCCTGCTCATGTGACAGTTATTACATTTTTCATATCTTTATTTTTTTTTTGAAAATTCTTCATCTCCCTAAGACAGCTTTGAGCTGCAGGGAGATTCTCAAGCGTGCATGTGCGAAGTTCACGCTTGCCCCGCTCCCCTACCTGCACAGGCAGTGCTGAGCACAGCTGCTCACGTTTCGTGTTGGATGGGCCTTAATTGGCCCACCAGTGTGAATTCACGGTTGTGCCCCGATTGCGGGCAGTGGTCGTATTCCCGCCAGACAAGGGCAAAATTCTGCCCATGGTCATCATTAGACTTTGCTGTGGTGGGATTCAAACCCAGGTCCCCAGAGCATTACCCTGGGTATATGGAATACTAGCCCAGTGACAGTACCACTATGCCACTACCTCCTCTGCCCAATTATGAATGCTCAGCTGAGTTTCAAAAGCTACAATTATCACAGCAGGGGATTCTGAGTTCACAGTTTTACTGACAATTTAAAGGTGCTATTAAAGGATTGGATGTCTTTGATATGGATCTTAAACATAAGTTTGTTTTATAAGGGATTAACTACTTGAGGAGATTTAAAAGCATTGAATAGATTTTATGGATGGGGAGTTTTTTCATTATAAGTGTGTAGGAATGAAGGCTGTATTAGATTGTTGGAAGTTTTTTTTATCTCCATATGGCTCCTGAGGTCTGTCCATGGTGGGTACAGGATGAGTAGCTATTGAGGTCTCATGAAGAGTCTGAGAGGCCATGAGGATGGGTGAGGTGGTATGAAATGGCACAGAGGGTATGAGGGGTCATAGGACATGGGTGGGGAGGATGAGGGTGTGTAAGGGGTTAGGGCGAGGGGGCCAATAGTTTCTGAAACAACTGGGATGAAGTCCTGGAGAACCAAGGTGGGCCTTCCAACTGGCACAACTTGGCACTTGCCTGCCCCCCTGGCTGCCTATGTTCTGTTTCCAGGATCAGCAGGCCCAGCTTGATCCCACACCTGCTCCCCTGGAGTGAAAACTGAGTTATTTGGGGTACTTTTTACTGAGGAGAGTCCGGCAAGTTGGGAAATTTCTAGACTCAAGCTACTCTCCTCGATAGTGAAAATCCATCCTGTGATCTCATTGAAAAATATAAGATTCTGAAGGGGCTTGACAGGTTGAAAGGTTGTTTCCCCTGGCTGGGGAATCTAGAACACAGGGGACACAATCTCAGGATAAGGGGTGGATCATTTACAACACAGAAATTCCTTCACTCAGACAGTTGTGAATCTTTGGAATTCTCTATCCTGGAGAGTTGTGGATGTTCCATCGTTGGGTATATTTAAGGCTGAGATAAATTGTTCATCTCTCAGGAAATCAAGGGATATGAGGAGAGGGAAGCGGAGTTGAGGCAGAAGAGCAGCCATGATTGTGTCTGAACAGTGGAGCAGGCTCAAGGGGTCATATGTCTATTCCTGCTCCTAACTCTTAGGTTCTTATGTAATACATACTGAGACCAGAGAGGCAATCCTGAGGCCTGGGCCCCTTGAATATTCTGGGCTCTTCCATTACAGGCAGTTACAGACAATGAAGCACTTCCTGTAGAGTAGACATTGTTGCAATTGCAGGAGACGCAGCAGCCAATTTGTGTACAGGAAAGTTCTGAAAAAAACAGCAATGTGATAATGACCAAATCTCTGGTTTTTTTTATGTTGTTTGCGGGATAAATTTTAGCCAGGACACCAGAAGAATACCCCAACTCTTCTTTAAACAACGCCTAAGGGATCTTTTACATCCAGTGGAGAGGGCAGATTGGGCCTTCATTTAACCACATAAGAAACATGACACCTTTGGAATTACACAATGTAGAATTTACAACACAGAAAGAGGCCTTTCAGCCCAACAGCTCTATGCTGGTGTTTATACTCCAAACGACCCTCCTCCTACCCTACTTTATCTAACCCTATCAGGATATCCTTCTATTCCATGCTCTCAAATGTGTTTATCTATCTTCATCTTAAAGCTGTACTTATGCTATTTACTCTCAATTAATCAATGTAGTGGCAGGCACTCTCTGGATGAAAATGTTTTTCCTAAATTCTCTATTGTATTTATTATTGCCCCAAATTTTGGATTCTCCCATAGGTGGAAACATGAACCAATTTATGATTTTAAAGACCTTAATCAGCACTCCCCAGTCTTCTCTTTTCTAGAGAAAAGAGCCCCAGCCTGTTCAATGTATTCTGATATGCATAGTCTCAGTTTTGGTAACATTCTAATGAACCATTTTTGCACCTTCCCCACTGCCTCTACATCATTTTGTAATAGGGAGACCAGGACCCAGATTTTTGATTCAGGCTGGGAAAACTTGAGTGTGGCTTTTGCAGCTTCTGAAACTCAAGCTTACTTTCAAACCCCATTCCTGTCATATTCTTGTCTCTGAGAGATGTGGGGAGGAGTGCAGAGTGTGGATGTGAAGGCAAGCTGGTTAGAAGGCCTGTTTCAGTTCTCAGAGACAGCAGGTCCCAACATTGTTCTTATGCCTCCTAAACCTCACTCCTCAGCCCTCACCCAAATTCATGCCGCCCCCATATCTCTATGCCCCACCATGGCCCTCATACTCCCAATGCCCTCTATGCCCCTTCATATTGATCTTGCCCTTTCATACTCCCCATTCCTCCTCAAGGAGAGCTCCATACCCACACATAGAGGGCACCATGCCTTCTCACACACCCATGCCACCCATTCCACTTCCTCATGCCCCTTTTGTGCTCCTCATATCTCCTCATATACTCCATGCCAATCCATGACCCCTTCTATGACCCCTCATAGTCCAAGTGCTCCCTCACAGACCCCCACAACCCCTACATGCCATTCTCCCTGTATCTGCTATGGACACACCTCATGTGTCTTTGATATGGGCATTAAAAAAATAAACTTCTAACAATCTAACAGTGCTGTTATTCAAAAGCACTTCATACTGCAGAAAAACTCTAATTCATAAAAGCTATTAAAAATGTGAATCTCTACAAGTGGTCAATCTGTTGTAAAAATCATTTAGCCACTTACCACATCAAAGATAATCTTTTAATCACCTTGTAAAACTGTCACTCAAATGCGAGCATAGCCCCTGCTGAGATAAGTAGTTCTGGAGCTTTTGAAACTCAGCCAAGCACTCACAACAGCCCCAGCTATCAAAACAAACTCTGAAAAATGTAAACAATGGAGTGCATTGAAACTGAAAAACCAGGTGGCCTTTTTTAAGCTGCCAGTGGTGTTTCATTTCCATTTCAAAGCAGATTACCAGCAATCAATGGGGCAGGGCTTCCAAAACCCACACCACAATACAGATATAGCAGAAACAAAGTTAACGTTTCAAGTCCATATGAGCCTTCTTCAGAGCTAAATAGAACTTCTACTTAGCTCTGAAGAAGAGTTGTTTCTCTGTCCACAGATGCTGTCAGGCATGTTGCATTTTCCCAGCATTTTCTGTTTTTATTTCAGGTTTCCAACATCTGCAGTATTTTGCTTTATTATACAGAAATAGCAAGGCTGATTTGGTTGGGAGGGGGGGTGGGGGGTGGTGGTGGAGGGGTGAACCACAGGGACTGGGGGAGTGGTGGAAGGGAATTCAAATTTCCCATGATCCTCACAATGGTGACCCTGACCTCAGAAAAGGTGCTTGGGTGTTTGCAGCTAAGGCTTCCCAACTTACATAAAGATGATACAAAAATAGCTTGCTCAAAATAGACAGCATCCGGTGAGAACTGAACTTATAAAGGACACCCGAAATTATTGTGTCCATCATACCTTGCCATCCCTGGCGGTGAGATCTCTCGTCCTGTAGGAGACCTGTGTGCGTCCATCTTCCATTATCTCCCGGAACAAGGGTATTTTAGCCACTTTGTCCTGCCGCTGGTATGTGTAGGATGGTTGCAGGAAAGTGATAATGCTTTTGGCTGCTGGAAAGAGCAGAAACACACACATGTCAAACAGTGGAGGGAAAGACAAGCATTGGGAGTTCACTCACCAATCACAATGCTTTTGTGATCTCCTACTGGAGTTACACCAGCCAATTGGCAGAAGCCAGTGGAGTTCCCAGCATGACTGCTAGGAAGAGAGGGTGGGCAAGGATGTCGGAGTGGGCACATGCGCAGGCTCAGTTGCAATGCCTTCCATGATCGAATGTCCTTTTGGCACTTGCTGCCTAAATTCATCAATTGTAAAGGGGCAACTTTTGTTGGTAGACCCATAACCCGGATTGAGGAAAAAGAGGGATAAGGTGGTCAGCCCAACAGCTAGACTCTGTGATGGCTTATTTGATAATTACAGTCTGTAGGCCTGGCGCTGAGATATCCAGGCCAGAAGAAGCACCACTCATCCCCAGGCTTGCAAATCTAACTGATAATTGGGAGCACCACAAACTTGGTCACAATCCACCAGCTCCTGTCAGACAGCACGTACATGCGCCCTCGGGCAAGGACTGAACTCTACCAGGCTGTGATGCCTCTCACAGTTGAACTGAGTGCCAACCAGCCTCAGTCATAAAGAATGGCCATGCAGTGAACTACTGGCCTTTTAGCGTTTCAGAAGCAAATAGTGAGGAAAATAATCTCGAGAGAAGTATGTCAATATGAAGACAAATGGACAGAACTGAGAGAACTAGAATGGGGCTTGGCTGAATGAGCTGAATGACAGGGGGCCAAGGTGAACTGTGGAACTATCTAGGCCAAGGCAAGTTTCCCATAGACGTACAGGCTTCTTTGATGATGGTGATGTACACAAATCGCTGGTCGATCTCTGCATTCCCCTTTGGAACATCCACAGCCTCCACCTGCAAATGCTTTTCATCATCATCTTCATCCTTTACAAAGAGTGGAACCCGTACATCAATGGATTCGACCCCATCCTGGAACTCCACCTGCCCATGAGCATCTGCAAGGGGCCAAGGAACATAGATGATGACTATCAGACATGCTCCTTACAATCAAACACTTGCTCTTAAATCATTAAATCCCTATAGGTATTGGGACAGACCTGAGAATCCATTTAGGTTACACAGCTCTCTCTATCATTGTCACAATCATGGAATAATAAGTTTATAGATATCTAGAGATCCAGTCCACACAGTCAACCCCAGTCCTAGTGATCCACACCACACAGTCAATCCCAGTGATATGAACATACGAATTAGGAGTAGGCCATTTAGCCCCTTGAGCCTGCTGCACCGTTCAATAAGATCAGGCTGATCTGATTGTGGCCTCTCTCAACTCCACATTCCGCCTACCTCTGATAACGTTTGACTCCGTTGTTAGTCAAAAATCTATCTACCTGTGCCTTAAAAATATTTAATGATCCTTCCTCCACCGCTCTCTGGGGAAAAGAGTTCCAAAGATAGTTCGAGTCCTGGTGATTAACTCCATACGGTCAGTCCCAGTCCTAGTGATCCACTCTGCAGTCAATCCCAGTTCTAGTGATCCACTCCATACAGTCAACTTCCAGTCCTAGTGATCCACTCCATACACCCCGCCCCCAATTTTCCCAGTGATCTACTCCATAGATCCCATTCCCAAATTTTCCTTAAGGAAAAAATCCCATGAACAGTTGGGCAAGCTATGTTTCCCTGTTTTAATCTCACCTCGATCAGTTGCCACCGTATAGTAGCCGGGGCAAACTTTCAGACTGTTGAAGGCTTCCAAGTTAACCTTTTGTTCAGTTATATTCATGATCTGTTTCTCTGCTGAACGAAAGGCAGGTAATTGTGTGTCGATGATAGTCAGGTCCTGCCTGTGGTGAAAAATAGTCAGAATTACCAAGCAACACTTCAGTTCTGTAGAGGCACTGGAGAAGCTGGGATTGTTCTCCTTAGAACAGAGAAGGTTGGGGGGGGGGGGGGGGGGGTGGTTGGGGGGGGTTGGGATTTGATAGAGGCTTTCAAAATTCTAAGGGGTTTTACCAGAGTTGATGTGGGGGGTGGAATCGGTTCCCACTGACATGAGGGTTGATAAAAAGACCACAAATAGAGGATCATTGGCAAAAGAACCAGAGGGGAAATGAAGAGAATTTTTTTACACAGCAATTTATGATTTGGAATCTACTACCTGAAAGGATGGTAGCAGCAGTTTGAATAGTAACTTTCAAAAGGGAAATTGGATAAATATTTGAAAAGGAAACCAAAATGCCAGGCTATGGGATAAGAGTGGTGGGTGGATGGAGGGGTGGTGGGTGGGGGGTGCGGTTGGGCGGGGGGAGCTGTTGGTGTAATTGGTTATTTCAAACAGCTGGAACAGATACTATGGCCAAATGGCCTCCTTCTGTTCTTTAGGTTTCTATGTAAATACTGACCCCATAACCCTGAAGCTACTGCATCACTGCCTGCTCTTGAGGTAGGGCTGTATAACAAATGTTAATAAGGCCCAATACCTCTCAAAATATGTTGGGGAGCACAAAATATCAAAGAATTGACAGCTTTTTGTAGCCTTGATAACCTGTCCAGCACCTTCAGTTTATCAAAGGATGGTACATTTTGTATTTAATCCTTCTCGAAGTCCTTGTGGGTAAAAGCAGAGATCATGAAGGTACTGAGTTATACTCACTGACAGGCTGCGGGTTCAGATCTGGCTCAACAATAGCACTGTAGCTACAATAGGATGATATGCTCAAGGTTCCCACTCTAGAGCTTTGAGCACACGATCTAGGCTGACAGACGCAGGGCAGCACTGAGGGGAGTGCTGCACTTTTGGAGGATTCATCCTTCAGGTGAGATGCTAAACCTCTCAGGTGGATATAAATACTCCTTGGCATCATTTCAAAGAAGAGCAAGGGGAGTTTTCCCTGGTATCCTGGCCAATATTTATACCTCAACCAAAATTAAAATAGACGATCTGGTAGATTATTGCATTTACTGTTCATGGGAGTTTGTTGTGCAAATTGGCTGCTGTGTTTCCTACATTTCAGCAGTGACTACACTTCAAAAAGGCACAATACAAATGCAAGTCTTTCTTTTCTTTTGTTTTTTATTTTGATGTTTGATGATTTCAGGTGATTTGGTGATTCCTGATGGTAGGTGAGAACAGGATCAAGCAGAGTTATGATAGGTTCTATATTCAAATCACCAGTGACACTCAAGAATGGCACATGCTTGAAGTACCAAAGGTCAACTGGCGCTTGTAGATCAGGCCCACTGTGATACATCAGCACTTTAAATAGAGAAAAGGTGATTTTAAAAAGTTTGTGTTTCAGAGTGAGCTACACAGGAGAGGCCATGGTTGTGAATATCAGCTTAGAACTGGAGTGCAAGTTGGTGGATGGACAGTGATAATTCATAAATGACAGGGCAAGAGCACTCAGAGGGTGCAATATGACCACTGGCTAGTTCGAGGATGTCAAGAAATTACTTACCTCTTTCCAGCATTTGGTTGAAGTCTAAAAAACACAAAAATAATTTTTAAGTGTTGAATCAGATGAATTCTCAGTTCTCAGTGTTTACAACCACTGCCAAACTATAATATATGACATGATGGAGATAGAAGCACAGGGAGATAGAGAGGGGGAGAAAGAGAATGCACAGAGGGGGGAGAGAGAGGCACAGAGAGAAAGAGGCAGAGAGAGAAAGGAAAGAGCAGTTATGCCATCTCTCAATTCGATTGGCATAAACATGCTTCTCAGACAAATCTAGTCTCACTAACAACCTTGTGAGATTTGAAACCTCTTGATTTTTCTGCTATTGATTTGTTTGGGGAGCGAGTTCATTTTCCCAGTTCATACTGATACTTTTACCCTCCTCCTGTTCCATATCTTGCCAATGTGTTTCTCTCTAATTCTATTCTCGGGTTGGTGCTTGATACATCCTGTGGAACAGGAGATTTTGCAAAATTAGCCTGAGAACTTCCAACTGCAGCAGTGATGGGGGATGGATCTAATGGTGATGGCAACTTTTGATCACAAATGTGGGTGGGGAATCCACAATATTGACTATAAAATATGGCTGGTTGGCATATATGGTTTCCTAATACTGACAATGACTTAAATTATTAAGAGCAGAACTTGCATTGTTCTTGTCTGAGTGATTATACAGTAACTTAAAGGTACCCCAACACCTGCAAATTGAAATAGGTTTCCTTCTACCAATTCAAGTTTGTAGTTTTGAAATAAAACACAGGAAGGAATGACTGGCTAATAGGAAAGAAAATGTGATTAAGTTAGAGAAACAAATTATTCCTGATGATGTTTAACTCAGTGATCTAGTTCGCATGACCTTATGGTGAAAGGGAACATTTGCAAATACTGTCAGCTAAAAAACAGAATTGTTTGAGTAGATTGGATGCGAATGTGAGACAGGAATTGGGATCAAAATTAAACACAGCAAGTGTTTTTACCCCTAAAGGACACTGGTAAACCAGTTGGGTTTTTACAACATTCATGGTCACTTTAAATAATTCCAAATTTTACAACAAAATTGAAATTCTCAAATTGCCTCGATGGGTTTAAACTCACGTACTCTGGATTATTAGTCCAGGTCTCTGAAACACTATTGCAGTAATATAACGATGATACTAACATACACTCAGTTTACACTAGCACTAAACTAATCAAACTTATTACTTGGGTAATTCATACTATGATTGTGACTGCAGAATGTCAGGTGACTTCATAACCAAAAACAATTGTTCAAAGCCCGTATTTCAATCTTGAACTCACTCCCTGCTTGTTGTTATTTTTTCAAATATATGTGAGAAAAAGACTAGGGGAGAAACAGAAAGAGAGAGGATGGGCAGAAAGTGGGAAGCAACAAGCAGTTACAGGCCAGAAAAAAGAGGCAATCTAAACAAAAAAAAATGTATTCAATGTCACAGTGGATCAACTATATAGGGTATATTTTTTGAATCTTCACCTGTGATGTGATGGCTGGCGTGCTATGAGGGAAGAGTCGAAAATTGTAACTCTTTCGAGTACAAACCTGTTTCCATCTGTTCCTATTCAGATGAAGTGACATTGTTTCATAGTTTGCCATTGTGAGATTTGAACTCTTGATCTTGGGGTTACAAACCCAGTACAATAACCACTTGGCTATTTAGGTCAAGCATGAGTTGAAAATTGTAGGTGCACTGCATGTCGCCTTCCAATCAATTCTTGTTTGGATTTCTGACTCTGTCTGTTAATCACTGATTAGATTAAAGCTGCTGCAGGCTGTTTCAAAAAGAGGTATCCTGTGGCGGAAAGTCTGGAGACTAGGTGAGTGGTGGGGTGGGTGTGTATTGCTAGTGCTGTCTTTCTCTCTCTCTCAGCTTCACTGAGGAAGTCCTAGGGAGCTGACTTAAATTTTGGCCTAATTTTCAAATTCCTACAGATCCCTCCTACTCCTCTAAAACCAAACTTCTTACTTTTTAAAATTTTCATCATTATTGATGGCCCTTCATTTAATCATTACATTCCTGCCCGTTCTAATCCAGGTGATGAAGCTTACAACTGGAGTCTAGTTTTTCTGCAATCTATAAGCTTTTGTTTACAGGGATGTACATTATAAACAGACACCTCCAATCCCAACAACCACAATTTTACATTGTCAAAGGGTCATGAGGACTTGAAATGTCAAGTCTTTTCTTCTCTGCTGCTGCTGCCAGACCTGCTGAGTTTTTCCAGGTAATTCTGTTTTTGTTCACAATTTTACATTGTTTCATAGTTTGCTATTGTGAGATTTGAACTCTTGATTTTGGGGTTACAAAGCCAGTACCATAACCACTTGGCTACCACAATTTTACTGGGAGCACAAGAGAATCTCCAGTTAATTACCACAACCTGAATACAATTAATCACTCAATTAATATAAAATTAATATTAACCTCTTTATTCAGTTTTCTCCATCCTCTGCTTTTAAAAAGCTCTCAAAATAAATGTTTCCTCTATTGTACCTTTCATTTGGCAGCTTCCTCATTATTGTTAAACTTATCTCCTGTTTAGCATCCACTGTTTTGCACCCTTCAATGCAAAGCAATTTGAGATGTGCCCCTGCATATGCAGCTCTGTAGAATTATAAATTGTGTCTACTCGTACTAAAAAAGCAGCACAGCTGTTCACTAAGTATTTATTATTCTGCATGTCTATGTCCATTTCTTATATTAACTAATTTCAAGATATTGCAAATGAAAATAATTATTAAAATTGATTATTGAAATTGATAGTTGAAATCTTTACATTTTGTGGATGGAAAGTGTATACATAGCCATACACAAGGTATCACAATTGTGAGGGACAGGCTGGATGGATCAGAGAATCCTGACCTGTCAGTTATGTTCATATGTTTGTATTAACTTAACTGCCACTATCATAGTTTGAATAACTCAAATTTGGAGGTGATAATGGTGACTTCACTGTAGATAAATGTATTTTAATATATTAATGCATGAAGCTTTGACTTGTGGATTAGGTTTCATTCTATAAGGAGGCAGTTGTTTCAGCCAATAGTATGAGGGTGGATCCATCTTTAACACTTGAGGATAACTAGTAGGATTTTTAAAAAGTTTTTTTATAAAGCATTTTCAGATGCAGGGATATAATTTTTGTGAAGAGCTCTAATCTGTTAGAAAATAAATAAGCCACTAACAAGGTTTATAAATGAACTGTCACATTGGGCTATATACAATAAAAATAATGGCTCATGATTTTTATATCAAACCTAGATGGTGTGGTTGACGTTATTGAGAGAAGCACAGGGAGAACGGAAAGAGAGAGAGATGCACACACACAATAACTGGGAGACTCGAGATGTAAGGAAGAGTCCTTACCTAAATTTGGTTTTCCGCACTGGCTGGAAACCTGGGACAGATTTGTATGAGTCGTTGAGCTATAGTCACATAGATCAGAAGTCAGTCATAATATGAAACATTCATTGAATTGCACAGTATTTACAGCACAAAAACAGGCCACTATCCAACTGGCTTGTGCCAGTGTTTATGTTCCCCACAACCTTCTTCATCTCATCCTATCAGCCTATCCTCCTATTCCTTTATACCTCATGTACTTTCTAGCTTGCCTTTTGAATGCAAGATGAACTGTTACACCAGCTTGTCAACGTCACTCCAGAACACTGACAATGAATGTGATATGCATGGACAAGTCACCTCCCCCTGCACAAATCCAACTACACACCAGCACCAATACCACAGTACCTAGGGAGGGAGCTGCAGTTGGAGAGTTGAAAAAAACAGAGGGAGGGTTTGTGATGAGTTGAATTGCCATTTCTCCCCCTTGATTTTCCTTATATACTTGTACAACATCTTGGTTACTTACAGTACCTACGTAGCCATTCAGAAAACCTGGATTGTGGATGCTGTCTGAATGTCATGAATCCTCCTGGTGATGTAGTGTGTGTCTATGTGTTCAGCTAGCTGTAGGTCTTGGTAGAATCAGCCATTGCTATTGTACAGCAGTGTTTTCTGGGGGTTCTAATGCATTAGCCGAACATTGTAAGTCATGTCCCACAGAAAAATTTAATTTTGCTCTATATTTCCACCTCCTAATTCTCTGGTTCACTCTCACAGACAGATGGCAGTACCTCAACCAAATGCTTATTCTTCACATGAGGGGCCCCAAACTGTTTGGTCACAGTGGGCATCCCAGCTGAGCCCAATCCTGTCCTCACCTTTAACAAAATTCATTGGAGGGAGATCAGGAAACAGAATCCCGGCTAGTTATTTCTTACCCCAAGAAGGGCAAATTGAACTGCCTCCAGTAACTGCATTTGGATCTACAACCTCAGTCTTTCTGTTCTATACAACTTAGTGTCACACTTGGCACTACCATTACACATTAAAGGTGGAGTTCACATTCAAAAGAGTTTTTAATGCTGTTAATATAATATATAAAATGAACACAATATTAAAAACCATGCATCTGTGCAAATCTTGTAAATCTTTTTCATTATAAATTATGAAGTCCACAGTTACAATGGAAACTGCCCATGTAAACATGTCACGCTGCCATGAATGAAAGTTTGCATAGGTAGTTTTCACTATAAATTGGGACACTGGGATTTATGATGAATAATAAAATTGAAGACAGATTGTACAATTCTGAAATGGGGATTGAATCATCGTGAATAAGGCCACAGGAGATTGACTAATGTTAGGGATAAAACTGAATTTTAATACATTGCGAGAAACTTTGAAAAAAAGATTACTTGCAGAGTTTGGATTAACTGCAATAAAGAAATTAGTTTTTGAACCAGAGAAAGTATATGTTGAATGGGCAGTTAAAAAAAAACTGAGATGGCAAAATGAAAAGAGGCAATGGGTGAGGGCACACACTCCATAGAATCCTGATGAATACACTGTCACACATCCGTACATACTTACATTCTCCTCCACCGTATGCCGCAGTTGATTAAACTCTGGTGAGTCCGGTTTTCTCAGCTCATCATTGAATATTCGGGCTGCTCGCAGTGACAGATTGTACAGAACTAAGAGCAAAAAGTGGAATGGGATCAGAAAATACTGGTAAAGTTTCAAAGTTCAACAAGGAAAGCAAATTGGGTAGAATTATCTGTTGCTATTTTAAAAGTCTTGCGATTAGAGTCACTTTCTTAAGTGTCACACTTTATCCCTGTCACACTTCCCTGACAGAACAGAATGGTGACTTGTTAGGCTAACTTTTTGTCCCTAATTCTGATCAATTTGTGGACAATACCAGGATGGGCATGGTGAGTGATCAGTGCAGTCAATTAAGAAATTTTCCTCTATAAGTGATGGGCAAACATGGAACATTCATGCCCATATTTGGGTGAGTCTGTTCAAATGGCAAGGCGATGAAGGAAATATACCATCCTTTTTGCCAATGCAATGCTGAGTGTTAGGAGCTCTGTTGTGTTGTGGTGCTCATTGTTATTAAGGAGGTGGTGATATTAAGCGGCCGTGAGTTCAGTCATTTGTTGTCGTACTCCAACCAATAATGGGATAAATTAACACAGTCAAGGGATTGAACCTGGGTCCTGCTTGATCTTGTATCAGGCTCATTCAGAATGGGAATATGCATTGACTTTTTAAAAAAAAAACATTCACAGGATGTGGGCTTTGCTGGCTAGGCCAGTATTTATTGCCCATCCCAAGTTACCCTTGAGAAGATGATGGTGAGCTGCCTTCTTGGACCGCTGCAGTCCATGTGGTGTAGGTACACCCACAGTGCTGTTAGGAAGGGAGTTCCAGGATTTTGATCCAGCGACAGTGAAGGAATGGCGATATATTTCCAAGTTAGGATGGTTAGTAATTTGGAGACGAACTTCCAGGTGGTGGTGTTCCCATCTATCTGCTAGATGGTAGTTGTCGTGGGTTTGGAAGGTGCTGTCTAAGGAGCCTTGGTGAATTCCTGCAGTGCATCTTGTAGATGGTACATACTGCTGCCACTGTGCGTTGGTGGTGGAGGGTCTGAATGTTCGTGGATGTGGTGCCAATCAAGCATGCTGCTTTGTCCTGGATGGTGTCAAACTTCTTGAGTGTTGTGGGAGCTGCACTCATCCAGGCAAGTGGGGAGTATTCCATCACACTCCTGACTTGTGCCTTGTAGATGGTGGACAGGCTTTGAGGAGTCAGGCGGTGAGCTACTCATCACAGGATTCCTAGCCTCTGACATGCTCTTGTAGCCACAGTATTTATATGGCTAGTCCAGTTCAGTTTCTGGTCAATGATAAACCCCAGGATATTGATGGTGGAGGATTCAGTGATGGTAATGCCGTTGAATGTCAAGGGACGGTGGTTTGATTCTTTCTTGTTTGAGATGGTTGTTGCCTGGCACTAGTGTTGCGCGAATGTTACTTGCCAGTTGTCAGCCCAAGACTGGATATTATCCAGGTCTTGCTGCATTTGGACATGGACTGCTTCAATATCGGAGGAGTTGCGAATAGTGCTGAACATCAGCAAACATCCCCACTCCTGACCTTATGATGGAAGAAAGGTCATTGATGAAGCAGCTGAAGACGGTTGGGCCGAGGACACTACCCTGAGGAACTCCTACAGTGTTGTTCTGGAGCAGGGATGACTGACCTCCAACAACCACAACCATCTTCCTTTGTGCTAGGTATGATTCCAACAAGTGGAGAGTTTTCCCCCTGATTTCCATTGACTCCAGTTTTGCCACGGCTCCTTGATTCCACACTTGGTCAAATGCGGCCTTGATGTCAAGGGCAGTCAATTTCACCTCACCTCTGGAGTTCAGCTCTTTTGTCCATGTTTGAACCAAGGCTGTATGAGGTCAGGAGCTGAGTGGCCTTGGCGGAATCTAAACTGGGCATCAGTGAGCAGGTTATTGTTAAGCAAGTGCCGCTTGATAGGTGTTGATGACCCCTTCCATTACTTTACTGACGATCGAGAGTAGGTTGATGGGCAGTAATTGGCCAGGTTGGATTTGTCCTGCTTTTTGTGTACAGATCATACCTGGGCAATTTTCCACATAGTCAGGTTGATGCCAGTGTTGTAGCTGTACTGGAACAGCTTGGCTAGGGGCGCAGCAAGTTCAGGAGCACAAGTCTTCAGGACTATTGCTGGAATATTTCCAGAGCCCCTAGCCTTTGCATTCTCTAGTGCCTTCAGCCATTTCTTCATGTGACGTGGAGTGAATTGAATTGGCTGAAGTCTGGCATCTGTGATGCTGGAGGCCAAGATGGATCATCCACTCAGTACTTCTGGCTGAAGGTTGTAGCAAATGTTTCGGCCTTACCTTTTGCACTGATGTGCTGGGCTCCCCCATCATTGACGATGGGGATATTTGTGGAGCCTCTTCCTCCAGTGAGTTGTTTAATTGTCCAGCACCATTCACTACTGGATGTGGCAGGACTGCAGATCTTAGGTCTGATCTGCTGATTGTGCTTAACTTTGTCTATCACTTGCTGCTTGTGCTGTTTGACATGCAAGTATTGCTGTGTTATAGCTTCACCAGGTTGACATCTCATTTTTAGGTATGCCTGATGCTGCTCCTGGCATGCCTCCTGCACTGTTCATTGAACAAGGTTGATACTCTGGTTTGATGGTAATGGTAGAGTGGGGGATCTGCTGGGCCATGAGGCTACAGATTGTGTTCGAGCACAATTCTGCTGCTGCTGATGGCCCACAGTGCCTCATGGATGTCCAGTCTTGAGTTGCTAGATCTATTCAAAATTTATCCCATTTAGCATGGTGGTAGTGCCACACAACATGATGGAGGGTATCCTCAATGTGAAGGCAGGACTTTGTCTCCACGACAACTGTGTGGTGGTCACTCCTACCGATACTGTCATGGACAATCTGCAGCAGGCAGTTTGGTGAGGATAAGGTCAAGTATGTTTTTCTTTCTTGTTGGTTCCCTCACCACCTGCCGCAGACCCAGACCAGCAGCTATGTCCTTTAGGACCCGGCCAGTTCAGTCAGTAGTGGTGTTACCGAGCCATTGAAGTCCCCCACCCAGAGTACATTTTGCACCCTTGCTGCCCTCAGTGCTTCCTCCAAGTGGTGTTCAACAAGGAGGAGCACCATTTTGTCAGCTGAGGGAGAGCAGTATGTGATAATCAGCAGGAGCTTTCTTTGTCCATGTTTAACCTGATGCCATGAGACTTCATGGGGTCTGGAGTCAATGTTGAGGACTTCCAGGGCAACTCCCTCTTGACTAAATATCACTGTGCTGCCACCCCTGCTGGGGGGACAGGACATACCCAGGGATGGTGATGTTGGTGTCTGGGAAATTATCCGTAAGATATGATTCCATAAATATGACTTTATCAGGCTGTTTTGGCACTAGCCCCAAGATGTTAGTAAGGAGGACTTTGCAGGGTCAACAGGGCTGAGTTTGCCACTGTCATTTCTGGTGCCCTAGGTCGATGCCGGGTGGTCTGTCCGGTTTCATTCCTTTTCTGAGACTTTGTAGCGGTTTTGATACAACTGCTAGGCCATTTCAGAGGGCATTTAAGAGTCAACCATATTGCTGGAGTCACACGTAGGCCAAACCAGGTAAGGGATGACAGGTTTCCTTCCCTAAAGGACATTAGTGAACCAGGCAGTCGTCTGGTTCGTCGGTTACAACAATCAACAATGGTTTCATGGTCATAATTGGACTTTTAATTCCAGATTTTTACTGAATTCAAATTCCACCATCTGCCGTGGTGGAATTGAATCTGAGTCCCCAGAGCATTACCGTAAATCTTTGGATTACTAGTCCAGCGACAATACCACTACTATTGCCTCTCCTTGCTTAGATAAGCTAGCGCAAGAATTCCAACGCTCAGCATGTCTGCACCAAGGTTGAAGGCTCCTTCTTCTAATAGAGATATTGTAGTTTTCCATATTGTATGAGGTTTAATTTCAGACCTTTCTCTTGTGCTGTTGAACCAGTGTATTGCTGGGCATGAAATGGGTAAGACACAAAGCCACACATAAAAGTAGCCATTTGTTTTTTTCCTCTATGACTGTAAATGTTCCAATAGTGTTTTAAGATAGGATGCAAGACAAGTTAAAAATCTACTCTTGTTGGGAGATTAAAAATGGGGAAACTACAAAACAAAAATGGTGGTTCATGACAGTGGCATATATCGCGTAGCTCTTACATTCCTGGCTTTTAGAATTCCATTGGCTGCGCAACATTGAAAGATCTTTACCTATCTTGATCCATTGCTCCTCCTGTGCTCCTCTAATTCAGCCTCTTGTTCCATTATTGGTGGCTGTGCTTTCAGCATCTAGGCCCTAAGCTCTCCACCTCTTTATCTCTCTTTCTCTCTCTCCTCTATTAAGATAGTCCTTAAAACCTAATTCTTTGACTAAACTTTTGATGACGGTTTTTGTGACTTGATGTCAATTTTTAACTGATTATGCTCCAGGGAAGCATTTTGAGACATTTTACTGTGTTAAAGGCGCTATATAAATGTAAGCTATTGTTGCCGGATGACACTGACTAGCACAGATATCCCAAAGGGCTGTTTTAACAGAGAAAACACTAAAATGCCACTTTAAAAACCATTATGTAGCTTTACCACCCCTTCCCATTCTGAAATGCCTACAGCTCCCTCAATACTCACTAGTATCATTGGGGTTGGTTGCCTGATACTGTTTAGATGATTCTTTGTGCACATTATCTGTCACCTTCCACCTTACTATGTCTGTTCCAACTGGCTTGTTTGTCCGAACCATTGGCGTGTCCAGGGAGTTGAGGTTGCTTTGACGTAGCATGTAGCGGTCTTCCTGAAACCCAACCTTGGTACCTGGAAATGAAACCAAGGACATAAAAGTTGAAGCTGAACTTTGAAGATTAAGGGGTGATCCAAACAAAGTGTTTAATATCATTAAAGGAATTGATAGGATGGAATTACACAGTAACAGGCCATTCAACACAACCAGCCCACACCCATGAGCTACAGAGAAACAATTTCATTTAATAGAGAATTAAAGGACAAGGGGAAATAACCTAAAAATCTGAGCCAAGCTGTTCAGAAATGTTGTCAAGAAGCATTTCTTCACAAAAGGGGTAGTGGAAATCTGGAGCTATCTCCTCTCAAAAGGCTACAAGGGTTAATTGGAGCTTTCAAGGTTGAGAATAATAGATTTTTGTGGGTAAGGGTTTCAAGGGATAAGGAGCAAATGCAGTTAAGTGGAATTGAAATATAGATCACTCAGGATCTACTTGAATGGTGGAACAAATTTGAGGGGCTGAATGGCCTCCTTTAAATTAATCCATGAAAACGTACTAAAAGATCATTTTTCTGAGTGGATGACATACTGAGTTTGATTTACACGGTGCTTACTGCAGTCCATTATGATCCAATATCAGATCAAGGCCTGAACTGGCTCCAGATTTGAATATCCACCTTTTCTAGAAGGAAAGCTATACTCTACTAGAGTGGAAGGCCACTCTAACCAATATAGTTTGTTGTAGTGTGGCATAAACGTATACATGTCATGCGCCATATTGAACCCTTCAGCACCTGTTTTGTGCCTGATCCAATTTCTAGGCCTTAGATTCTTCACAACCTGATTGATTTAAGAAATCAAATTCATCACAGTGATTACATGAGACTTGAGATTACCTGCAGCACAACATGGCAGCATCGCACAGCATGGCAGCCTTGCACAGCAAGCCTGTGAAGACAGAGAGTCAACATTAGTCACACCAGGCTTTAATAAATCAGACTCTTGTTCACAACACTTTTAACTTGGTAACAATAAGAAAAGAAAGCAACCTATGTCATGAATTTAACAAACAGAACAGGATTGAAATGAATACAAAGTCCAGTCTGGAACAATCCCAACTGATCTCTGGATTAGAAACCAACTCCATCTGATACCCAATCCCCAATTCTGAAGCCCTATCTCCAAACCTGAGCTTTCTTAACCATCTCAACTTGATCCAACCCCCAATGTGACAATTCATGATCAAGGCCAATCAGCAACTCCATTTCCTCAAGATGGTTTGTCCCAATTCTACCTAGTCTGATACAATCTCAAATGAGAGTCAATTCTTCTGAGACTGCAGTCAACCAGATACAGCATGTATCAAAATATGTGGCATCTATGCTGAGGCTCTCAAAATTTCATTCAAACAACCAGTGGTAGCTGGCCCATAACAAGCCAGATTGGTGCTGTTTATACCCAAAGGCTCAGTCTTCTCCCCTCTGTACAATAGTCCACTGGGAGATGGTCACTCACCCGAAAGCAGGCACAGTATTTCCAGCAGAGCAACAACAGCAGACCCAGCAACAACATCAGGAATATGATAAGTGGAATAAGCCAGAGGAAGCCTCCTGGTGGACAATCTAGAGGGGAGGAGAATAAAATCATCAAACCAGACATTAGGGATAATCTACTCCCCTGATGGCACTTCCTAAACCTGCAGCCCTCAACAGCTAGAAGGACAAGGGCAGCAGATGCACGGGAACATCATCATCTTCAAGTTCCCCTCCAAGACACACACCATCCTGACTTGGGACTATATCTCCGTTCCTTCACTGGTACTGGGTCAAAATCCTGAAACTCCCTCCCTTAAAGCACTGTTGGGATACCTATAGCTGATGGGCTACAGCAGTTCAAGAAGGTGGCTTACCACCACCTTCTCAAGGGTAGTTAGGGATGGATAACAAATGCTGGCTTTGCCAGAGATGCTCATATCCCATGAATGAATCAAAAAATAACAGATTAGGTAGGGTGATGTATCAATACTAGCCTAAATATGCATCAAAAACACACACACACACACACACACACACACACACACACACACACACACACACACACACACACACACACACACACACACACACACACACACACACACACACACACACACACACACACACACACACACACACACACACACACACACACACACACACACCCTGGGGAGAAGTGGAGGAAATCAACTGAGGCTCTATATGCTCCTAGCCAGATGAACCACTTATTGCAAAGAGTATATCAGATGAGGACAGTTCTAGGTTGTGATGCCCCCAAACATGGTTGATCAGCATTCTGACACTCATTGCCCTGAAGATTAGCTATCAGAAGGTGACTATTGGCTGTGGAATCATACCTACCCTGTAAAATCAGTGCCTTCAGAAGATGGGGAAGAAACATTTACAAAGCAGATGAGGGGGCAGTCTCTGAAATTAGTCCGCCCACCCTGCCCAACACGGTCATTTGGTCAGTATCAGGAATGGCACAGAGTTCATACCCTCATCAATTGAGATTTGCTAGAATTATTGTTGAGATTCTTGAAATCACATTGTTTTGCCACATGTATCAACTGGCCTGACAAGTGGCAAGTAACATACAAGTGCCAGGCAATGACCATCTCAAACAAGAGAGAATCTAACCATCTGCTGTTGACATTACCATCGCTGAATCCCCCACCATCAACATCCTGGGGGTTACCATTGACCAGAAAATGAACTGGACTATCCCTGTAAATACTGTGGCTACAAGAGCATGTCAGAGGCTAGGGTGAGTAACTCACCTCCTGACCCCCCCAAAGCCTGTCCACCATCTACAAGGCACAAGTTAGGAGTGTGATGGAATATTCTCCACTTGCCTGGATGAATGCAGCTCCAACAACACTCAAGAAGCTTGACACCATCTGGGACAAAGCAGGATTGGCACCACATCCACAAACATTCACTCCCTCCACCACCAACACACAGTGGCAGCAGTGTGTACTATCTACAAGATGCACTGCAGGAACTCACTAAGGCTCCTTAGACAGCACCTTCCAAAACCATGGCCACTACCATCTAGAAGGACAAGGGCAGCAGATAGATAGGAACACCACCACTTGGAAGTTCCCCTCCGAGCCACTCACATCCTGACTTGGAAATATATCGCCATTCCCTCACCGCCGCTGGGTCAAAATCCTGGAGCTCCCTTCTTAACAGCACTGTGTATGTACCTACACCACATGGACCACAGCAGTTCAAGAAGGCAGCTCACCACTGCCTTCTCAAGGGCAATTAGCGATGGGCAATAAATGCTGGCCTAGTCAGTGATGCCCACATCCTATGAATGAAAAGAAACTAAATCTCCAAGAATGAGTTGGCTGATAATGCCTATCACCAATTCTTGCAAAAGTTTCACTCTCATTTCCTTCAGAAAAACATAGTTTGAGAGGAATCCTGTTGAAGGTATTCTGATCATGAAAGGAATTGGACAGAACATCCCCTCTGGTGGATGGCTCAAATCCCAGGGAGTGCAAACTAAAATGAGGACATTGACAGTAAGAAGGGAAATTGGGAGAATTCTTTCATCCAATGAGGAACTGAGTTACAAATGAAAGACACGGAGGATGGAGCAATGTATACAGGGGGTAATTGGAGAGGTTTCTAGAGTGAGAATGGACTGGGGCATTTGTTGAGAATGGGTGGGGTTATGGTGGGATGGGACTGGGCCCTGGGATGGGAGTGGATGGGACTAGGATTGTGATTGGATGGGACTGGATGAATCTTTCAGAGTACCAGCATAGACATGATGGGCCAAATTGTTTTCTTTGCCACAAACCTTGATGATTTGATGAAAAATGACCTGTTCTTCTTCCTGCATCTTTTCATCAGAAAGTAGGAATTGTTAGACAAGAATAGATCAAGGTCCATCTATTTCGCCTTGCCATCCTGGTAGTCACATGATACAATGAAAATGGAGATGTTGACTAATTAGAGCAATTGATCTCTGTCAATGAGCCTACAACAGACCCAGACATGAGGTGAGGAAGTGGTGAAGAACTTTGGAAACCATTGGTTCCAAACCAAAACACTCACCACACATCATGTGTCCAAGTACTCAGCTACTTTTGCCCTTTATTCTCAATTTATAGTTATTTAGTCAATAACTAAATGTCAAAATTCCAATTTTATTTCCTACGTACCTTTCTTTTTTAGCACCTCTACATAAGTATTGTTGCCACTTGGGTGCTTTTCCAATGTGTAATAAAATGTGCAGTCATCTTCCTCATCACGGAATTCACAATGTTCCATCACCTCCTCTCCTGTAGCGACAAAATAAGGCTATTTTTAAGTGTCAGGGTGCCTCGCGTGGCAGGACTTGCGCTTGGCAATTTGTGGATTCAAACCCCATTCCAGAGACTTGAGTCTACAATCTAAGCCATTCCAGATGAGACATTAAACCAAAGCTCCATCCGCCCTCTAAGGTGGATGTGAAATGTTCCACGGTAATATGGGAAGAAGAGGTTCCTTCACTGCCTTGGCAGCATTCATCCCTGTAAATGCAGAGTCATTAGTCAGTCATCTCACTTGGTGTTTGTGGGGTTGTGCTGTGTGTAAATGTGGTCGCATTCTTTTCCCACATGACAACATTGAGATAAAAACAAAAAACTACGGATGCTGGAAATCCAAAACAAAAACAGAATTACCTGGAAAAACTCAGCAGGTCTGGTAGCATCTGCGGAGAAGAAAAGAGTTGACATTTCGAGTCCTCATGACCCTCCAACAGAACCCATTCAGTTGAAGGGTCATGAGGACTCGAAACGTCAACTCTTTTCTTCTCCGCCGATGCTACCAGACCTGCTGAGTTTTTCCAGGTATTCTGTTTTTGACAACATTGAGCACAGTTCACAGTGTATGTAAAGTACTTTAGGATGTAGTCAAATTGAAGATTAAAAAGGGAAATGGCAAAACTGATTTGGGAATATCATCCACTGTGAGGACAACTCTAAATCCAAAGAGCACAAGTTTAAAAATAAATAGAAAGGAAATTTGAGAGAACTTCCTCAAGTTAAGGGTGATCATGAACCAGAATACAGGAAGGCCGTCTAAGTGGATAGTACAGATGGGTTCAAAAGACAATTTCTAGAGAAGAGTGGGACCGTAAATTTTGGTGAGGGGGAGCAGTCAGAGGTCATGGTCCACACTGGGACCAATGACATAGGTAGGAAAAGGGAAGAAGTCCTGAAAGCAGATTTTAGAGAGTTGAAGGGAATTAAAAAGCAGGCCCTCAAGAATAGTAATCTCAGGATTACTTCCTGTGCCATGTGCTAGTGAGCATAAGGCTAGGAAGACCGAACAGTTCAACACGTGGCTGGAGAAATGGAGTAGGAGGGGGGGCATTAGATTTCTGAGACGTTGGGACCGGTTCTAGTGCAAGTGGGACCTGTACAAGACGGACAGGTTACACCTTAACAGGATTAGGACTAACGTCCTCGCAAGGAGGTTTGCTAGTTCTGACAGGGAAGGTTTAAACTAAATTGGCGGAAGGGTGGGAACCTGAGAAGAAATTCAGAGTGGAGAGGAGAGAAACTGGCAGTGGGAAGTATAGTAGTATAAACTGATAAGGACGAAATACCAGAGTAGTATCAAGCTAAATAGAATACTTGGAGATTTTGACAGAATTAGAGTAGGCAATAGTATGCTATTAGATGGGGTCAGAGTAAGGGGAAAAGTACAAAAGCCTAAATCAGGGTTAATGTGCAGCACTGTATGTGAATGCATGGAGTGTGATTATTAAGATTGGTGAACTACAGGCAAGGTTGACAAATGGAATTATGATATTAAACAAAAATAAAAATTGCAGCAAAAACTCAGTAGGCCTGACAGCATCTGTGGAGAGGAAGACAGAGTTAATGTTTCGAGTCCGTATGACTCTTCATCAGATGAAGATACGGACTCGAAACGTTAACTCTGTCTTCCTCTCCACAGATGCTGTCAGACTTGCTGAGTTTTTCCAGCAATTTTTGTTTTTGTTTCAGGTTTCCAGCATGCGCAGTATTTTGCGTTTATCTAGGAATTATGATATTATTGCTATAACAGAGACCTGGTTCAAAGAAGGACGGATATGGGTGTTAAATATTCCTGGGTACAAGGTGTTTAGGGGAGACAGGAAAATAAGAAAAGGGGTGTGTCGGGGGGGTGGGGGTGGTGGTGGTGGTGGGGGAGTGCAGTGGCGGTATTGATTAAGGATGGCATTACATACTGCAGAGAGAGGATGTTCCAGAGGGGTCAAGGATGGAATCTCTCTAGCTAGAGGTAAGGAATGAAAAGGGTGCAGCAACATTGATCAGTGTAGCATATAGACCACCAACTAGTGGTAGAGAAAAAAATTTGCAAAGAAATTACAGAGAAGTGCAAGAATTATAGAGTACTTATAATGAGGGACTTCAGTTATCCAAATATAGGCTGGGATAGGAATAGTACAAAGGGGCAAGAGGGGTGAGAGTTCCTGGAATGTGTTCAAGATAATTTTCTGCAGCAGTACGTTTCCGGTCCAGTGAGTGGGTAGGCATTGCCCAACCTGGCTCTGGGGAATTAGTTGGCCTAAGTGGATCAAATATAAATGGGAGAGCATTTAGGGGGCAGTGCCCATTGTATCATAAGGTTTAGGTTGGCCAAAGAAAGGGACAAAGAGCAATCCAGAGCAAGGATAATTAATTGGGGGAAAGCCAACTTTGGTGGGATGAGAATGCATCTGAGTTGAGTGAGTTGGAATCAAATGTTGGCAGAAAAGACGGTGGCTGAACAATGGGCCACCTTCAAAGAAAAAGTATTGTAGGCAATGTCAAGGTATATTCCCTTGAAGTGGAAAGATAGGACAAATAAATCCAGAGCGCCCTGGATGACGAGAGAGATAGGGGTGAAGATGAAAAGGAAGAAGTGTGTGTGGACAACAGATGTCAGGTAAAAAATACAATGGAGTATCAGGCTGAATATAGAAGGACCAGAGGGGAAGTGCAAAAGCGAATAAGAAAAGCAAGGCAAGAGCATGAAAAGAGAACGGCAGCTAACCTAAAAGGGAAACTCAAGGTCTCCTATAGCATATAAATAATAAAAGTGTGGTAAAAGAAAGAGTAGGGCTGATTAGGGATAAAAAGTGGACTTATACATGGAGGCAGGAGAAGTAGTGAGGTATTAAACAAATACTTTGCATCTGTCTTTACAAAGGAAGAAGATGCTGCCCAGGCCGAGGTGAGAGAAGGGGTAACTGGTACATTAGAAGAATTTACAATTGAGAAGGAGGAGGTGTTAGAAAGGCTATCTTTACTTAAAACTGATAAGGTACCAGGACTGGCTGAGATGCATCCAAGGTTTCTGAGGGAAGTGAGATTGGAAATTGCAGGGGCACTAGTGATAATCTTCCAGTCTTCTTTCGACACGAGAGATGCCAGAGGACTGGAAAATTGTGAATGTTACATCCTTGTTCAAAAAGGGGTGCAAGGATAAAGCCGGCAACTACAGACCAGTCAGTTTGACTTCAGTGGTAGGGAAACATATGGAAACCATAGTTCGGGACAAAATCAGTAGTCACCTAGACAAGTGCAGGATAATTAAGGAAAGCCAGAATGGATTAATTGAGGGAAAATCATGTTTAACTAACTTGCTGGAGTGTTTTGAGGATGTAACAGAGAAGGTTGATAAGGGCAATGCTGTTGATGTGGTGTATATGGATTTTCATGACATTTGATACTGTGCCACACAACAGACTTGTGAGCAAAATTCTAGCTCATGGAATAAAAAGGAAAGTAGGCACTTGGATAAGAAATTGGCTGAGTGACAGGAAACAGAGAGCAGTGATAAATGGTTGTTTTTCAATTTGGAGGAAGGTTTGTAGTGGAGTTCCCCTGGGGTCAGTGTTGGGACCTTTGCTCTTCCTGATATATCTTAATGACCTAGACTGTGGTGTGCAGGGCATGATTTCAAAAAGTGCAGATGATATGAAGATTGGAAACATTGTCAACTGTGATGAGGATAATGTTGAACTTCCAAAGGACACAGACATGTTGGTGGATTGGACAGACAAGAGGCAGATGAAGTTCAATGCAAACAGGTGTGAGGTGATCCATTTTGGCAGGACAAATATAGAGAGACAGTATAAAATAAATGGAGAGACTCTAAAGGAGGTGCAGGAACAGAGGGACCTTGGTGTATAAGTCATTGAAGATGGCAGGGCATGTTGAGAGAGCAGTTAATAAAGCATATAGTATCTTAGGCTTTATTACTAGGGACATTGAGTACAAGAGTAAGGAGGTCATGGTGAACTTGTATACATTGGTTAGGCTTCATTTGGAGTACTGCATCCAATTCTGGGTGCCATACTTGAGGAAGGATGTGAAGGCATTGGAGAGAGTACAGAGGAGCTTCACAGGAATGATTCCAGGGATAAAGAACTGCTGCTATGAGGATAGATTAGAGACATTAGGACTGTTTTCCTTGGAGAAAAGAAGGCTGAGAGGAGACTTGATAGAGATAGTCAAGATCCTAAGGAGAATGGACAGGGTAAATAGTGAGAAACTGTTCTCACTCAAGAAAGCATCAAGAACTAGAGGACATAGATTCAAAATAATTTACAAAAGGAGTAAAAATGAAAAATTTTTTCACACAGAGGGCGGTTGGAGTTTGGAACAAGCTTCCTGAAAGCATGGTGGAGGCAGGTTCGATAGAGGTATTCAGAAGGAAATTGGAATGTATTTGAAATGAAAGAATGTGCAAGGTTACAGGGATAAGGCAGAGGAATGGGACCAGGTAAAATGCTCTTTCAGAGAGCCAGTGCAGACTCAATGGCCTCCTTCTGCACTGTAAAGGCTCTGTGATTCTGTGTCCTTTTCCAATATTTCAGTGTTGCTTTAACTGACCTGGTTTCAGTTCATCCACAAACTTGAACTCGTGAGTGCACTTTTTGCAGTTCTTTCCCTTCTTTTCCCCAGTATTCCAGGCTTTGCATTGGACACAGGTGCGAATGTCCTCACACAGCCCTAGCTGCAAGAGACAGAGAAGGAGAAAGGAACAGCCTCTATTAGAGAGGGACATAAACCTGTTTCGGAATCTCTGGGAAGTTGCTGGGTGGAAAATTCATGGAGCCTGGAACCCTAATTTTAACTCCCAATCCATAATGAGAACGGAGTGGGCAGTGGGATGCAGGGGAGGGTTTAAATCAGGAACAACATCCATACCTCTTTGTTCCCCATATGCTCCTGCCTGCTGCCATTGTAACTCATTGGAGGAAGACGAGGGACTCATAAAAATGAAAAGTCAGGTGTCTGATACCATCATTCGAACCCTGAAGTAATTTTCACTCAGGGTGTTTTTTCTGGTGCTTGAAACCTGATGACAGGTAGGGTTAGGGCTTGAAAAATCATTTAGAGGTTTCCTCATGAGCCAAGAAGGACCTGAATTCTCCTCCAGACCTCAAGGAAATTTTGAGCCTCCCCTGCCCAGGATTCTGAAACAACATTGGTTTTTTAAGGACAACATTGGATTTTCTCTTCCCGTTGTCTGCTGGTGAGCTTTCACTTGAGGACCTGCTTCCCACTGGAAGCCTGCCATGCACAAATAATGACCCCATTACCCAGGAAACCAGACCAGGCTCACAGTACGTTCATAATACAGGGAGAAATCTAATGAAAATTCAGCCCCGGCAGACAACTTAAAATCATCACCTATTATCACTGGGGTTTCACTCCTCGAACTATCATGTCTACCCAAGTAATCTACTATTCACCTACAGTCGACCCCATATTTTCACTCCTTAAAACCAGATAACTAACATAATGCAATGTATAGGAATGGGCATGGAAGGGTAGCTTACTAACTGAGTGAAATGAAAAAGTGACAGGGATGTGCATTAGCCATGGCTCAGTGGTTATACTCTCCAGTATCAATCAGGGGGTTCAAGCCCCACTCCAGAAACTTGAGTCCAAAATCCAGGCTGATACTCCATTACAGTGCTGAGGGAGGGCTGCACTGTTGGAGGTGCTGTTTTTCAGATAAGATCTTAAACCTATTGCCTTCTCAGCTGAATGCAAAATATCCCATGACACTATTCAAAGAAGAGCAGGGAGTCCTCCTGACATGCTGGACGATGCTTGTGACTCAACCACTATCAGAAAACAAATAAACTGGTCATTATCACATTGCTGTTTGTGGGGGCTTGCTGTGTGTAAATTGTCTGCCGTGGTTCCGACATTACAACAGTGACTACACTTCAAAAGAAATTATTGGCTGTCAAGCACTTTGGGATGTCTTGAAATCATGAAAGAAATTGTATAAATGTTTATACCTTTAAGCATCTTCACTTACTGAATATTTGAGGGGGCCACAGACTGAATCAACATTCGCATCAGTTGGGTCACACTTACATCTTCCACATACGCAGCTACCTTTACCATGACAGAGTACCTGAAATCAGGAAAATACAGGTGAATACCTGGAAACTCTAAGACAAAAGCAAAATACTGCGGATGCTGGAAATCTGAAATAAAAACAGAAAATGCTAGAAAAACTCAGCAGGTCTGACAGCACCTCTGGAGAGAGAAGCAAAGTTAACGTTTCGAGTCTGTAGACCCTTCTTCAGAGCTAAAGAGAGGTAGGAATGTGATTAAATTTATCCTGTTTGAGGGGGTGGAGCAGGTGAAGCTGGATAGAGGGCCAGCGATGGGTGGGGGCTAAGGAGAAACCGATAAAGATGTCATGGACAAAAAGACAAAGGGAGTGTTAATGGCAGTGGTAAGGGCTAAAGGAGGTGCTGATAGTGGCATAAAGGTAAGAATGCAGAATGTGTTAATAGCAGAACAAGAATGAGCACTCTATGAAAGAACATCATGGAACAAGTAACAGGTGGCCCTTTTGGGGGTGGGAGGGGGCAGTGGTTGGGGAAAAAGGATGAAAAAGGGATAAAACAATGAATAAGTGAATAAAAATGAAAATAAGTGGATAAAAAATAAATTTTAAAAAAGATAAGGGGATTAAAAAGGGGTGAATATAGAAGAGAGAGTTCATGATCCGAAGTTGTTGAACTCGATGTTAAGTCCAGAAGGCTGTAAAGTGCCTAATCAGAAGATGAGGTGCTGTTCCTCCATTTTGTGTTGGGCTTCACTGGAACATTGCAGCAGGCCAAGGACGGACATGTGGACATGATGGTGTGTTGAAACGGCAAGCGACACAAAGGTCTGGGTCGTGCTTGTGGACAGACCAAAGATGTTCTGCAAAGTGGTCACCCAGTCTACAACTCTCCAATGTAGAGGCGACAGCATTGGGAGCAGCGAAAGCAGCAGACCAAATTAAAGGAGGGTGCAAGTGAAGCGCTGCTTCACCTGAAAGGAGGGTTTGGGCCCTTGGACAGTGTGGTGGGGGGAGGTAAAGAGGCAGGCATTGCACCTTCTACAATTGCATGGGAGGGTGCCGTGGGAAGGGGATGTGGTGTTGGGAGTGATGGAGGAGTGGACAAGGGTGTCACAGAGAGAATGGTCCCTATGGAATGTTGACAGGGGTAGGTGAGGGGAAGATGTGTTTGGTGGTGTCTCATGCTGGAGTTGGCGGAAATGGCGGAGGATGATCCTTTGAATGTGGAGTCTGGCGGGGTGAAAAGTGAGGACAAGGGGGACCCTATCATGGTTCTGGGAGGGACCGGAAGGTGTGAGGGGAGAGGCGCGGGAGATGGGTCGGACACAGTTGAGGGCCCTGTCAACCACCGTGGCAGGGGAACCTCGGTTAAGGAAGAAGGAAGACATGTCAGAAGTGCCGTTTTGGGAAGTGGCATCATCAGAACAGATGCGACGGAGGCGAAGGAGCTGAGAGAATGGGATGGAGTCCTTACAGGAAGCGGGGCGTGAGAAGCTGTAGTTGAGGTAGCTGTGGAACTCGGTGGGCTTGTAATGAATATTGGTGGACAGTCTATCACCAGAAATGGAAGCAGAGAGGTAAGGAGGTAAAGGGAAATATTAGAGATGGATCATGCGAAGGTGATAGAGGGGTGGAGATTGGAAGCAAGATAAATTTTTCCAGGTCCAGACAAGAGCATGAAGTGGCACCGAAACAGTTGTCAATGTACTGAAAAAGAGTTGTGGGAGGGGGCCTGAGTTGGCCTGGAACAAGGAATGTTCCACATACCCCATAAAGAGGCAGGCATAACTGGGGCCCATGCGGGTACCCATAGCCACACCTTTTATTTGGAGGAAGGACACAGAGCACATTCTGCTTTCTTACCTTTATGCCATCATCAGCACCTCCTTTAGCCCTTACCACTACCATTAACACTCCCTTTGTCTTTTCGTCCAAGACATCTTTGTCAATTATCCTTAACCTCCACCTTCCGCTGGCCTTCTATCCAGCTTCACTTGCTCCACCCCCTTAAACAGTGTAAATTTCATCACATTTTACTTCTCTTTGGCTCTGAAGAAGGATCATAAAGACTCGAAACATTAACTCTGTTTCTCTCTCCACAGCTGCTGTCAGACCTGCTGAGTTTTTCTAGCATTTTCTGTTTTTATTACCTGGAAACTCTAGCTTACAGAAAGTCCTTGCACTCAACTCCTCCCAGTGGCCATCATTTGTTTTGTTTGGGTGGGTGAGCAGAGATGAATGTTCCCCTCCAAAGAAGGCAATCAGGAAACTCCTAGGCCAGAATTTTTCTCTCGCGTGCCCGACCCGAACAAGTGTAAAATGATGCGCAATGATGTCGAGCGAGAGCCCTGATGTCATTGCGCGTTTATGCAATATTTCGGTCGGCCAGTATGCATGGGAGTCGGCAGCACGCCTGCCGACAATTAAGTGGCCAGTAAGGCCCTTAATCAATTAATTGAGTAGAATTTTTTGCTGCCCATCCAGCCATTCGGTTGGCGGGCGAAAAGGCCAAGCGGCCTTTGCATTTTTGCGATTAAAAAAAAACATTTATGCTCCTATTTAACATGTCCCTGCTCATGTGATAGAGTCATATGTGGGGACATGTTTTCATTATTTTATATACCTTTATTTTTATTGTTAAAAATCTTCAGCTCCGAGGCAGGGAGTTTTCACTGTGTGCACCCTTTAATTGGCCAGTCAGCGTGAAATTGTGGTGGGGGCCCAATCGCAGGCTGCGATTGGCTCTGCAACCACTCCCAGGCCCACCCGCCGCGCTCGCCCGATGAGGGCAAAATTCTGCCCCAAGAGAAAGTCCTGGCAGAACACTGAGGAATTTTGAAGGCCTAACAATTTTTTGTGTGACAGCAGAGGGAGCTCGAACACAAACTATCACCTCCCAGGTCGATTCCAGCCAGAAACCAGGGTAACATTCCTGAGCTGTATGGATATCCCCGAGTGTAACATTCTACAATGTGACAAATGAACATTGGGTATTTTAGCACACAATGCCATTTCTATAAATTCCTCCTTCTTATTAACTCCTGAAGTTTTCTGGGCTAAATTGAAACTGGGACCAACATTGGAACAGGAGTAGGCCATTCAGTCAAAGAACAAAGAAAAGTACAGCACAGGAACAGGCCCTTCGGCCCTCCAAGCCTGCGCTGATCATATTGCCTGTCAAACTAAAACATTTTGCACTTCCGGAGTCCATATCCCTCTATTCCCATCCTATTCATGTATTTGTCAAGCTGCCTCTTAAACACCACTATCGTATCTGCTTCCACCACTTCCTCTGGCAGCGAATTCCAGACACTCACTACCCTCTGCGTAAAAAACTTGCCCCGCACATCTCCTCTATAGTTTTCTCCTCTCACCTTAAATCTATGTCCCCTAGTCATTGACTCTTCCACCCTGGGACAACGCTTCTGACTATCTACTCTGTCCATGCCACTCATAATTTTGTAAACTTCTATCAAGTCGCTCCTCAATCTCCATCACTCTAGTGAGAACAATCCGAGTTTCTCCAACCTCTCCTCATAGCTAATAATCTCCAGACCAGGCAGCATCCTAGTAAACCTCCTCTGCACCCTCTCCAATGCCTCCATATCCTTCTGGTAATGTGGTGACCAGAATTGCGTGCAATATTCCAAGTTTGGCCTAACCAAGGTTCTATACAGCTAAATCATGACTTCCCAGCTTTTATACTCAATATCCCTGCAATGAAGGTAAGCATGCCATATGCCTTCCTGACTACCTTATCCACCTGCATTGCCACTTTCAGTGACCCGTGGACCTGTACACCCAGATCCCTCTGCCCATTGATGCACTTAAGGGTTCTGCCATTTACTATGTAGTCCTTTGAGTCTACTTCATCATGGTTGCTTTGTATCTCAACTCCTTCTACCCACCTTTGCTTCATATCTGTTGATATCCTTATCCAACAAAAATCAATTGACTTCTGTTTTTAAAATTTCAGTTGACCCCAACATCCAGCTTGTTGGTGGAGATAGTTCCTTTCACCCCGAATGACCGTGGCTCTAATATTAAGGTTATACCCCCTTGTCCTGGACGCTCTCACCAAGGGAAATATTTTCTCCCAATCTACCTTATCAATTCTTCATAATTAACCACTTAAGCCCTGAGTATCATTTGATAAAAATCACACACCAGATCCATGGATCAAATTTGATCTGAAAAATGACTGCATGTGCATTTTTGACAATAGCTTAAACAATGGTTAGTTAGTATTCCATTTTACATGCTCTTTTCAAAAGATACCCAGGCGTTTGTAGTCACCATCACCCATGTACAGTTACTGCCTAAATGTGTCTGTGGTGTTGTAATGTAATTCCAGTCTTACCCCATTGGCGTCAATGCATGTGGCATTGCTTTTAGGGCATTCACATGCGGCACCTTCCCATCCCTCTCCACATACGCACTTTTCCTTAAAACATTCACCATGATCTGTGGAAAAACCATAACAGAAACTGAATCAAACACAAAGTTTAAACTCTGGGCACCAAGGTCAATTCACCAAACCACAGTGATAGAGAGCCCATCAAATCAGTATAGTTCATACTGTCAATCCCATTGGTCAGTGCAATTCATACTGCCAACCCTATTAGTCGGTGCAACTCATTTCTAGCAACCCCATTGATCAATGCAAATTGAATCCATTTGTAGTTTTGACCAAATAAACAGACATTGCTGGAAGCACAGATCCTTTGACAGCATCTGAAAGGGAAAAGGCAGATTTAGCTCAAAGTTCTGACAATGGATCTCCAAATATTGACACCATCTTTATTCTTTCAAATGCTGATCACTATGTTGGGTATTTCCATCATCACACATTGGTAGCTGTAGTCACACCAGCCTACCTTTAATGAGGCTTGGGCTTAAGGTAGCAGAGGGGGAGAAATCCTTAGGAAGTTCATCCCTGCAATGTCCTCACAGCCACAGAGGTTTTTATCCCTGAATCTGAACAGGATCCCACGAATCCTTCACCTTCCTTTTTAAGGAATTTTAGGTCATTAAGCTCAATATTACAATATTCACCACCAGCCTCGTCCACAGCTCTTGGCTCACCTTCCTTGAAGGTGCTTTCACAAGTTGAGAGGCTGTCCCAAAAATCACTGACAGTTGTGCAATGACCATGGCCAGCTGTCAATCCCATCAGGAGTGACCAACCTGCACAACTATCTTCATCGCCATCCCTAGGTACTGAAACCAATTGTGGTAATGGAATGGCAACCTGACAGAACAGACTGAGAACTGAAGCTTGCACCTCCTGGTATTTCAAGCTCCATCAAACCTTGATATTCTGTGATTTATTTTTCCCACTGGTCAGAATTTCATACACTGAGCATTCCCTAGTCCAAACTTCATGGGTCCAAGCACAACTCCAGAGATGGGAGCACACAATTTAAGCTGGTCATTCCCAAAGCAATACTGAGAGAATGCTGCATTGTCAGAGGCTCAATTTTTCAAATGAGAAGTTAAACCGCTTTCCCTCTGTCTGACTATTGGAAGACAGAGAGCATGTTCTCCCCAGTGTCCTGGCCAACATTTAGCCCTCAAATAACAACTGCGGAAAAAACAGATTTGCTCATTATTTGCTCTTTGTGAGATCCTGCTGTGCACAAAATGGCTGCCACATTTGATTTCCAAGGCAACACGAGCCTCCTTCAAAAGATGCCTGTGGGTCGCAAAGAGCTTTGGATCATTTCAAAGATGTGAGATAGTGATTATATAAATCCTAGTGATTTTTTTCTTGATTGCATGGAAAAATATGCTTTGTGACCTCATTTTTATACTGCCACCCCTACTCTTTACAGCAAGGGCCACAATGTCACTCACCATTACACATAAAGCCAGCAAATCGTGGACAAAGCAGGTTGCTATATTCACAATAGTCTCCCTCAAATCTTTCCAGATGGCGCTCTGATGGAACGCAGTGACAAACACCACAGTAACAATCTCCGCGACCGGAGCAAATCTGGGAGGTATCTTTGGGATTCTTGCAGGCTGCAACATCTCCCTGAGAATTTGAGTTACAGTCACAGAGTTCTCCCCGCCTGAAGAAGGAGAGGTAGAATGTTAAAATCAGTAAAATAACAGCCCTCACGTGCCAGCTGTCATGTTTTGTTTTAAAAAAGGAAAGAAAAAGGCTATTTTTTCTGACTCTTAAGTGAGATTAGAAAGAGAAGGCCACTCAGCCTGTTCTACTATCGACAATTTGTATCTCAACTTGATTCCATATCCCTAAATAAATACAAGTACTTAACAAAAATCTATGTCTCAGCTTTGAAAGCTCCAATTGACCTCCAACCTCGACAGCTTGGTGAGGGAGAATGTTTGGGTTTAAAATGCAATAAGTTCTACCTGGCACACCTTGCTTGCCATAGTCATGTGGCTATGCTATGGGTCAGTCTCTCTGGAGGCTGCCACCTTGAGATCAATAAAGACCTCTCAATAAGAAGGCACTGAGAAACTCTGCAGTCTTTAAACATGAAACATAGTGTCAGGAAGTGAAGCTAAAATAGAGATTTAAAAGCCTGGAAATTCTGCAAAGAAGACACAGAGAACCCAGGCGTTCACAAATGTTCAAATTTGCTAAAAGCTACTAAAAAAAAGGACAAGGAAAAGCAAACAAACCAAAGGCTGCCAGCAGGATACTGCGTGAGTGAACATGGCTGCTATAAATTTCCCCCTCCCAGCTCCTGTCAAATTGAAAATCGATACATGGCAGAATTGGCAGTTTTTCCACTTGCAGTGGCAAAACTACAAACTAGCAACAGACTTAATTAATAAGCCACAACCCCCAATAAGAGTAGCCACATTCCTAACACTGCTGGGGAAGGAATGCGAGAAATTGTATAACACCTTAAATCTACCCGACGAACAAAGAAAACATAAAACAGAAATTGTGAAAGCCTTGAATGAATGCTTTGAACCCCAAGTGAACATTATGTATGAATGCTATGTCCTCAACACTAGAGCATGAGGTGAAAAGGAAACCATTGAACAGTGTATGACTGTAGTAACACAGCTTGCAGAATAATGCAAAAAGACGATCTGATTAAAGATTGAATATTCTTAGGCATATGAGACCCCCTCGGTGAGAGAAAGTCTACTGAAATATGAGAAACTGATGCTCAAGAAAGCGATAGATGTGTGCAGAAACAGAAATACGGAAATTGTGAAACGTCAGCTAGAGCACATGTATGGCAGAGCAGATCAGGAGATACATTAAGCTGAAAGAGATTCCAGGCTGGAAGAGCAGAACAATTGTGGACAAAGGGCAGGATGCAAATACTGTGGTCGGCATCATACTAAGGAAAAGAGGGATTGTCCAGGGTGGAAAAAACAGTGTTTTAACTGCAAGAAGCCAAATCATTTCACACACAAGTGTTTGCCTAGGAAGAAGCAAAACAAGCCTATACAGATGGCCATGGGAGCGAAATCAACAGAGGAGTCTGATGAAGAGCTGTACACAATCCCACAGGTTGGTTCCATCAAGTTTATAGGTGATAAGTGGTTTGTGTTTGTTAGAATGATGACTGCAGAAGAAGAGCATCAAGTGAACATGAAGTGTCAGATAGACGCTGGTGCATTATGCAATATCATGAACTTCACAGACCTGTGCAAAGTGGCTCAACATGGCGATCCAAAAATGAACCCCTTAAAAGTAAGGCTAAATCAATATGATGGCATAATACTCATACCGAGAGGACAAAATAATCTGAGGCCCCAATGGAATGGAAAGAAGGAAGATCTAGAGTTCCAGATCATAGATGGGACACAATGGCCACTCATTTCAGCTGAAGCAAGTCGAAAGCTTGGACTGGTAACTCTGATGGTGCCAACAGAGGTTTACAATGTGTCACAGCACACAAAACCATTGTCGGCAGAACAGATCCTAGAGGTGTACAAGGATGTGTTTACAGGTTTGGCATGTCAGGAGAATATCATCTCAAAGTAGATGAGAGTGTAAGGCCAATTCAGCATCTGCCAAGAAAAGTTCCAGCTGCCCTGAAGTCCAGCCTAAAAAACAAGATAGAAGACCTGGAAAAGAGGGGAGTAATCGAAAAAGTGACAACTCCTGTAGATTGGATTAGCAGCATGGCAGCAGTGAGACAACCTGGAAAACTATGAGTATGATTAGACCCAAAGGATCGAAATAAAGCACTGAAGAAATCTCACTACCACATCGAAAGAATTTGGCCGCAACTTGCCAAGGCAAAGATCTTTACTACACTGGCAAGTGAAGCTGGATAAAAGCAGCAGCTTTCTAACGACATACTGGATGCCATTCGGGAGATACAGATGGTTGTCCATGCTGTTTGGCATTTCCACGGCTCGAGAAGAGTATCAATGAAGACAGTGTGAGATATTCAGTGATTTTCCCAGAGTGGAAGTCATAGTGGATGACATTCTAGACTATGGATGTGGAGACAGAATGGAAGAAGCAATAGCGGACCATGGTCAGAATTTAAAACAACTGCTGGAGAGAGCTTGCCAGATGAACTTGAAGCTGAACAAGTAAAGGTTGCAACTGAAGGTGCCTGAAGTCACATATTTGGTCATATATTGACAGTAAAAGGTTTTCGCCTGGATCCTGACAAGGTGAGAGCTGAAGCACCGCTGCAGCGACTGACAGACGTGGAAGCAATGCAATGATTTGTTGGATTCGTGAAACTATTTAGCAAAATTTTTTGCCTAATTTGTCACCAGAGTGTGAACCATTCTGCAAACTCACTGCCAAGGAGGTATTGGGGAACAGAACAAGAAGCAGTGTTCACTAAAATCAAACAACTAGTGACGAAAACACCAGTGATAAAGTGCTATGATATCAATGATTAAGTTACTTTACAGAGTGACGCCAGCGAGACAGATCTGGGAGCAACCCTCAAGCAGCAAGGAAAACCGGTCACATTTGCGTCCAGGCCATTAACACAAATAGAACGATGCTACATAAAGATTGAGAAAGAGTGCCTGGCTATTGTTTTTACCTGTGAGCATTTTTATCAATACCTGCTTGAGAGAGACAAGGTAACAGTGGAGTCTGACCACAAGCCTCAAACTTCAAAGCGTCTTTCTCAAACCATTACTATCTGCTCCAAAGCATCTGCAAAGAATGTTACTGCGTTTACAGAGATATCATCTGGACATGACATACAATCAAGGGAAACAGATGGACATCACAGATATGCTGTCGAGAGCAGCGCTCCCCGTGAGGAAAGTTGAGTAGGCTACAACAGAATGCAAAATCTTCCAGAAGCAGCAGCTGGATATACTCTGGAAGTCATGAACCCTGCACAGAAATTGAATCTGACAGACAAACGCCTTGCTCAAATCAAGCAAATTACCCAACAAAATGCAACTCTACAAGTGCTACAAGGCGTATCGATGAAAGGATGGCCTGAGAGCGTCAAGAACACACCTGTGGTCACAAGAGTATATTTGGGCATACCGAGATGAACTGACAGCTCAAGATAGCATCTGGGCTGGGTTGATGGAGCTAGGTACCAAATTAAGAAGCAGAACCTCAAAGGTAATAATCTCTGGATTATTACCTGAGCCACGTGCAAATTGGCATAGGGCAAATAAGATTAGAAAGACAAATGCGTGGCTCAAGGACTGGTGTGGGAGAAGTGGGTTCTGGTTTGTGAGGCACAAGCATCAGTAATGGGGAAGTGGGGGCTGTACCGTTGGGACGGTTTACACCTGAACTGTGCTGGGATGAGTGTCCTCGCAAATCGCATAACTAGGTAAGTAGAGAGGGGTTTTAAACTAAACAAGAGGGGTGAGGGATCAAGCTTGGGTAGAGGTAGCATTTCAGGGCTTAGAGTCAAGACAGAGAGCAAAATAGTAATATGAGAAATGAGGGTCAGAGAATGGCAGGGAGGTACAGAGGGAAGAAAAAACCTAAGAATGCATCAACAGTCAAGACTAGATGTTACAAAGGTAACAAAAAGACAAAACTGAAGGCTCTCTATTTGAATGCACATAGCATTCAAAACAAAGAAAATGAACTGATGGCCCACATTGAAGTAAATAAATATGATCTGATAGCAATTACGGAGACTTGGCTGCAGGACGACAAAGATTGGGTCCTTAATATTGAGGGTACATGACATTCAAGAAGAATAGGAAGCTAGGTAAAAGTAGAGGGGTAGCACTTAATCAAAGAGGGCATTGGTGCAATAGTTAGAGATGACCTTGGTTCAGGAGATTAGGATGTAGAATTGGTTTGGGTGGAGATGAGGAGTAGTGGGGGAAAGAAGTCATAGTGGGAGTGGTCTACAGGCCCCCCAACTGTAACCATAGTGTAGGACAAAGTATTCAAGAGAAAATATTGTGTGCTTGTGATAAAGGGACAGCAATAATCATGGGTGATTTTAATCTACACATAAACTGGAAAAATCAGATTGGCCTAGATGAGGAGTTCTTAGAATGCTTTTGAGATAGTTTCTTAGAGTAGCATGACCTGGAACCAACCAGAGAGCAGGTTATATTAGACTTGGTATTGTATAACGTGACAGGATTAATTAATGACCTCAGAATAAAGGCACTGCTGGGTAGCAGCAACCACTTAAGATTGAATTTTACATCCAGTTCGAAAGGAGGAAGAGTGGGTCCAAGACCCACAAACTTAAATAAGGGCAACTATGTGGGGATGAAAACTGAGCTAGCTAAAGTGAACTGGGAAATTAGGCTTGAGGATAGATCAATAGAGAAGCAGTAGCAGACATTTAAGGGGATATTTCAAAGTATTCAGAATAAGTACATACCTACTATAAAGAAAAATTCTAAGGGTAGCACCCACCATCTGTGGTTAACTAAAGAAGTTAAGGAAAGCAAAGATGAGTGGCAGGACAGATGATTGGACAGAATATAAAGAACAGCAGAGAATGGCTAAAAGGTTAATCAGGAGAAAGAAATTAGAGCATGAGAGGAAGCTAGCTAGAAATGTAAAAATGGATAGCAAGAGTTTCAACGGGTACTTAAAAGGGAGAGTAAGTAAAGTGACTGTTGGTCCTCTAGAGAGTGAGGAGTTAATAGTAGATAATAAGGAAATGGTGGAAGAAATGAACAAATATTTTGTTTCAAAAACAGAATTACCTGGAAAAACTCAGCAGGTCTGGCAGCATCGGCGGAGAAGAAAAAAGTTGACGTTTCGAGTCCTCATGACCCTTCAACAAAACTGAGTAAAATTAGGAGAGAAATATAAGCTGGTTTAAGGTGGGTGGGGGCAGTGTGGTTGTAGGGACAAGCAAGCAGTGATAGGAGCAGATAATCAAAAGCTGTCACAGACAAAAGAACAAAGAGGTGTTGAAGGTGGTGATATTATCTAAACGAATGTACTAATTAAGAATGGATGGCAGGACACACAAGGTACAGCTCTAGTGGGGGTGGGGTGGAATAAGACTAACAGGGCATAAAAGGTATAGATTTAAAAATAATGGAAATAGGTGGGAAAAGAAAAATCTATATAAATTATTGGAAAAAACAAAATGGAGGGGGAAGAAACGGAAAGGGGGTGGGGATAGAGGAGGGAGTTCAAGATCTAAAGTTGTTGAATTCAATATTCAGTCCGGAAGGCTGTAAAGTTCCTAGTCGGAAGATGAGGTGCTGTTCCTCCATTTTGCGTTGAGCTTCACTGGAACAATGCAGCAAGCCAAGGACAGACATGTGGGCAAGAGAGCAGGGTGGAGTGTTAAAATGGCAAGCGACAGGGAGGTTTAGGTCATTCTTCCGGACAGACCGCAGGTGTTCTGCAAAGCGGTCGCCCAGTCTGCGTTTGGTCTCTCCAATGTAGAGGAGACCGCATTGGGAGCAACGAATGCAGTAGACTAAGCTGGGGGAAATGCAAGTGAAAGGCTGCTTCACTTGATATTTTGTTTCTGTGATCACTATAGAGGATACAAAAGACATTCCAGTAATAGCTGCAAATCAGGAGGTGAACATCCTTGTTTTCAAATCCCTCTATGGCCTCGCCACCCTTGATCTCTGTAATCTCCTCCAGCCCTACAATCCTGTGAGATATCTATCCTTCTCCAATTCTACTTCTTGACCATCCCCAATTTTAATCACTCCAGGAATGACACACAGGCCATGTAAGGAGATGTTAGGGTTTATAACCATAGAATCATACAACGGTTACAGTTTAGAAAGAAGCCTTTCGGCCCATTGTAAGCACGCTGGCTTACTACAAGATCAGCTCTGGTAGTGCCACTCCCCCTCCTTTTCCCCGTAGCCCTGCAAATTTGTTTTTTTAAAATTCATTCATAGGATGTGGGTGTTGCTGGCTGGGCCAGCATTTATTGCCCAACTCTAATTGTCCTTGAGAAGGTGAGCTGCTTTCTTGAGCCGCTGTAGTCCATGTGGTGTAGGTACACCCACAATGCTGTTCAGGAGGGAGATCCAGAATTTTGACCCAGTGACAGTGAAAGAACAGCGGTATATTTCCAAGTCAGGATGGTGAGTGGCTTGGAGGGGAACTTCCAGGTGGTGGTGTTCCCATGCATCTGCTGCCCCTGCCTTTAAGATAGTAGCAGTTGTAGGTTTGGAAGATGCTGTTTAAGGAGTGTTGGTGAGTTCCTGCAGTGCACACACTGTAGATGGCACACACTGCTGCCACTGTGCATCGGTGGTGGAAGGTGTGAATATTTGTGGATAGGGTACCAATCAAGCGGGCTGTTTTGTCCTGGATGGTATCAAGAACATTGAGTGTTGTTGGAGCTGCATTCATCCAGGCAAGTGGGGAGTATTCCATCACACTCCTGACTTGTGCCTTGTAGATGGTGGACAGGCTTTGGGGAGTCAGGAGATGAATTACTCTCCGCAGTATTCCTAGCCTCTGACCTGCTCAATATTCATATGGCTAGGCCAATTCAGTTTCTGGTCAATGGTAACCCCCCAGGATGCTGATAGTGGGTGGATTCAACAATGATAATGCCATTGAATGTCAAAAGGTGATGGTTCTCCAACTTCTCCAGTTTGTCCATGTAGCTGAAGTCCCTCATTCCTGGAACTATTCTTGTGAAACCTTTCAGCACCCTCTTCAATGCCTTCACATTTTTCCTTAAAGTTTCATGCCCAGAACTGGAAGTAATACTCCAGTTGAAGCCAAACCAATGTTTTATAGAAGTTCATCATAACTTCCATGCCTTTGTACTCTATGCCTCTATTTATAAAACAGAATCCTATATGCCTTATGAACCACTTTCTCAACCTGCCTTGCCAATTTCAAAGGTTTGTGCACAATTACCTCCAGATCTCTTTACCCTTACACTCCCTTTCAATTTGTACCTTTAACTTCACTCTTCTGACCAAAATGTATCACTTCACAGTTCTGATTGAAATTTCATCTGCTATGTGTCTGCCCATTTCGCCAGCCTATCTATGTTCTCTTGAAGTCTATCAGCATCCTCACAGTTCACAATACTTTGTGTCATCCGCAAATTTTGATATTGTGCTCTGTACATCTAAATCTAGGTCATTAATTTACATCAAGAAAAGCAGTGGTCATAACACTGACCTCTGGGGAACTCCACTGTATACCTTCGTCAAGTCTGAAAAGCTGCCATTTACAACTACTCCCTGTTCCTTTCACTCAGCCAACTTTGTTTCCATGCTGTCACTGTCTCTTTTATTCCTTGGGTTTCAACTTTGTTGACAAGCCTGTCATTGGCACTTTATCAAATGGCTCTTTAAGTCCATGTACACTGCATGTACCACATCAACCTCATCCACCCTTTCTGTAAACTCATCAAAACACTCAATCAAATTAGTTAAACAGGATTTGCCTTTAAGAAATCTGTGCTTTCCTTAATTAATCCACACTTTCCCAACCTGGTGAAGCTACAACACAGAACTACATGCATGCTAATCAGCAGAAACAGCATTCTATATCTAGAGCTAAGCGATCCCACAACCAATGGATCGGAGCTAAGCTCTGCAGTCCTGCCATATCCAGTTGTGAATGGTGGTGGACAAATAAACAACTCACTGGAGGAGGAGGCTCCACAAATATCCCCATCATCAATGATGGAGGAGCCCAGCACATCAAATGCAAAAGCTAAAGCATTTGTTAACATCTTCAACCAGAACTGCTACATGGGTGATCTAGAGCGGGCCAAGACAAATCATCCACTTAGCAGTTCTGACTAGTTTTTCAGTTTAAGATTTATTAATGAATTGAATTTAAATTCACCAGGTGGCATTTGAACTCATGTCTCTAGAGCATTAGTGTAGGCCTCTGGATTACCAGTCTACATTATTTACATTACTACCACGCTACCAATTCCCCACATTACAGGAGTGACTACACTTCAAAAGTACTTCATTAGCTCAAAAGCTTTTTGGGATGGCCTGAAGTTGTGAAAGTTACTCTGGAAATGCGAGTTCCTCTCCTGTTCTTTCATGGTCAGTCCTACACAGCTATGTCCATGTGTTTTCTAATCAAAATGTAAAACTGCTCTTTCTTCTTACCAATCATCCTTGCACACACAGTGTCCACAAGCAAAGTCACCATGACCGCTACATTTGGAAGAGTTCACCTCCGCATTCTGTTGATGAATCAGATGGGAAAAACGGGTGAGAATATGAAATACCAATTGCAATTTTCGAAGTAACTAAGTAATAATTGGACCTTACCAATTCACAGGAACATTTGTCACACAGCAGGGAGGCATCTAATGACAAAGCATCTGTGAAAGTGCTGGGTTTGACAATTAGGTATTTTTTCTGTTGCTCCTTATAGTCACACACGTGAGTTTCACCAATGTAATCCAAAGCTTTCACGTTAAGCTTGAACTCTTTCTGGTTATGGACAGAAAAAAAAAATTAACACTTTACAGGTTGACGTGGAGGGACCTTCATCTCTGAAGACAAAGTCAGCTCGGCATTTCAACCCACATCAACCATGTGTAATCCTGAGTTTGTGACAAATACACAAGCTCCCTCAGATTTTCAATATTTCTCCATTCCCATGAGGTCTTTTTTCCATTATGGGAACCTATGAGTCCCCTATCTCTGTAACCTCCTCCTATGACCTGGACTATAAGAGTCTGGCACGTAGAGGGTTCAAGTGGGACTGAGTACAGTACCGCCCACACAGTGATGTAAGAGAGCACATGACTCACACCCAGGGTCAATCTAGGGTTGGACAAAGCCATTTGTACCAGCAAGAATGGAGACTGTTCCTAGCTTGTACCCTTTACTGTATATTTGTCAATAGTTTAAAAAATCAATAAAAACTTACAGTTAACCTATGTATGACTACTAAGACTTCTTAAGGCCTTCCAAACTGTAACCAACAACCTCCAACATGACCTTCTCTATCTTTGTAGCCTCCTCCAGCCCTACAACCCTTTCCATTTCTGTAACGTCCTCCAATCCTACAACTCTCCCATGATAACTGCACACTGTGCCTTCAGCTGCCTGGGCTGTGAGCTCTGGAGTTCCCTCCCTCAACCTCTTTCTCCCTTGAAGACATTTCTTCAAACTTACCAAGTTTTTGGTTGCCAGTTCAAATGTCTCCTTATCTGCTTCCTGTCATATCTTATTTGATAATGTTCTTCTGAAGCATCTTGGAACTTTTTTCCACATTAAAAGAGAGCTATATAAATGCAAGTTGTTGTTTTGTGTCCACCTGTTGGGACTTTTCATTCCACAGAAAGAATTGGAATTATTTTTAAATGTTGGATTTGTTAAACAAAGTGTATTCACAAAATTTGAGGGTAATGGTGGGGGAATTCACTGAAACAATAGGTCATTAAAATACAGATGATTGAAGCTTCAGTTTTGGTTCTCCATAAATAACTTGCAGTCTGCTGCCCTGTCTTGGCAATCACAGAATAGTTACAGCACAGAAAGCACATTGTGTCTGTGCCACCTCACCATAAGATTCACCGAGTGCCACTCTCCCACCTTCTCCCCTTAGCCCTGCACATTCATCCTTCTCAGATAACAATCCAATTCCCTTTTGAATGCCTTGATTGAATTTGTCTCCACCACACTCTCAGGTAAGTGCATGCCAGATCCTAACCACTTTTGGGCAATAAATGTTGGCCTAGTCATTGATGCAAACATCCCAAGAACGAATAAAAAAAAACTGGTGATGTGAAAATAATTTCCCTCAAGTCACCATTGCTTCTATTGCCAATTATCTTAAATTGGTGCCCTCTGGTTCTCGATCCTTCCACCAATGGGAACATTTTTTTCCTATTTACTCTGCATAGATTCCTCATAATTTTGAATGCTTCTATCAAATCTGCTCCCAACCTTCTCATCTCCAAGGAAAACAATCCAAACTTCTCCAATCAAGGTTCATAACTTAAGTTTCTCATTCTTGGGACCATTCTCATGAAATCTTTTCTACACCTTCTCTAATGCCTTCACATCCTCCCTAAAGTGTGGCACCCAGAACTGGACACAATATTCCAGTTGAAACCAAACCAGTGTTCTACATAAGTTCAACATCACCTCCTTGCTCTTGTATTCTATGCCCCCATCAATAAAGCCTAGGATACTGTATGCTTTATTAACTGCGTTCTCAACCTGTCCTGCCAGCTTCAATGATTTATGCACATTTACACCCAAGTCTCTCTGCTCCAGCACTCATTTTAGAATTGTACCATTTATTTTACATTGTCTCGCCCAGTTCTTCCTACCAAAATGAACCACTTCACATTTTCCTGCATTAAATTTCACCTGTCACTTGTCCAACCTGTCTATATGCTTTTGAGGTTCTACACTATCCTCCTCACTATTCACAATGCTTCCAAGTTTCATATCATCTGCAAGTTTTGAAATTATGTCCTGTACACCAAGGTCTAGGTCATTGGGAAGAGCAAGGATCCCAATACCTACCCAGGGAACTCTGCTACAAAACTTCTTCCAGCCCGAAAAACATCCAAAACACTCTGTTTCCTGTCACTCAGCCAATTTTGTAACACTGGTACTACTGTCCCTTTTATTCGATGAGCTAATACTTTTCTCACAAGTCTTGTTGTGTGGTTATTTATCAAATGCCTTCTGGAGGTCCATGTACACCACATCAACAGCATTACCCTTATCAACCCTCTCCGTTACCTCATCAAAAAATTCCATTAAGTTAGTTAAACACGATTTGCCCTTAACAAATTTGTGCTGGCTTTCCTTAATTAACTGGTATTTGCCCAAGTGACTATTAATTTTGTCCCAAATTATCATTTCTAGAGGCTTTCCCACCACCAAAGTTAAACTGACAGGCCTGTAGTTACTGGGCTTACATTTACACCCTTTTCTGAACGAAGATGTAACAACTGCAATCCTCCAGTCCTCTGGCACCACACTTGAGTCTAAGGAAGACTGAAAATTTATGACCAGTGCCTCCGTAATTTCCACTCTCGCTTCCCTCAGTATCTTTGGATGCCTCCCATCAGGTCCTGGTGCCTTCTGAACTACAAGTACAGACAACCTACCCAATACTTCCTCCATGTCAATTTTAAACCCTTCAAGTGTCCTGTTTCACCATGACCTGCACAGCATCTTGTTCCTTGTTAAAGACAAATGTAAAATATTCATTTAATACCTCACTATGCCCCCTGCCTCATGTGTAAATCCCCTTTTTGGTCCCTAATTGGCCTACTCCTCCTTTTACCACCCTTTTACTATTTATATACCTATAGAAGATATTGGGATCTCCTTTTTTGTTAGCTGTCAGTCTCTTTTCATACGCTCTCTTTGCTTTTCTTATAAGCTTTTTAACATCACCTCTGAACCTTCAATATTCAGCCTACAACTCACTTGTGTGTCCACATGCCATCTGTCATAAGCACATTTTTTCTTCACCTCAATTTCTGTCTCTTTCATCATCCAGGGAACACTGCATTTATTTGCCCTGCTTTTCCACTTCTTGGGAATATACCTTGCTGTTACCAAACTCTCTCTTATCTAAAGGCAGCCCATTGTTCAGTTACAGTTTTGCCTGCCAATCTTTGATTCCAATTTATCTAGAGCAGATCCATTTCCACCTCATTGAAATTGGCTTTCCCCCAATTAATTATTCTTACTCTGGATTGTTCCTTGTCATTTTCCGTAGCCAACTTAAAACCCAAAAACCTAAAACAATGATCACTGTCCCCTAAATGTTCTCCTACTGACACTTGATCCACTTGGTCCACTTCATACCCAAGACCAGATCCAGCAATGCCTCCTTTTTCATTGGACTGGAAACATACCATTGTAGAAAATTCTCCTGAACACACTCTAGGTACTCTTGGCCCTCTCTGCCTTTTACGCTACTACTATCCCAGTATAAATTTGGATAATTAAAGCCTCCCATTATAACTACTCTATAAATCTTGCACTTCTCCATAATTTACTTGCAAATTTCTTTCTCTACATCTTTATCAATGGTTGGTGGCCTACAGACGACACCAAGCAAAGTGATTGCAACTTTTTTTTCCCTTAGTTCTAGCCAAATAGATCCTTGATTCCTCTGGAGCATCCTCTCCCTTCAGCACGGCAATATGGTCCATAATCAATACTGCCCCTCCTCCTTACTTCCCTTTCCTATCTTTCCTGAACACCTTTAATACCCAGGTCTGCTCTTCTTTGAGCCAGGTCTCTGTTCTAGCCACAACACCAAGGCCAGAATTTTTAGTTTGTCGGGCAGGCATGCCCGCCCAACCCAACCGAACGTAAAATGATGTGCAATGACATCGGGCGAGTGTCCTGATATCATCGTGCACTCACGTGATATTTCAGTCGGCAGGCACAGGCTGGAGTTGGCAGCGTGCTCACCAATAATTAAAAGGCCTTTTAAGGCCATTAAAAAGGTAAACTAAATCAATTTTTTGCTGCCCATCCAATCTTATGCGCAGGCAAAAAGGCCAAGCGGCCTTTGCACTTTTTAGGAAACCTCATCCACAGGCAAATAAAAATAAAATAAAAATTTTAACATTTCATTTGTAACATGCCCTGCTCATGTGACACATGAGGGGACGTGTTTTATAACATTTTTAAAATCTTTACTTTTAATGTTTAAAACTCTTCATCTCCCTGAGGCAGCTCTGTGCCTCAGGGAGTTTTTCCAGCGCACACCCATGCACATGCGCAAAGTTCATGCTCACCCTCCCCACCATCCCCCCACACAGGCAGCGCTGAGCTGCCCTTGCTGAGCCCACCCAACGAGGGAAAAATCCTCTCCCATATTTTCACATGGCATCTACGCTTGTGACTCACCAATTTTATTTACCACACTCCACACATTGGGGTACATGCACAGTAACCCTAATTTAGACTTTATGGGCAGAATTTTGCCCTTGGCAGGCAGCTTTGGTGAGGGCGGGCAGGGGTGGTCGGGAAGCTGACCGTCACCCACAATTGGGACACTCACCGTGACTTCATGCTGGCGGGCCAATTAAGGCCTGCCCAGCATGAAATGCGAGCAGCAGCGCTGAGTGCTGCCTGTACAGGGGGAAGGGGGGGTGGGTGGTGGGGGAGTGCGAGCAGGGCAAGCATGAACTTCGCGCATGCAAGCTAATGAGCACTTCATAATCTCCCTGAGGCACAGAGCTGCCTCAGGGAGATGAAGCACCGTTAAAAAAAGAAAATTAAGAAAATAAAAATGTAATAAACATTAAACCATGTCCTTGCTCATGTGACTTTGTCACTTGAGCAGGGACATGTTATTAATTCAATTGTAAAACTTTTATTTTATCTTTGTTTGCTTTTGGAAACCTCATTTTGCCTGTGGATGAGGTTTCCAAAAAAATGCAAAGGCCACTCGGCCTTTTCGCCTGCCCTCCAACCGTTAGGTTGGATGGACAACAAAAAATGTTGGTTAACTCATTATTTTTGGCCTTAACAGGCCCTTTAATTGTCGGCGGGCGCGCTGCCAACTCTGGTGCATGTCCTCTGACCGGACTATTGCACAACTGCGCGTTGACATCAGCACGCTCGGTTGACATCAACGTGTCATTTCTCGCTCAAGTGGTTTGGGCACACACCCACCTGCTGAGTGAAAATTTCTGCCCTATGGCTTTCTCCCATACTCTCAACCAACTGAATTAATAGTTTACTATTTCCCCTATGTCCCCTCCTATCTAATATAAAACTGTTACCTTTTCTAGCATTGCCTAGTATTCTAATCTTAAGCACCTTATTCCTCTTTTCTACTTTCATGTGCTGGTTACGAGAATTTAATTTAAACCCTTCCCAACCATACTAATGAACCTCCCCATGAGGATACTGGTCCCACTCCTGTTGAGATGCAATCTGCCCCTTTTGAATAGGTGCCTTTAGCCCAGAACTGGTTCCAATGCCCCAAGAACCTGAAGCCCTCCCTCTTGCACCTTGCATCAAGCTTTGTATTGATCCTCACTTTCTTCCTTAGTTTTTAACTTCCTCCCTAGTTCCTGAAAATATCACCATAGAAATCTTAATACCTGCCCTCTCTATATCATTCATACCAATGTGAACCACAAGTTCTGGCTCACTCCTTTTGCCCCTGCAAAATATTCTGCATCCTCTCCATGATGTCCTTTACCCTGGCACCAAGGAGGCAGCACACCATGCAGGACTCGTGATGACGTTACTGAAATGCCTAAGTGTCCTCCTGACTATGGAATCTCCTATAACAACTGCACTTCCACATTTTGTCCCATCTGTACAGTTCCTCGTCCATTAGTGCTATGGTCTGGACCACACTCCTTCAGTGAATTCAATAAACACCTCACATTCATTATGTTTGTAAAATTTCTGATCCCTTCTAGGTGTGAAAGCAGAGTAATAAAAGGGAAGCAAGGGGTAGGTACACATGCCATGGTTGCAAAGTCAGTCAGAAAATAAACAGAAAGCTGTCAGGGTAAGCTTTGCCCAGGATCAGAAAGACACTGGGGGTTATTGGAGTGTACTTTCACTCATTATAAGGTAGAAAACGTATGGTAAATATTCAGCTGCCCCTACATTGCACCCGATTCCTGCTTCTGTTGACTTTAATACAACAGCCACAAATTACCAGCTTTAACCATAGAATGATAGAATGATTACAGCACAGAAGGTTATTTGGCCTGACATGACTCTGCTAGCTCTCTGAAGGAGCAAGATCCAATTCAATTTTAAAAATTGCTAAGGTGGGATTTGATCTCACAGTCTGTGGGTTGTCTGCCCAGTACAACAACAATATGCATTTATCTAAGCACCTTTAGTGTAGGAGGAGATAATGTAGGCACATGGCTACCTTACCCACTGCCCAGGCTCACATCTGAGGAATGGGCACTTGCATAAGCTTTCAAGAGATGTTTGGTGCATGGAACTCCAGGAATCACTTCTCAGGAGAGAAATTAAAAAGAAGCATTTCTGGAGTGTGACAGCACTTTATTAAAAAAAAAGCTTTTCCAAACATGTGTGTTGAGGTTCACAGCATGAACAAAATCATGAATAATGAGCCATGGCTCACAATATAGGACAACACCAAAGCTGAAAGAGTGTAGTGGTAATATCACTAAACCTGCAATCCAGAAGTTCAGGCTATAAACCCTGAGGATATGGGTTCAAGTCCCACCATGGTAGCTGGTAGAATTTAAATTCAATTATTTAATAAAAATCTGCAATTGAAAGCTAGTCTCACTAATGGTGACTATGAAACTACCATTGATTGTCATAAAAACCTATCTGTTCACTTATGTCCTTCAGGGAAAGAAATCTGTAATCTTATCTGGTCTGGCTACATGCAAGTCCAGACCAACAGCAATGTGGTTGACCCTTAACTGTCCTGTGATGGCCTACAGTTCAAGGACAATTGGGGCTGGGCAACAAATGCTCGTCTTGCCTTGTGACTCCCAGATCCCATGAAATAAAAATAGCCTGAAACTTGTAATGAAAAGGGAAAACACATAAAAGAGGAATTTTGGGAAGAATGCATTAAATAGATGATACTGTTGATTGGGTTGATTTTAACTTTGAGTGATAGTGAGCCCTTAATACATCTCTTCTGACTAAAGTTAGTGGGCAAGAATATCAAAGGGGAGGTTATAAAAGCCACTGACCCACTATCATTATTGTACTCTATACCACAAAGGGAAGATGAGTGGTGAATTTTGATTTGAACACCGTTGGGATATAGGGTGGAGGTTGTGTCAGAGAAAGTTTCTAGAGTTTAGGAGGAATCAAAATCATATTTGAAGAGTGTGGGGTACTGATAGCACTTGATGGCTCACCACAGATATCTGCAGGCTCGCCAATATCGAGGAATTGTTAGAGTGATATTGATCTGCAAGAGTGACCAGATCGGAGACCAGTTCAATTGGAAGCAATAGTTTTCCTTCCCGCTCTTCTGTCCTCCTCTAACTCCTGCTGCAACACTATTCCATGAGCAATGGCTTCCCTTTGGTAGATCACCTTGCCAAAATGCAGGGGCCTTGACTATGAAAAATCGATAGCGTTAGAGACAAATCACATCTAGTCACACTCAATTTCCACACACACACACGCACAAATAAACACATACACACAGTTTTCTGCACAAGGTACTGGGTAGCAATCAAGAACAAGAGCACTCTGTGATTTCTCCCTACTCCCTAGACTTTGGCTGTAAAGCTCAGGCCAGCTAACATAGCACAGGCCAGGATGTGAGCCTCAGGACTTCTGATCCACACACTCAGTGTTGCACTTGATAGGGACCTCACTCAGTCAGTCTTCAGTTCCTAGCCTTGGATTTCTTACCACCTTTCCTGGGAGCACAGTGAAGATTGAAGAGTCACTCTGAGACATGACACTCGACAATGATGAGACTTTGGACCTCATTGTTTTGGGGGTATACTCAGGTCGGATTTCCATCTTTGAGCGGATGTTCTAGAAAAGGAAGGACACACAATGATCAGGAACAAAACCTTGGGGCACTGCCCTGCTATTGTAGGAGATCACAGATCAACAGTTACATAAAAATGCAGCAAGATACATATGATGCTACGTGATGTTACAACCTGATGAAAACACCAGGCATGTAACATCTGTTCTGAAGATGAGTCATATTGGTCATGAAATGTCTGTTTTTCTCTCCACAGATGCTGCCAGACCTGCTGAGTTTTTCCAGCACTTTGTTTTTATTTCAAATTTCCAGCATCCCCAGTATTTTGCTTTTATTTTATGTAACATTACAATGTGCTATGTTCAATGGGCGAGTTTATTTTCATAGAAACAGTATTGGGAAGATGTTTTACCTCAAATGCAGTCCATAACAGCTCAATTATATTGGAGGAGTCTTCCTGAAGCCGCCCAATAGCAGACACAGGGAAATACTTGCTCAATTTCTGTAGGAAAAGAAGGTGCATATTAGAGTTGGCATCTCCATTTGCATTGTGAATGAAAGGAACATTGCCTGAAGGCAGGGACCAATGGAAAAGTTTTATTTGTAGGTTTGGAATAAGCTGTGAAGTTAAATACTATATTGTATCACACCCCATGTAATAAACACTGTCACAACCCCTGTAATAAACACTGTATCACACTCCATCTGATAAACACTGTTTCACACCCCCTGTAATAAACACGGTATCATACCCCCTGCAATATACTGTATCACACCCCCTGTAATATACACTGCATCAAACTCCCTGTAAGATACACCATAACAAACCAACTGTAATGTACACTGTAATACAACGTCTATAATATACACTGCATCACACCCTATAATGTACACTAAGCGACTAACTCTATTATAAACTGTATCAAACTCCTTGTAATATACACTGTATCAAACCAATTGTAATATAAACTGTAACAACCCCCTACAGTGCATCACACATTCTGTATGATACAGCATATCACAATCTATAATATATACTATACTGCACCCTGTAATACAAACTGTATCACACCCCCATGACCACACCCCCTGTAAAGTACATTGTATTACGCCCTGTAATATACATTGGACAGAATTTTCTGGCTGTCGGGGGGGTGGAGCGGGAGCGGGCGTGGGTGGGCACGGACCCAATCGCCACCCGCGATCAGGTGCCGCCATTTTACGCGGGTGGACCAATTAAGGCCCGCCCAGCATGGCGGCGGCAGGACTGCCATGACCACCAGGTCCATTGGCGACCCGGCAGCCTGTTCTAAAATGTTGCTACAGCCTTCCAAAGGCTGCGAATCATGGCCAGTGGAGGGGCTCCCCAGAGCGCTGCTGGTAAGCAGGCCAGGCAGGAGGGTAGGGCAGGGGGGCACTGTGCCCCTCATTTTTCTGATGATTGCTCTGCTGCCCTCCTGGAGGAGGTGGTAACACGATGGGAGGTCCTCACACCCCAGGACAGGAGGAGGTGGCCTCCCCACATGACCAAATGTGCCTGGGAGGAGGTGGTGAGCTCCCGCGACGTGGTACGGTGCATTTGGATCCAGCGCTTCAATGACCTGTTGCACTCAGGAAGGATGAGTACCATGTTGGCATTGGTCACTTAAACCAGCAGGTAGGCTTTCCCCCTGGTGCCCCCCCGCCAAGCCTGAGTGTCGTGACTGCATTGAATTGTTGATGGCATGTAGCCTTCGTTGGGTGGGCCAGCAGATATTGTCCATGCCAAGGTCACTGTGAGAGGGTGGTGAAGAGATGGGTTCTGCCCCTGCAGCATATGTTACACTGAGACCTAACATGACGGTTTTGGGGGCAACCTGGAGGAGCTGCACCTAGGCACAGAGCTGGAACTCCAGGACATGTCAAAGTCAAGGTGATGATATGCTGGGAGGGTATCTTCAAGGTGGCGTTGGCACCGATCGATCTGTTATCTTCTGTTATCCACATGCTTGCACCTCCTTGCTATGGGAGGTTAGGCCATGTGGTGCCTAATATGTCAGCAGCATTTGGCCAAGGGAGTGGTGGGGGGTGCAGAGACAGACCTAGCATCTTTGTGTAAGTGTTCAGCATCAGCGGGGTGAGAAGACACTGGAGCCGTGCAATGTCCCACTCTGGTTGGGGGCTGCTGTCCGTGAAGAGAGTCCAGGTACAAATAGCACGAATCAATGCTCTTCTCTCCTTTTCAGGAGAAGAATACACATAAAGCAGCCAATCGGGTGAGGACTGTCGGCGGGCTGGCACAGTTAGCAATTCTCAGCCGTTTCAAGCAGGAGGCCCTAGATTTGGAGAGGCGCCAGGCACCCAGGCCCACTGGTGTCAGTGAGGCTGGGGTGCCACGGGCAGGTATGTTTGCCCAGCAGTGGGGTCACCATTGTTCTCCAAACAGCCATGTCAGTGCTGAATGTTCAGTGACTGAAGTTTGCAACATGGCTTGACCATTGCTTATGGAAGGATGAGCGCGTAATGATCCGGGGGACAGGGATGCACATTAACATTGAATCAGTTAACATGGAGACAATTTCCTTGTTCTTCCTTTCAGCATCAGCAGAGCAGGGCCCACCTGAGGGCCCTGAAGTCTCACCAGCGTCACACCATCTCTGCCAGGCAGGCACTAGCACAGATACTAGCACCTCGGAGGGAGTTAGAACATCAGCTAGTGTCCCGGGGCACAGCGGTGAGGTCAATTCAAAGTCGCTGGAGGAGCTGGCAGAGACTGAGAGTGTCCAAAAACGTAAACATAAGGCACCTTAGGCACACCATGGGTTTATCATTGGTGCTTATGTGTTGGCCCGCAATGAGGTCTTTATGAGTTGGTGTGATTTTGAACACCTTTGTCATTTTGTTTCATTAAGTTTCTTTGGTTGCAATATTAAATTCAGACACGTCTCCATAGCAGAGGGTGCCTCTTTTCTTCTGCAAGTGGATGGTTTCCAATATGTAATGAGTGTTTTGTGGGACATTTAGCTTTATTAACAAGGGCCTTAGTTTATGTTCCTAACCAGGCAGATTTTGCACTTAGGTATCGAATATAGAGCCTGCAGCCCAGGCTTGTCCTGGAGGTCCATATGTGGTGTGCTAGCTGAAGGTTCATTGGATTAAAGCCTCCCAGGTGTCCCTGCCTCCCTGGAGTCTACCCCCTCAGAATTTCCCTGTGTGTGCTCATCCTCAGACTCACTGCTGGAGTCATTGTGTGCAGTTGCAGCCACTGTGTCTATGTCTTTATTGTCCGCAGTGGCCCCCCTTTCCAACGCAAGATTGTGGAGAGCACAGCATGCAACCACTATCAGTGACACATGATCTGGGGGGTACTGGAGTGCGCCCCCTGAGCGGTCCAGGCATTGGAAGCGCATCTTGAGGAGACCAATGGCCCTCTCCACCACAGCCTTTGTGGAGGTGTGGCTCCTATTGTACTGCTGCTCAGTTTCTGTTCTTGAATGGTGGAGAGGTATCATGAGCCACCTTCTGCGGGGATAGCCCTTGTCACCATCCAACCGGGCTGGAGAAATGAAGAGCCCCGGCACCTGGGAGCATCTGAGGATGTAGGCATCATGAGAGCTGCCTGGGTACCTTGCACAGACTTGTAGAATCAGCATCCTGTGATCACACACTATCTGCACGCTCGTGGAGTGGAAGCCCTTCCTGTTGACGAAGGCACCGGGCTCACCTGCTGGCGCCTTGATGGCCACATGTGTACAATCTATTGCATCCTGAACACGGGGGAAGCCAGCAATGGCCACGAAGCCTCTGGCTCACTGTGTCTGGCTTGCCTGGTCCCTATGGTAGTGGATGAAGGTCAATGCGCACCTGAACAGAGCATCTGTAGCCTGCTTGACACAAGTGTGGACAGCTGATTGGGAGACACCGCAAAGATCATCCACCGAGCCCTGGAAAGAGCCAGAGATATAGAAGTGGAGGGCAGCTGTGACCTTTAGAGCCGCTGGCATGGGGTGTCCACCCACACAGTTCGTGGAGATCTCAGGCCCAATCATCTGACAGATATAGTTGACTGTCTCCCTTGAGAGGCGGAGCCTCCTTCAGCACTGCACCTCAGACATATTGAAGTAGCTGCTTCGTCACCTGTATACCCTGGCAGCTGGATAGTGGCATCTTCTGCAGCCCCTTCTGCCTTGGACTACCTCTTGGCCCTGCACCCCTTGTGCCTGCACCTGACCTCCCAAGGGTGGCCCCCCTGGAGGCTGAATGTGCACTCCTGGCCTCCTCCCCCTTCTAACCCTCCCTTCCTCCTCAGAGGAGGTGCCTCCAGTGGAGAGTTCAGCTCCTATTCCCAGACTAAGGGAAAGCTTCCTGAAACATGCAGACCCAAAAAAGATTCCTCACTGCAGAGTGCTGACCTGAAGGTTGTGAGTCCAGACCAAGCAGCTCGTATGCATTTTGAAGTATTGCAGATCACACAGGCAAGTATCAATAACTTTGAAACATCAATATTTGACAGAGCACACTCGTGACCACACTGAGCCCTCTTAGCACACCCGTGGATGATACTTATACTGATGTGTCCTACGCACTGTGATACAGTGTACACACATGGAGTGCGATGCAGTGTATATGACAGTGTGTGCTACAATGTATATTACAAGGGATGTGATACAAAAATAAAAACAAAAGTACAGACCCAAAGATTGCACGGGCGCCGAAAAATCGCTGGCGATTGGCACCTTGAGGGCCTTAAGTGGCTGGTTAATTAATGGTGGGCGTGCATCGGAGATCAACACATGCCCGCCCGATGAAATATCACAATGGCATGCGATGATGTCGGAACACGCACCCAACATCACCGCGTGTCATTTTACGCGCCTGCCCCCGCATGCCAGCTGGAAAATTCTGCCCAAAGTATCTGACTCCCTGTAATGCATTATATTACACACTCTGAATATACACTGTATCTGAGTCCTTGTAGTACATTATATCACACACTATCCAAGGGACAGACGCACCATCTGTGGTTAACTAGTAAGGTTAAAGATAGTATCAAACTTAAAGAAAAAGTATATAATTATGCAAATGTAGGTGGAAGGCCAGAAGATTGGACAAAATATAAGGAACAGCTAAGGATGACTAAAAGATTAATAAGGAGGCAAAAATAAGAGTGCAAGAGAAAGCTAGCCAGAAATATAAAAACAGATACTAAGAGTTTCTATAAATATTTTAAAAAGAAACAAGTTAACAAAGTGTTGAAGAGTCATACAGACTCAAAACGTTAACTGTGTTCTTCTCCACAGATGCTGTCAGACCTGCTGAGTTTTTCCAGGTATTTTTTTTTGTTTTGGATTTCCAGCATCCGCAGTTTTTTGCTTTTAATAAAGTGAGCGTTGGTCCTATAGAAAGTGAGTCTGGAGAACTGATAATGGAAAACAAGGAAATGGCAGATGAATTGAATAGGTATTTTGCATCAGTCTTCACTATAGAGGATACAAGTAACATCCCAGAAGCAGCTATAAATCAAGAAATGGAAGGGAGGGAGGAACTTAGGAAAATTACAATCTCCACAGAAGTGGCAGAGTAAATTGTTGGAGCTGTGGACTGACAAGTGCCCAAATCCTGATGGACTTCATCCTAGGGTCTTTAAAGAAATGGCTAGTGAGATAGTTAATGCATTGGTTTTAATTTTCCAAAACTCCCTAGATTCAGGGAAGGTCCCATTAGAATTGAAAATGGCACATGTAAAGAGAGGGAGACAGAAATCAGGAAACTACAGGCCAGTTAGCATAACATCTGTCATAGGGAAAATGTTAGAAGCTATAGCAGGGCACTTGGATAAGTTCAAGGTAATCAGGCAGAGTCAGCATGGTTTTGTGAAAGGGAAATCATGTTTAATCAACTTATTGGAATTCTTTGAGCAAGTAACATGTGCTGTGGATAAAGGGGAACCAGTGGATATACTGTACTTAGATTTCCAGGAGGCATTTGATAAATTGTGACATCAAAGGTTATTGCAGAAAATAAGAGCTCATGGTATAGGGGGTAACATACTGGCATGGATAGAAGATTGGCTGGCTACCAGGAAACACAATCGGCATAAATGGGTCTTTTTCAGGTTGGCAAGATGTAATGAGTGGTGTGTCACAGAGATCAGTGCTAAGACCTCAACTGTTTACAATTTATATGAATGACTTGGATGAAGGTATGGATGGGATGGTTGCCAATTTGCTGATGGCACAAAGATAGATAGGAAAGTAAGTGGGAAGAGGAAATAAGGAGGCTACCAAAAGATATAGATAGGTTAAGTGAGTGGGCAAAGATCTGGCAAATGGAGTATAATGTGGGAAAATGTGAAATTATCCTTTTTAGCAGGAAGAATAAAAGAGAAAGATATAAGATGCAGAGGGATCTCGGTGTCTTAGTGCAAGAATCGCAAAAGATTAATATGTAGGTACAGCAAGTAATTAGGAAAGCTAATAGAATGTTATAATTTATTGCGAGGGGAATTGAATAAAAAAGTAGGGAGGTTATGCTTCAGTTATACAGAACACTAGTGAGACCACATCTGGAGTAGTCTGTACGGTATTGGTCACCTTATTTAAGGAAGGATGGCAATGTGTTGAAAGCAGTTCAGAGAAGGCTTAACAGACTAATACCTGGAATGGGCGGGTTGTCTTTTAAAGAAGGGTTGGACAGGCTAGGCTTGTATCCACTCAAGTTTAGAAGAGTAAGAGGTGACTTGATTGAAACATATAAGATCCTGAAGGGTCTTGACAGGGTTGATGCGGAAAGGATGTTTCCTCTTGTGGTTGAATCTAGAACTAGGGGTCACTGTTTAAAAAAAGGTGAGACAATTTTTTCTCTCTCAGAGGAGTCATAAGTCTTTGAAACTCTCTCCCTTAAAATTCAGTAGAAGCAGCAACTTTGAGTATTTTTAAGGCAGAGGTGGATAGGTTCTTTGTAAGCAAGGATGATAGGTTATCGGAGGTAGGTGGGATGCAGATTTGAGGTTACTATCAGATCAGCCATGATCTTATTGAATGGTGAAGCAGGCTCAAGGGGCCGAATGACCTAACCCTGCTCCTTGTTCGTATGCTCGTTTGTACACTGTATCTGACTCCCTGTGTGGTGTGTTATATAAGTTTTTGTGGTGTTAACCTCTAAAATGTTTATGATGCATATTATATGGAGGATATTGTGGGGTGTGATAGTGTGTATTACATGGTGTGTGATACAGTTTACATTGCAGGGAGTGTGATGCAATATGTATGTCAGTGTGTCATACAGTGTATATTACAAGGAATGTGATACAGTGTACATACATGGAGTGCGATGCAGTGTATATGACAGTGTGTGATACAGTGTATATTACATAAGGCATAATAAAAGTATATATTGAAGAGTGTGTGTGATACAAAGTAAATTACACGGAATGTGAAATGTATTATTACAGCATTTTTTGATACAGTGTATCTTACATGGAGTCAGATACAGTGTATATTACAGGGTTTGATACAATCTATATTACAGGGGTGTGAAGCAGTGTATATTACAGAGGTGTGATACAGTGTATATTATAGGCCAGGATTTTCTTATAAAGAAAACTGTACTACATGCTAATAATGCATAGTTTCCAAACACTAAATCTTTAATACAGACTATAAATGCACTGTAATGCAAATTCTTTAAAGAGTGAGCCTTTAATTCTCAGTGTTTCACATCTAGCTCTTTAAAAAACAAGATGTTTTATAATAAACAACATGTTCTGCAATATCCAACATATCCCATAGTTTGCATGTCCTGTAACTTATGTTGTAAATATCTAGACCATAATTTACATATTTTAGAATATAACTTAGCTTTAGGAATTAAAGCTTTAACCATAGACAATTAGCTGGGGCAATTGGTTGAGAAACTAGTGAACACAACTTTGATGTAAATGCAACTCAAACAAGCCTGGGTTTATTACATTTAAAAGGTAGTTTTGATTTATAAGGTCAGAGGTGACAGTGGGAACACTTGAACAATGGATGACCTATTGTTAGGCTTGTAGGAGAGCCAGAGGGTCCCCACTTACTTCAATTAAATATTTAAATTATGTATGTAGCTCCCAGATAAAAAGAGGTTGGGGCAGTTGATCAACAAGGGAACTCCTTGATAAGGGCAGAAAATCTGGAGAAAGGGTCATAAACTCCATTAGCAATATAAGTTATTCTTATTGGTTACAGAATCAAAGAATTGTACTGAAGTTAAACTAATTAGTTTGCATTTCTGTTTGAGAACATCTGAAAAAGAGTTTGGACAAGTTAGGAGAATGGGCAAAGAAGTGGCAGATGGAATACAACGTGGGGAAGTGTGAGGTCATGCACTTTGGTAGGAAGAATAGAGGCATAGACTATTTTCTAAATGGGGAGAGAATTCAGAAATCTGGAGTGCAAAAGGACTTGGGAGTCGTAGTCCAGGATTCTCTTAAGGTTAACTTGCAGGTTGAGTCGGTAGTTAGGAAGGCAAATGCAATGTTGGTATTTATTTCGAGAGGACTAGAATATAAAAGCAAGGATGTGCTGCTGAGGCTTTATAAGGCTCTGGTCAGACCACATTTAGAATATTGTGAGCAATTTTGGGCCCCGTATCTCAGGAAGGATGTGCTGGCCCTGGAGAGGGTCCAGAGGAGGTTCACAAGAATGATCCCAGGAATGAAAGACTTAATGTATGAGGAGCGTTTGACGACTCTGGGTCTATACTCGATGGAGTTTAGAAGGATGAGGGGGATCTGATTGAAACTTACAGAATACTGAAATGTCTGGATAGAGTGGACATGGGGAAGATGTTTCCATTAGTAGGAGACTAGGACCCGAGGGCACAGCCTCAGAGTAAAGGGAAGACCTTTTAGAACAGAGATGAGGAGAAACTTCTTTAGCCAGAGAGTGGTGAATCTATGGAATTCATTGCCACAGAAGGCTGTGGAGGCCAGGTCATTGAGTGTATTTGAGACCGAGATAGATAGGTTCTTGATTGGTAAGGGGATCAAAGGTTACAGGGAGAAGGTGGGAGAATGGGGTTGAGAAACTTATCAGCCATCATTGAATGGTGGAGCAGACTCGATGGGCTGAATGGCCTAATTTGTGCTCCTAAGTCTTAAGGTCTTATGGCTGCAGATGTTAAAAGGTTCTTTTGTTTAAGCTATCTGGGTGTTTTGCCACAGAAAGCAGTTGGAGTTTTGTTTTGGTATAAACTGCAGCTCACTGGGTTGGGAGAGCCAAAAGTGATGAATGTTAGTCAGGCCTGCACTTAAGAGAGAAAATACTAACTTCATCATTTGCCCTGCAGAATGCGGATGGGGTCTTGAGCTCAGTTTGGAATTCATGAGGTGGAAAGAAGTTGGAACATTTGCCTAGTTTGAAGCTAGGGGAAGAAATCTACAGTAGTCTTCACAGAGCTTCATGGCAGAAAGCAATCAGCAGGGTCAGCTTGGAAGGCTGTGAGAAAACAGTTGGGTATTTGCAACAGCCAGGACAAGGAGCTGAAGATTCCACAGCTGTGAAGTCTTTAAAACAAATTGGAGGGTCACTCAGCAAAAAGCTAATGGAAGATCCCCATAAAATATTGGACCTTGGGGAAAAGCGGGAATACTGAGGAGAATTAAAGTAATTTCCAGAAGGCTGTGGCATACCTTTAGGTTGGTCCCTAAAGAAGTGAATGAACCTTCAAGGTTCCATAAGATAAGGCAACTCTTGGTGGGAGAGGTAAAAGGAAAACTGGTTTCATGGAGTATAGTTATTCATATAGTTATAAACTATAGTGTTAAGTTAGTGGTGCTTGCTTTGTTCACTTTATTTTTGTATACAATAATGTTTGTTTTTGTTTGAAAACATGAAATCCCGTGGCAGAATTTTGTCAGTTAATTACAAGGTATTCAGGTTTCTCTTTAAATGTTAACAGTCCTTATCCTGGATCGTAACATGTAAATGTCATGTAATGTATAATATGCCCTGTAAAATACAACATGTCCTGTGGAAAGTGTTTAATGAATTTTACCCTGTTTTCTCCTGGTAAACATCTTACCTCATAATAAGAATAAGAGTAGTTGGTAACTGCAAAGATTGGTATAATGCTTTGCTCTCCGAGGAGACGAATCAGAGTTGGAATTGATGGGTAATCTTGCAAAGTATGCTTAGTATAGGTGCCTGTCAAGTCTAAATGGCAGCCCTCATCATTCCGTGTTAGGATCCCAGAGAGGACATTGGAGCCATCAGCCTCATAATGAAAGGCAGATTCAGTGGAAAAGACCAGCAGGTGAGTACTCTGATTCCTCCAACCAATGTTTTCCTGCAAACATTAGAATACTCTGCTCAGAATGGAATGAGTCAAACAGAAATGAATGTCATTACATAGAAACAGTGCAATATATGAAGCCTTGAAACAGGTTAGACTATCCAATAGTGCACCTTGAGGACAACAGGACATGAATAAATACTCCAGGCAACATTGTAAGAGGTTCATGGTAGGCTCAGTGTTGCCATAATGCAATGCATTAACATTAGGATAGGGCATATACTCCTGTAATCCACAGAAAAACATGGATTATGTAGAGTAAATCCCCATGTGAGCAGACTGATCCGGGAGTACAATCTCACTGTGCACTGAAAACTTAATATACATTGACAAAAAATACATTCCCATAATGTGGATTCTGCACTCTTCATATGCTCACCACTACTCTCAGGCTCAGTAAGGTGAAGCTTTTTAAACTGTCAGCCTGAGCAAGATCCTGTGATATCTGCAGAGCAGTGTTTACAGTTTCTGGGAGTGCATGTTAATGAAAGAATGACCTTACATCCAGCAGTGGGCTGCATGGAAACCTACATGTCCACATTTATAGCAGGGTATCAGCAAATGTCATTGGTGGTACAGATATTTCAAAGCCATCTCCACAGCCACAGGTTGAATGGATCTGACAATAATGGGCTGTAACTTCTGAGCTCCCCAGCGGCGTATTTGTGGGGCACCCCAAAGATGCACTGGGGAGTTCCCATTGAAGGTTCCCAGGTAAGATTTGCATGGCAATTGTCCAGAAGTGCAAACTTCCCCTGGGCAAGTGCATTGCACTGGGAACAATCGAAAATGCAGAAATGCAATTTAAATCGCAAACTTCAGATGGTTCCCACTGGGTTACACCAATAGTTACCCAGAAAAAGTTAGAAGGATTAAAACCATTTCTAACTCTGGGTGACAATTGTACATCCCACATTGGGACCTCCTCCCAACATGACTCCCCCCACACCCACGACCCATCAGGGGATTCCCCCCACACCCCTGATTGCCTTCCCCCTCACAGGACTCCCCCAGCCCTGACCCACCCAGGTGTCTCCTCCCACCATGACTACCCCACTCACGGGACATCCCCCAACCCACAAACCCTCCAGGAGACTCCTCACAACCTCCAACTACCTACCTCCCCACGGGACTCCCCCCACCCTCTAGGGGACTCTTCCGCACCACCCCCACCCCATGAACGCCATGCCCGACCTGACCTGCGACCAGACCCCACCCGAGGCCCGACCCCACCCCCCCAACGCCCCAGGGCCAGAGACCTGACCCTCACCCTCTGAGGCAGGAGATCCAACTTCCCATCCTCCAAGGCCCAACCCCACCCCCCCCCACAAAGCCTGAGACCGGACCCCTACCCCCGAGGCCCGAGATCCTACCCCCACCTGCAAACCTCGCCACCCAAACCAAGGCCTGAGACCTGACCCCCTTCCCCGGGGAACAAGACCCGACCCCCACCCCTTGAAGCCTGGGACCTGGCACTCTTCCAAGACCTGACCCCCCAAAAGCCCTGACCCCACCACATCCCAACCAATTCCCACTTACCGACTACCCCAATGTGTTCCAAACCCCTGACAACTCCAACCTCCGACCACCCCATTGATCACACCCCGACCTCCAACACCCCACCGACCAACTCCCCCCACCTCCCAAACAATCCACTTACCTTAGTCATTTACCTTCCCCCTGGCCTGTCAAGGACCTTTAAATTTCAATGGATCTTTAACTTACCTGATTTACAGCAGCTAGTGCCTTAAATAAAGGGGCGTGGCCTCCTTCTCTTCGATGGAGTTGGACTTCGCACTGGGCCTTGGAGGTGCACAGCGCTACCTGGATCTTGCCTGGCCCGAGTCGGAAACTCGGGCGAAATAGCATTGGAAAAAAATTGACATAAGTAATTGGGCATAGAGTGGCAATCCGACACTGATTGCCACTCTGTGGAAGTTATGGCCCAATATCTGAGCTGCTTAACCCTGGTGTACTGTACTGGTATGTCAAGGTCAGTCACTTTATAATACTCAGGTATCATGCTGTCACTATATGCAGTACTGGTGGGTATAGATCTGTCACTGTCCAACACTGGGGTACAGTACTAATGCTGGGTAAAACCATACAAAAATTACAACATACTTTCATAAAAACTACCAAAAGTGGGAGACATTTCCGGGAACCCAATTTCATCTCAATTGCTCCCAGGACATCTACAGCTTTGGTTAGATATAGCATAAAACAGTTCATGTTGTGTTGGCTTGAGATTTGGGGAATTTTGACTCCATTTTGCACTGTTTATCCCTGCACATACTGATAGGGAATGACCAGCTTTGATAATATAAGACCTTTCTGACCATCGTTCAACCCACTGAGACTCCTCAAGTGGAAACATTTAAATATTTCCCCAATGGCCACAATGGTTCACATTTAATATATTTAAATGTATCCACATATTTACCAGAATGGTACCAGGGCTGAGTAATTTCAGTTACAAGGTTAGGTTGGAGAAGCTGGGGTTTTCTCCCAGGGTTCTAGGGATGAGTTCAGTTACATAGATAGATTGGTGAAGTTGGAACTGTCTTCCTTGGAGAATAGAAGGTTGAGAGGAAATTTAATAGAAGCATTCAAAATCATGAGGGGCCCGGACAGAGTAGATAGAGAGAAACTGTTTCCATTGGTGGAAGAATTGAGAACCAGACAGCACAGATTTAAGGTAATTGGCAAAAGAAATGGTGACATGAGGGAAAACATCTTTGTGCACCGAGTGGTTAGGATCTGGAATGCACTGCCTGAGAGCGTGGTGGAGGCATTCAAAAGGGAGCATGTGCAGGGCAATGGGGAAAAGGTGGGGGAATGGCAGTTGGTGAATTGTTCCTTCAGATAGCCAGCACAGACAAGATGGGCCAATTGACCTCCTTCTGTGTTGGAATGACTCTGACAAGATCAAAACATAGTGGATCCCAGAGCAAGTGGACTCACCTTACAAACAGCCACCTGCAGAATCGCATCAAATCCACCTTCAGGTGCATCTACATTTCCAGAAATTCTCTCTTTCTCCAGCTTCTGGATGAAATCTTTGGCATTTGATGTCAGAGTAATAACGTTCTTGAAGGAGAATGGGGGGTCACTGTTTTGCCAAGGTGTCTTGAGCCTGGAGCAGGTGAAAAGCCGACAGGAGTGTGACACAGTTGGCTACAACAAATTCCACCATCCACGACAGAAACTAAAGCAGAATCCCAGATGGGATTTGGGGAGGAACTCAGGTCTAACAGGTTTCCACCCCAATCCCAAAGGAAACATGCATCCTAACCTGGCAGGGGTGGGGAGAGGGGCTAACTTCTACTTGTCTCAATTACAGAATGATACAGCACAGAAGACCAATCTGCCCATTGTGCCTGTGCTGGCTCTTTCCTGGACATATCCAATCAGTGATACTTTCTGACTCCTTTCCACATTAGCCCTGAAAGTTATGCTCTTCAGGTATTTATCTAAATCTCCTCTGAAAGCTCCTATTGAATCTGCTTCCACCACCCTTTCAGGCAGTGCCTTCCAATCAGAATGGCTCACTATGTTTTAGAAAGAAATTCCCCTCATCACCCTCTGGTTATTCTGCCAGTCACCTTAAATTTGAGTCATTTGTTTACAGGCCCTCCTGCCATTGGAAACTGTTTCACCTTAATTACTCAATCAAAACCCTTCATGATTTTGAATACTATTTTAAATCTCTCTTTAACTTTCTCTGCCCCAAAAAGAACAATCCCAGTCTCTCTAGTCTCACCAACCATTAACTGGCCCAGCTTCCCTGTTTGATTCTTTTGCCTGTACATATCCTCAATCACCCCCAAGGTGTTTGGTTGAGTTCAGCATAGACTGGTTGAAAATGTATCTGAGTGTTATTAAACTAATTTTTCATAGAATCTGAATTTTGATCAAACAGTTTGTAGGTGTTCTGCTTAATAAAGAGACCAGTGTCAATTATCACCTTCTGATGTGTTACTCAACAATACCTCAGTTTCAAACTGGGAACTTGGTCTGGTGAATCAATTAGGCCAATCAGAAGTGAGAAGCTCGCTTTCTCAAAGTAAGTATAAGAAGGCACTTCACTGCCCTCCATTTCCATCAGAGTCAACCCTGGGGCTTGACTTCATGACAGATGGTCCTCTGATCATGAATCATTTGAGGTTACACTATAACAGCCTCACTGAACAAATGCAGCAGTTTTTTATTTAATATTGTTCTTTAAGAAAATGTGTTCACGTAGAGAGGGACATAAATGGAGAGTGTGAGAGAAATTTCCAAGACAGGCAGAAAGAGAAAGTGACAGGCAGAGTGTGGGAGGCATTGGGATAAAGAGAGACACAGAGGGAAAGATGAGACAGAAACATTTCTACATGTAGATAGAGGGAAACATGGAGAGAGAGGTATGGAGAGAGAGGGATGGATAGAGAGATGGAGGGAGAGAGAATAAAAACCAGGACAGACAGATATAGAGAGGGGGACAGAGGGAGAGATATGAAGAAAGACATAGCAAGAGAGCCTCTGAGAATTAGCAGTCACTGCAAGCCTTTCAATGATAAATATATGAATAAGTGATTAAGTCCAGCCCCTCATGAGCATGAAAGGAGACTCTGAACTCTTGCTCAATGAATTTGTTCTCTGTGTCCCATGGATCTGTGACTCACTGTCTCCACTGTATGTGAATCAAACAATACTCCCATTCATCCCAGTTCACCCTGCTTGGTTTTGGTCTGCCGCTCTATTGGATTATATCAATGATAATAAACTTATTTGTATTCAGATATGACTGGAAACTTTCAGGTGTGACCTTCTGAAGCAAAGAGGCAGCAAGGTTTCCTTATCTTTAGGTTGATGGTGTGTTTTGGTCACACCTAGTGTCAATGGTTTTTACTGCTGTCTGTCTTTGATAAATAAGTAACTCATACAAACGGACAGCTGCCTGGAATCATAAAATTATCCTTTGACTGGAGTCACCCAAAATAATTCCCATTTATTATATTTTCCTGTGAACCACTATGTACCGTCTCCTGTGGATTTTGTCATTTCTCTGTCAACTGTCACTTGCTGACTTGAATTTCCAAACACTCCTACCAATCTCCCCTATTCCAGCCTCTCTCCTGAGGTACCCCTCTTCCCTGTTCCCCCCCACCTCCCCTGCTCTCCCCTTGCTGTACTCTCTACCCTGACTCTCCCCACTGAGTTCTCTTCCCTCTTTCCCCTCCCACTCAATAGTGCAATCTTTCAATATATTAATCCAAATATTTTCAGCTCCCTCTGAATGCCTCTCCCAACATCCCTTCTTCAGAAACCTCCACAAAGTCCAACTCTTTATAAACATACAGTGCAGAAGGAGGCCATTTGGCCCACCAGCTCTCCAAATGAGCAACTCACCCCTTACCATTCCCCCGCCTTCTCCCCTTAACCCTGCACACTCTTCCTTTTCAGATAACACTCTAATTCCTCTTTTGAAGCTTCAATTGAACCTGCCTCCATCACACTCTCAGGCGGTGCATTCCAAACCCTAATCAATCTCTCATAAAAAATTTTCTCCTCATATCACTTTTTCTTCTTTTACTAATTACTTTAAATCTGTGTCCTCTCATTCTTGATCCTTTCATGAGTGGGAACATTTTCCCCCTATTGACTCTGTCCAGACTCCTCATGATTTTGAATATCTCTATCAAATCTCTTCTCAACCTTGTTTTCTCCAAGGAAAACAGTTCTAACTGCTCCATTGTATCTTCATAACTGAAGTTCCTCATCCCTGGAATGTTTCTCACAAATCTTTTCTGTCCCCTTTAATCCTTCTGAAAGTGTGACACCCAGAACTGGACTCTAGCTGAGGCCGAACTAGTGACTTATACAAATTCAACATTGCCTTGTTACTCTTGTACTCTATACCCCTATTCCAGCCCATTTATAAAGCCCAGGACACTCTATGCTTTATTAACTGCTCTCTCAACCTGTCCTGCCACCTTCAATGATTTATGCACATATACACCCAAGTTTCTCTGCTCCTGCAATCCCTTTAGAGCAGTACCTTCTATTTCATGTCATCTCTCCATATTCTTCTTACCAATATGAATCACCTCACACTTCTCTGCATTGAACCTCATCTGCCACCTGTCCATTAATTCCACCAACTTGTCTATGTTCCTTAGAAGTTCTGCGCTATCCTCCTCACCACTCACAATTCTTCCAAGTTTTGTATCATCCACAAACTTTGAAATCATGCCCTGTACACCAAGGTCTAGGCCATTAATATATATCAGGAAAAGCATGGGTTCCAACACTGACCATTGTGCAACTCCACTACAAATCTTCATCCAGCATGAAAAACATCCTACTCTTATATTTCCTGCTGTTCAGCCAATTCATATATATGTTGGTACTGCCTTTTATTCCATGAGCTATAAGTTTGCTCAGATGTCTGTTGTGCAGCACTGTATCAAACGCTTTTTGGAAGTCCATGTACACCACATCAACAGCATTGCCCTCATCAACCCTCTCTGTTACCTTTTCAAAAACTCCTGCAAGTTAGTTAAAAATGATTTTCCCTTAAGAACTCCATGCTGGCTTTTCTTAATTAACCTGCATTTGTTTGTGTGACTATTAATTTTGACCTGAATTATTGTCTCTAGAAGTTAAACTGACTGGTTTGTGATTGCTTGGTTGATCTTTCCACCATTTTTGAACAAGGGCATAATGCTTGCAATTCTCCAGTCCTCTGGGACCACCCTGAGTCTAAGGATGACTGAAAAATTATGGCCAGTGCCTCTGCATTTTTCACTTTCACTTCCCTCAGTTTCCTTTGACTTCAATTTATTTGGCCCAGGTCCATTCTTATTCTTTTGAAGTTGGTATTTCCCTAGTTAATTATTCTTACTTCAGATTGTTCTTTGTCCTTTCTCATAGTCAGCCTAAACCTTACAAAGATCACTGTCTGTTCTGCAGTTAGTCCCACTCTCCTGCTCCTTCCCCATAGCCTTTCAAACACACGTCGATCATGAGGAGAATCCTGCACATTTCTCCCCCCATTATCACATGCAACAGTTTTGATGTTGGTCCCCTGTTTCTGTCTCACTGGGCAGGATTTTTTTGATGGCGGGGTTTCCAGCCTCACCGCCAAAAAAATCAGCGGGGATGTCTGTTGTGCAGCATTAATTGTCTGGAGGGAGAACATCCTCCCCTATCTGGAGAGGAAGTGCCACCTCTCCAATCCTGGTAGCATCACTGGGAGAGATAGTCACAGCTGGGGCTGTACCCAGTCCCACGGATCCAAGTGCTGGGAGCCCAGGACAAAGGTAAGTACGTAGGGCTCATGGTGGAGACAGCTGGAGAGGCCTGGGTGAGGGGGGTACAGGTCATGTTGGAAAGGCCAGGGGCAGGAGCATCATGGGAGGGGGGGGTGGTGGGGAATGCTCCAATCAGGAAAGGGGTCAATGATGGAGGCACCTCCCTTCCCCACCTGAGGGCTAAGCATGTTAACCTGCCTGCCTGTCCCTGACCTCCTCCCACTGGCCTCAAAATTATGGCTGCGCAGGAAGCAGCCCTTAAGTGCTCAATAATTGGCCACTTAAGGTCGTCAACTAGGGTGAGGGTGGATGACGGCCCTAGGCCTCACCTGCCTCCCTGTAAAATTTCTGACAGGTCAAGGTGGGTGGATAGGCAGCAGGAAGCCCATCAGTGAATTTTATGAGACCTCCGCTGGCAAACCCGCTGGCAAAAGCCTGTAAAATTCTGCTCATTATTTCTTACGGAAAGGTCTTTGGCAAAACTCAAGTATTTTTGTTTATGGGAATAGCATAACATCACACCCATTATCTCCCCATATCGCAGTGTAGAATAAACACAGAGCAGACCCACAGATTAGTGGCAGCAGCTCACCGAATCATGCCTTACAAAAACATCCCAAAATCTTCCATCACCATCAGAGGTGGTGGCACAGTGGTAAACAGTCAGGAGTGAACCGATCTGACAGTCCTCAACATTGACTCCTGGCTCCATGAGGTTTCATGGCATCAAGTCAAACACGGGCAAGGAAACCTCCTGCTGATTACCAAGTACCACCCTCCCTCAGCTGCTCCATGTTGAACACCACTTGGAGGAAGCACTGAGGGTGGCAAGGGTGCAGAATGTACTCTGGGTGGGGGACTTCCATCACCAAGAGTAGCTCGGTAGCACCACTACTGACTGAGCTGGCCGAGTCCTAAAGGACACAGCTACTCGACATGGTCTGCGGCAGGTGGTGAGGGAACCAACAAGAGGGAAAAACATACCTGACCTCATCCTCACCAATCTATCTGTGGTGGGTGCATCTATCCATGATAGTATCAGTGGAATGGCCACTGCACAGTCCTTGTGGAGATGAAGTCCCATCTTCACACTGAGGGCAAGGGCGGCCGCGAAACGGATTGCCGTCTGCAATCGGGCTCCAACCGCGATTTCACGCTGCAGGCCAACTAAGGCCCACCAGCATGAAACGTGACTCTGCATTGGACGGGAAGGGCCGAGCGGGGGTGGGGGCCTGTTGGCTACCAGGTCCAATGGTCACCCGGCAGCTGCTTTGAAAGCAGCCCATGCAGCCCCTGGAAGGCTGCCATAGAGGACATTCCCTGAGCTGACACTATGGACCCGAGTGCAGCTGGACACAGCAGGCGGGAGGGCAGGTCAGGTGGGCACTCGGCCCCCGGCTTCTCTGATTGAGTGCCTCACAGGAGGACACCTGGCGGAGGTGGCTGCCAGGAGGGATACCCTTGTCCCCAGGGATGGGAGGAGGAGACGACTGCACCTCACCAAGAGGGCATGGAAGGAGATGGCAACAATGGTCAGCAGCCATGATGTGGTGCAGCGTACTTGGGTGCAGTGCCGGAAGTGCTTCAGTGACCTGCTGCGCTCAGGAAGGGTAGCATGTTGAGTACCATGTTGGCGTGGGTCAGTGTGCAGATACTTTAAGATGTGGCCATACTCCTGTGGACCTCAGCAGTGCTAGAGTCTGGGTGTTAACTGTCAGTCATGCCGGAGCTGGCCAAGGGGTGATCCCTTGCTGCTTTGGCTGATTGTCTAACAGCTCAAGGGCCACGACTTCCATGTTCCCTATGCGGTGCACCTCAACTGGGGCTGGCCAGGATGCAGTGGTGCTTCAGGTACAGAGTGGACTAATCAATGCTCCTCTGTTGTTTCAGGAGAAGATGGCCCACAACAATATAGAAAGGTCATGGACAGCTGGAGACCCCACTAGCTTCCTAATCCTCTCGAGACATGAGCAAGATGCCCTGGAGCTCGAGAGCCAGAACACCCCATGTGCAACCAGGCACGGAGAGGCAGGGGTGCCAGACGAAGGTAAGAGCGCAGTGCACAGAGGTGAGAATTTAGCTTGTGCATCCATTCTAGTGCAGTATCTTCATTGATGTGAGCCTCGAACCTGGAGTCCCCATTGATCATTGGAAGACAAGGGCACCTGATGCAGACCTCCATTGTCTCACCAGAGTGCCTGGCATGCTCAGTGACAGTGTGATGACTTTAACTAATGACATGTCCTTCTTCTCCCTTTTAGGTTCACCAGCAGGCGTTCGCTCGCCAGACCCCGAAGGGCCACCCCTGACACCGAAGGACCACTGGGTGTCATTTGCACCTGCGTCACACCCACTCTGAAGCAGGCACCAGAACAGATGCCAGCACCTCAGTGACCATTAGAGCAGTGGCTAGTATCTCGATGCACATTGGTGAGGGCACTTCACAATTGCTTGAGGTGCAGGCGGAGGCAGAGAGTACTTAGGGCACCAGCAGTCAGTGGACTGCTGGAGACCAGGATGATGCTCAGTCGAAGGCTGATGATGAGCCTCTGGTGTCGTCCATTAGGGAGCAGATACTGAATATCCAACGAGATGTGTGGGAGGATCTGGCGGAGATCCGTGAGGGTGTGCGTGCCATGGTCTCTGTGATGGAGGAGTCCATGCGGAGCATGAGCACTGCATTGACTGTCATGGCTGAGTGCACTGCCTCCTCCATAGAGGGTGTGGCAACTCTCATGGAGATGCAGCTCCATGGACAGGATGAGGGGTTCCTAGGGCTGTGCTCGGACCTGCAAGCCCTCACACAGACACTGACCTCAGGTGACCAGTGTCAGTGTGGGAGATGGATGAGGCACCCAGTATCCCAGCTAGATACCTGTCAATTAATGGTGTGCAGGGAGGTCCAGAGCGACCTAATTTTGGCACAGGAACTGTCTGTTATCTCTGTGGGCTCCTCTCAGGGCACTCTGGATGACAGCAGCACCTCCACCATCCCTCCGCCAGTGACCATGGCAACTAATGAGGCTGCAGTGACTAGGGAGATGCCAGCTGGCCACACCCTCCCAGAAGGGGTCAGCACAGGCTCCACTGGCCAGAGGACAACCGCCAAGGTCATCAAGGCCAACAAGAAAGCAGAGTAGGCAGCTGTCTCCAATGCTGGTGCCAGCGAGGAGAGAGCACCTAGACGTAGCACATGCAAACATAAGTTAAAGGCACCATGGGCACAAGAGGTCATGGGTGATTTTATGTTCATTTTTGTTTATTTTATCTATACTGGCTCAATGTTGAATACCAGAAATGTTTCTGTTAAGATTATTGAACTGTCAGAATAACATAAATTGTGTTTTTGTCATCATGGCCTGAGTATGCTTCACCTTTTTATTTCATTGATACAGGGAATGCTAGTGTGTAATGTCGGTGGCTCTGAACTTTATTGCACAGGTACTGAGTGTTCTTTGGGTTCAAATGAAAGGGTCCTTTCAGACATCCAGGATGGAGGCAGCAGTCCTGGCATGCGTTTGAAGCTGATCTTTGATAGCCTAGCTGAAGGAGCGTTAGATCAAGGCATCCCTGGTATCCCTGCCTCCCTGCAGGTTACTGAGGTCTGACTCCATGGCCCCATTGTTCTCCTCATCATGCTCCTCTTCAGACTCACTACTGGACTCATCATCTGTGGCCTGTGGAGCTGTGTCAAGTTCCTCTTCCTCCAATGGGTCCCCCCTTGCCAGTGACTGATTGTGGAGAGCTCAGCATGTAACCACGATCAATGACACTTGTTCTGGGGGGTATTGTAGTGCTCCCCCTGAATGGTCCAGGCATCGGAAGCACAACTTGAGAAGACCTATGGTGGAGGCATGACTCATATTGTAACACTTCTCTGCCTCTGTTCTTGGGTGGCGGAGAGGCGTCATGAGCCACATCTTCAACGGATAGCCCTTGTCACCCAGCAGCGATGAGCCTCAGCACCTGGGAGTATCTGAGGATGTAGGCATCGTGGGAACTGTCAGGGTATCTTGCACAGACTTGCATAATCTGCATCCTGTGGTGACACACTATCGGTACATTCATCGAGTGGAATCCATTCCTGTTGGTAAAGATGCTGCCTGATCCGCTGGCACCTTGATGACCGCGTGAGTACAGTCGATTGCACCTGGATGCGGAGGAACACAGCAATCGCTGCAAAGCCTCTGGCTCGCTCAGCCTGGCTGGCCTTGTCCGTTTGGTGAAGAATAAAAGTCAGTACCCACCTGAACGGAGCTTCTGTCACCAGCTTGTGACAACTATGGACAGCTGATGGGAGACTCCACACAAATCACCCACTGACCTCTGGAAAATGCCGGAGGCTTAGACGTTGAGGGCTACTGTGACCTTCAGAGCCATTGGCATGGGGTGTCCACCCACGTGGTCGGTGCTGATCTCAGGCCCAATAATATGGCAAATGGAGGTCACTGTCTCCCTTGAGAGGCGGAGCCTCCTTCAGCATTGCACTTCAGACATATTGAGGTGGCTGCATCACCACCCGTAAACCCTGGCAGCAGGATAGTGGCGTCTTCTGCGGCCCCTTCCACCTTGGACTTCCTGCTGGCCCTGCGCCAAATGTACCTGCACCTCTCCCCCCACAGGTCCCTTCCCTGGAAGCTACATAGGGACACTTGGCCTCCTTTCCCTTCTGCCCCCCTCTTCCTCCTCAAAGGAGGTGCCTCTAGCAGAGACCACAATTCCCATGACCAGGGTAACGGAAGGCTGTCTGATACCTGGGAGGCACAACACAGTCTGAATCCTCCGGGGGCCTGACAGACAGCAATGAATCCTGAAAATGAAGTCGGGAAATGCTAAGAATGAAGCCCCGAACAGAGATGAAGCTGCCAAGTACCAATAAGCAATCAGTTGCAAACTATCTCCAAAACTGCTCACTACTCACACTGGCAATGCTGCTGACCCTTTTTATCCTGCCCTTGGATGAGGCTTGTGAAAATGTCGCCTGGCTGCCTGCCCGTTTTGTCTGTGCGACGAGCATAAAATTGCACGGGCAAGAAAAAAATCACAGTCAGTTGGACTATTAAGGGCCTTAAGTGGACACTTAATTAATGGCGGATGCCGTTCTGGCACCTGTGCACGCCTGCCGAGCGAAATATCATGCAAGTGCACTATGACGTGGACACTCGCCTGATGTCATCGCGCACTATTTTACTCCTGATCGGGTCAGGCGACACCCACCTGCGGGATGAAAAATTCTGCCCTAAGAGATAGTGTAAGGAGATATATCAACACAAGTCTACATATACCTCAAAAACTCTCTCACACACACACATACACACACACATGCAAACACACACAAACAAATTAACATAAACATGCATATACACAGAAAAATACACACACAGACACACACGCATACACATATACACACACAGAACGTAGAAGAAGAAACACAGTCACTGTCTATACATCACTCCCTTGAGGTCCCTGAAAACTGAAATCCTGCTTACCTTGCAGGCCTCATATCTGTCTGTGGAACGGTTACTTTGTCAACAAATTTCCCAAAGCCAATGGTGTAGTCACTTGACATGTTCCCCACAACATCAGCTGCCAAATACAAGCAATGAGAATTTAGGACATATAAATATTCATTCTGATATCAAAGACTTGCATCTATAAAGCACCTTTCATGACCTCAGGATATCCCAAAATGCTTTACAGCCAATGAAGTGCATTTGAAGCATAGTCACTGTTATAATGTAAGAAACACAGCAGCCAATTTGTACCCATAAGACAGCAATGTGATAATGACCAGATTATGCTTTTTGGTGAGGTTGGTTGAAGGGTAAATATTGGCCAGCATATTAGGAAGAATTCCCCTGCACTTCTTCAAAACAGTGCCATTGAATCTTTACAACCATCTGAGAAGGCAGCTCAGCTTAAAGACGACACCTCCTCAGTGCAGCACCTCCACAATACTGCACTGGAGTTTCAGCTTGGATTTTGTACTGTGGTCAAGTCTCTGGAATAGGACTTGACTCACAACCTGCTGCTTCAGAGACTCGCGTACTACCACTGGTCCACAGCTGACAATTAACATCTCCAGTGTACCAATCCAATTAGGTTTTTCCAGGTAATTCTGTTTTTGCACCAGCCACTATATTGTTAAGCTTTGGAGTCACAGGTGCAATGGGTGAAGTATTGAAAAAATATTGGACTAAAGGCTCTGGTGCTTACCCAGCTTAAGGCCCAGTTTCTTCAGGTTGTCCAAATCGTCCTTCATCGAGTTGGAGAAATCCATCAGGAAATAAAGATCAACTGGAGCATCCAGTGGCTGAAAGACTTTGAATTTCACTGACTTCTCCTCTCCTGCTCGCAGTGTCATGGACACCTCCTGCGGTGAGATCTGGTTCTGTTTTCTGCGCGTATTGATTTCCACATTCTGAAAAGCAAGGATTGCATCACTATCATGCGTTTCACAGCCTCAGAATGTCTCAACGCATTTTACAGACAATGAAGCAGTTTTGAATGTAGTTACTGTTAAATTGGCAACCAATCTGTACACAGCAAGATTCCACAACCAGTAATATGATAATTTTTTTTCAATGGAGTCATAGAGCAGTTACCCAAGCAAATTATACCAAACCTATACCAAACCTATACCAAACCCATACCAAACCTATACCAAATCTATACCAAACCTTTACCAAACCTATACCAAACCTTTACCAAACCTATACCAAACCCATTCCAATCAATGGTTAAGACCCAGCGAGAGTATTTTGTATTTGGTTCTGTGCACCACACTTTGGGAAGAATGCTGTAGAGGAAATTAGAGATGTTCCAAATTGTGAAGGTTTTTTATAGGAAGAATCTGTTTCCACTTGCAACTGATAGCTAGAGGGGATACAACTCAAGGGTTTCATATTCCAGCAGAAAAAAACCCAACAGAACCACACCGCAAGAGAACCACACACCAGCAGAACCATACTGCAAAGGAATCACACACCAGCAGAACCACACCCCAACAGAACTTACCAGTAGAACCAGAGCCACATGCCAATAGAGCCAAGCTCCATCAGAACCAAACCCCAACAAAAACACAGCCCAGCAGAACCACATGCCAACAAAACCGTAGCCCAACAGAACCACACCCTAGCAGAACTACAGCCCAGCAGAACCACAGCCCCAGTAGAACCACAGCCCCAACAGAACCACAGCCCAGCAGAACCACAGCCCCAAAAGAACCACACCCCAACAGAACCACACCCCAATAGAACCACAGCCCAGCAGAATCACAACCCCAATGAAACCACAGCCCAGCAGAACGACAACCCCAACAGAACTATGTTCCAACAGAACTACACCATAACAGGACAACACTGCAACAGAACCACACCCCCAACAGAACAACATCACAGCTAAATCATATTCCAACAGAATCATAAACCAACAGAGCTGTATCACAACATAACCATAAACAACAGCACCACACCGCAACAGATCCACACTGCAACAGAAACATACCACAACATACCCAACCATATTCAGTTGCTTCATCAATGACATTCCCTACATTATAAGGTCAGGAGTGAAATGTTGGAGGATGATTGCACAATGTTCTGCATCATTCTGATACTGAAGCAGTCCATGCCCATATGAAGCAAGACCTAGACAATATCCGGGCTTGGTCTGTTAAGTGGCAAGGAAAAATCAGGCTACACAAGTGTCAAGCAATGACCATCTCCAATAAGAGAGAATGTAACCATTGCCCCTTGACATTAAATGGCATTACCATCGCTGAAGCCCCACTATCAACATCCTGGGGGTTATCATTGACCAGAAGCTGAACTGGACTAGCCATATAAATACTGTGGCTACAAGAGCAGGTCAGAGGCTGGGAGTTCTGCAGTGTGATGGAATACTCCCCACTTGCCTGGAAGAGTGCAGCTCCAACAATGCTCAAGAAGCTGGATACCATCCAGGACAAAGCAACCCGCTTAATTGGCACCCCTTCTACAAACATTCACGTCCTCCACCAGCGACGCACAGTGGCAGCAATGTGTAACATTTACAAGATGCACTGCAGAAACTTACCAAGGCTCCTTCAACAACACCTTCCAAACCTGTGACCTTTACCACCTAGAAGGACAAGGGCAACAGACACATGGGAACACCACCACCTGGAAGTTCCCTCCAAGTAGCTCATCATCCTGACTCGGAAATATATTGCTGTTCCTTCACTGTCGCTGGGTCAAAATCCTCCCTCCCTAACAGCACTATGGGTGTACCTACACCACATGGACTGCAGTGATTCAAGAAGGCAGGTCACCATCACCTTCTCAAGTGCAATTAGGGATGGGCAATAAATGCTGAACCATATCACAACAGCACCACAAACCAACAAAACAACACCCCATAAGAACCACAATCCAAAGAACCACACTCCAGCAGAACTACAGCACAATTGGATAAAAGCCCAACATAACCATACTGCAACAGAACCACCGATGCTGCCAGACCTGCTGAGTTTTTCCAGGTAATTCTGTTTTTGTTTTGCAACAGAAACCTATCACAACCGAACGACTACCCAATTGAAATACAGCCCAACAGAATCACACCACAACAGAACCACCCTCCAATAGAACCAGACTGCATCAGAACCACGATCCAACAGAACCACACCCCAACAAGATCACACCTCAACAGAATCACTGCCCAGCAGACCACACACCAACAGAACCACACACCAGCAGAACTACAGCCCAACAGAACCACACACCAACAGAACCCTCTCACAACAGAACCACACACCAACAGAACCCTCTCACAACAGAACCACACACCAACAGAACCCACTCACAACACAACCACACACCAACAGGGCCATATCACAACAGAACCAGTGCAACAGAACCACACCAGAACCACACTCCCACAGAACCAAACCCCAGCAGAACTGCAACCCAGCACAACCACAGACCAACAGAACCACACCCATCAGAGCCACAGAACAACAGAACCACACCCCAATAGGACTATAACCCAACAAAACCACACCCCAATAGACTAATGCCCAGCACAACCACAGCCCAACAGAACCACAGCCCAACAGAACCATAACCCAGCATACCAATGCCCAACAGAACCACAGCCCAAGAGAACCACATCCCAACAGAATCACACCCCACCAGGACCACAGCCCAGCAGAAGCACAGCCCAGCAGAAACACAGCCCAATAAGGCAACTGTCCATCAGAACCACACTCCAACAGAACCACTGCCTAGCAGATCACAGCCCAGCAGAACCACATCTGAGCAAAACCACACCCCAACAGAACCAGACCCCACCAGGACCACAGGTCAACAGAACCACACTGCAACAGAAACCTATCACAACAGAACAACAACCCAACTGAAATACAGCCCAACAGAATCACACCACAAAGAACCACCCCCCAACAGAATCACCCCCCAACAGAACCAGACTGCTTCAGAGCCACAGACCAACAGAACCACACTGCAACAGGAACCTATCACAACAAAAGAACAACCCAACTGAAACACAGCCCAACAGAATCACACCACAAAGAACCACCCCCCCAACAGAACCACACCCCAACAGAACCAGACTGCATCAGAACCACCCCCCAACAGAACCACACTGCAACAGAGCCACAGACCAACAGAACCACACTGCAACAGGAAACTATCACAACAAAACGACAACACAACTGAAACACAGTCCAACAGAATCATACCACAAAGAACCACCCCCCAACAGAACCACCCCGCAACAGAACTACACCCCAGCAGAGCCACAGCCCAACAGAGCCACACCCCAACAGAAACACACCCCAACAGAGCTACACTCCAACAGCCACACTCCAACAGAACCACTGTGCAACAGAACCACACCACACCAGAACCACGTTCCCACAGAACCAAACCCCAGCAGAACCACACCCCAACAGAACAAAAGCCCAGCACAGCCACAGACCAACAGAACGACACACCGACAGAACAACACCCCATCAGAACCACAATCCAACTGAACAACACACCATCAGAAACGCACCTCAACAGAACCACACCTGAACAGTAAAACAGTCCAACAGAACCACGCCCCAGTTGAACAACAGTACAGCCGAAGCACATCCCAACAGAACCACACCCATCAGAGCCATAGTCCAACAGAACCACACCACAACAGAGCCAAATCCCAACAGAACCATGCCCTATCAAATCCACCGCCCAAATGAACCACAACCCTACAGAACCACACCACATTAGGACCACACCCGAGTAAAACCATGCCCCAACAGAACCACACCCCAGCAGAACCACAATCCAACAGAACCACAACCGAGTAAAACCACACCCCAACAGAACCACATCCCAACAGAACCACAGTCCAACAGAACCACAGTCCAACAGATCAACACCCCGTTAGGGCCATAACCCTACTAAGCCACACCCAACAGACCAATGCCCAGCAGCACCACAGCCCAACAGAACCACAACCCAACAGAAGCACAGCCCAACAGAACCACAACCCAACAGAACCACACCCCAACAGAACCACACCCCAACAGAACCACACCCCAACAGAACCACACCCCAACAGAACCACAACCCAACAGAAACACAGCCCAACAGAAACACAGCCCAATATAATCAGAGCCCAACAGAAATACATCCCAGCAGAACAACACCCTATCCAATCCACACGCCAACAGAACCATACCACAACTCAACCATATCAGAACAGAACAATATCAGAACAGAAGCACATCCCAACAGAAGCATATCTCAACAGAACCACACCCCAACAGAACCACACCCCAACAGAACCACACCCCAACAGAACCACACCCCAACAGAACCACAACCCAACAGAACCACAACCCAACAGAAACACAGCCCAACAGAACCACAGCCCAATATAATCAGAGCCCAACAGAAACACATTCCAACAGAACAACACCCTATCCAATCCACACGCCAACAGAACCAGACCACAACTGAACCATATCAGAACAGAACAATATCAGAACAGAAGCACATCCCAACAGAAGCATATCTCAACAGAACCACACCCCAACAGAACCACACCCCAACAGAACCACACCCCAACAGAAACACACCCCAACAGAACCACACCCCAACAGAACCACACCCCAACAGAAACACAGCCCAACAGAACCACAGACCAATATAATCAGAGCCCAACAGAAACACATCCCAACAGAACAACACCCTATCCGATCCACACGCCAACAGAACCATACCACAACAGAACCATATCAGAACAGAACAATATCAGAACAGAAGCACATCCCAACAGAAGCATATCTCAAATGAACCACACCCCAACAGAACCACATCCCAACAGAACCACATCCAAACAGAACCCCAGTCCAACAGAATCAAAGCCGTACGTAGCTACAACCCAACAGAACCACTCTGCAACAGAACCACAGCCCAATAGCACCATAGAACCATAGAAAAGTTACAGCACAGAAGGAGGCCATTCAGCCCATCTTGTCCATGCCAGCCCAAGGATGCCCAGGTCCCTTTCTAATCCCACCTTCCTGCACCCAGCCCATAGCTCTGCAGCTTACAGCACTTTAGGTGCAGATCCAGGTACTTTTTAAAAGTTTAAAGTTCCTGCCTCTACCACCAACTTGGGCAGTGAATTCTAGACACCCACTACCCTCTGCATAAAAAAGTTCTTCCTCATGTCCCCCCTACACCTTCTCCCACTTATCTTGAATCTATGTCCCCTGGTTCTAGAATTCTCCATCAAGGGAAACAATTTTATCCTGTTGACTTTATCTATTCCCCTCATAATCTTGTACACCTCAATCAAGTCACCTCTCAGCCTTCTTTGTTCTAAGGAAAATAACCCCAACCTATCCAATCTCTCCTCAAAGCTACTCTTTTCTAACCCAGGCAACATTCTTGTAAACCTCCTCTACACTCTCTCCAGAGCTATTACGTCCTTCCTGTAATGTGGTGACCAGAACAGCACACAATACTCCAGTTGTGGCCTCACCAGTGTTTTATACAATTCCAAGATTATATCCTTACTTTTATATTTTATAGCTCTGCCAATGAAGGAGAACATTCCACAGCCCAACAGACCTACACCCCATCAGACCCACGCCCCAACAGATCCAGACCCCAACAGACTCACAGTGTATCAGAACCACAATTAAATAGAAACACGCCCCAAGAAAACCACAGCCCAGTAGAACCAGTCAAAAGAACTACATCCCAGCAGAACCACATACCAACAGAACCACAGTCCAACAGAACCACAGTCCAACAGAACAACAGCCCAGCACAGCCACAGACCAACAGAATGACACACTGACAGAACAACACCCCATCAGAACCACAATCCAACTGAACAACACACCATCAGAAACACACCTCAACAGAACCACACCTGAACAGTAAAACAGTCCAACAGAACCACACTCCAGTTGAACAACAGTACAGCCAAAGCACATCCCAACAGAACCACACCCATCAGAGCCACAGTCCAACAGAACCACACCACAACAGAGCCAAATCCCAACAGAACCATGCCCTATCAAATCCACAGTCCAAGTGAACCACACCCCAGCAGAACCACAACCCTACAGAACCACACCACATTAGGACCACACCCAAGTAAAACCATGCTCCAACAGAACCACACCCCAGCAGAACCACAATCCAACAGAACCACAACCGGGTAAAACCACACCCCAACAGAACCACGTCCCAACAGAACCACAGTCCAACAGAACCACAGTCCAACAGATCAACACCCATCAGAGCCACAGTCCAACAGAACCACACCACAACAGAGCCAAATCCCAACAGAACCATGCCCTATCAAATCCACAGTCCAAGTGAACCACACCCCAGCAGAACCACAACCCAACAGAACCATAACCCAACAGAACCACAACCCAACAGAAACACAGCCCAACAGAACCACAACCTAACAGAAACACAGCCCAACAGAAACACAGACCAATATAATCAGAGCCCAACAGAAACACATCCCAACAGAACAACACCCTATCTGATCCACACGCCAATAGAACCATACCACAACTGAACCATATCAGAACAGAACAATATCAGAACAGAAGCACATCCCAACAGAAGCATATCTCAACAGAACCACACCCCAACAGAACCACACCCCAACAGAACCACAACCCAACAGAACCACAACCCAACAGAACCACAACCCAACAGAAACACACCCCAACAGAAACACAGCCCAACAGAACCACAGCCCAATATAATCAGAGCCCAACAGAAACACATCCCAACAGAACAACACCCTATCAGATCCACACGCCAACAGAACCATACCACAACTGAACCATATCAGAACAGCACCACACCCCAACAGAACCACAGCCCAACAGAAACACAGCCCAACAGAACCACAACTCAGCAGAAACACAGACCAATAGAATCAGAGCCCAACAGAAACACATCCCAACAGAACGACACCCTATCCGATCCACACGCCAACAGAACCATACCACAACTGAACCATATCAGAACAGAACAATATCAGAACAGAAGCGCATCCCAACAGAAGCATATCTCAACAGAACCACACCCCAACAGAACCACATCCCAACAGAACCACAACCCAACAGAACCATAACCCAACAGAACCACAACCCAACAGAAACACAGCCCAACAGAACCACAACCCAACAGAAACACAGCCCAACAGAACCACATCCCAACAGAACCACATCCAAACAGAACCACAGCCCAACAGAACCATAGAACCATAGAAAAGTTACAGCACAGAAGGAGGCCATTCAGCCCATCTTGTCCATGCCAGCCCAAGGATGCCCAGGTCCTTTCTAATCCCACCTTCCTGCACCTGGGCCATAGCCCTGCAGCTTACAGCGCTTTAGGTGCAGATCCAGGTGCTTTTTAAAAGAATTTAAAGTTTCTGCCTCTACCACCAACTTGGGCAGTGAATTCTAGACACCCACTACCCTCTGCGTAAAAAAGTTCTTCTTCTTGTCCCCCCTACACCTTCTGCCACTTATCTTGAATCTATGTCCCCAGGTTCTAGAATTCTCCATCAAGGGAAACAATTTTATCCTGTTGACTTTATCTATTCCCCTCATAATTTTGTACACCTCAATCAAGTCACCTCTCAGCCTTCTTTGTTCTAAGGAAAATAACCCCAACCTATCCAATCTCTCCTCAAAGCTACTCTTTTCTAACCCTGGCAACATTCTTGTAAACCTCCTCTGCACTCTCTCCAGAGCTATTACGTCCTTCCTGTAATGTGGTGACCAGAACAGCACACAATACTCCAGTTGTGGCCTCACCAGTGTTTTATACAATTCCAAGATTATATCCTTACTTTTATATTTTATACCTCTGCCAATGAAGGAGAACATTCCACAGCCCAACAGACCTACACCCCATCAAACCCAGACCCCAACAGACCCACAGTGCATCAGAACCACAATTAAATAGAAACACGCCCCAAGAAAACCACAGCCCAGTAGAACCAGTCAAAAGAACTACATCCCAGCAGAAGCACAGTCCAACAGAACCACAGTCCAACAGAACCACACCCCAACAGAACCACACCCCAACAGAACTAAAGCCGAGCACAACTACACCCTAGCAGAACCACATTCCAATAGAACCACAGTCCAACAAAACCAGAGCCTAACAGAACAAAATCCCAACAGAACCAAAACCCAACAGAACCAGACCCCAACAGAACCAGACCACAACAGAACCAAAACCGAACAGAACTACACCCCAACAGAACCATGCCCCAACAGACCCACACCCCAACAGGCCCACAGTGCAACAGAACCACAATCAAATAGAAACACACCCCAACAGAAGTACAGCCCAACAGAACCACATCCCAACAGAACCACATGCCAATAGAACCACACCCGAGTAAAACCACACCCCAACAGAACGAAAGGCAAACAGAAACACACCCCATCAGAACCACAGTCCAACAAAGCACACTGAAGCAGAACCACATTCCATCACAATCACACCCCAACAGAACCACACCCCAACAGAACCACACGCCAACAGAAGCACACCCCAACAGAAGCACACCCCAACAGAAGCACACCCCAACAGAAGCACACCCCAACAGAAGCACACCCCAACAGAAGCACACCCCAACAGAACCACAACTCAACAGATCCACAACCCAACAGATCCACAACCCAACAGATCCGCAACTGAACAGATCCACACCGACTTAGGGCCACAACCCAATTAAGCCACAGTCAACAGACCAATGCCTAGCAGCACCACAGCCCAACAGAACCACTGCCCAACAGAACCACTGCCCAACAGAACCACTGCCCAACAGAGCCACAGCCCAACAGAGCCACAGCCCAACAGAACCACTGCCCAACGAAAGCATATTCCAATAGAACCATAGACCAACAGAACCACAGCCCAAAGGAATCACAGCCCAACAGAAATAAACATGTTCAGAACCACAGCCCAACAGAACCACACCCCAACAGAACCACATCCCAACAGAACCACATGCCAACAGTACCACATGCCAATAGAACCACATCCCAGCAGAAACACACCCCATCAGGACCACAGCCCAACAGAACCATATTCCAACAGAATCAAATACCAACAGATCAAAAACCTTCAGAACCACATCCCAGCAGAAACACAACACAAAAGAATCACATCCGAACAGAACTACACCCCAAAAAAACCACACCGCAACAGAACCAGAACCCAACAGAACAAAACCCAACAGAATCACAGCCCAAAAGATCCACATCCCAACAGAACAAAAGCCCAACTGAACCACAACCCAACAGATCAAACCCCTTCAGAACCACACTCCAGCAGAAACACAGCCCAGAAGAACCACCCCCCAAAAAACCACACCCCAACAGAACCAGACCCCAACAAAAGCTCAACAGAACCATAAACTAACAGAACAAAAGGCCAACAGAACCACAGTCCATCAGAACCAAATACCAATGGATCAAAGCCCCATCAGAATCACAGCCCAGCAGAACCACACCGGAACAGAACTACACACCAACAGAACCACATCCCAACAGAACCACACCTGAACAGAACACATCCCAAAACAACCACACCCCAACAGACCAAAATCCCAGCAGAAACACAGCCCAGCAGAAACACACCCCAACAGAACAATATCACAACAGAACCACATCCCAATGGAGCCATGTCCCAACAGAACTTCACCCCAACAGAACCATGCCCCAAAAGAACCACATCCCAATAGAACCACATCCCAACAGAACCACATCCCAACAGAACCACAGCCCAACAGAACCACATCCCAACAGAAACACACACCAACAGAACAATATCACAACAAAACCACATCCCAGCAGAACCACACCCCATCAGGACCACAGCCCAACAGAACCACATTCCAAAAGAATCAAATACCAACAGATCAAAAACCTTCATAACCACATCCCAGCAGAAACACAGCCCAAAAGAACCACACCCAAAAAACCACACCCCAACAGAACCAGAACCCAACAAAAGCTCAACAGAACCACAAGCTAACAAAACAAAAGGCCAACAGAACCACAGTCCAGCAGAACACAGTCCATCAGAACCACAGCCCCACAGAACCACAGTCCAGCAGAAACATACCCCAACAGAACAATATCACCTCAGAACCACATCCCAACAGAAGCACACCCCATGAGAACCACCGCCCAACAGAACAACACCGGAACAGAACTACACACCAACAGAACCACATCCCAACAGAACCACACCTGAACAGAAACACATCCCAAAATAACCACACCCCAACAGACCAAAATCCCAGCAGAAACACAGCCCAACAGAAACACACCCCAACAGAACAATATCACAACAGAACCACATCCCAATGGAGCCACATCCCAACAGAACCACAGCCCAACAGAACCACATCCCAATAGAAACACACACCAACAGAACAATATCACAACAAAACCACATCCCAGCAGAAGCACACCCCATCAGGACCACAGCCCAACAGAACCACGTTCCAACAGAATCAAATAACAACAGATCAAAAACCTCCATAACCACATCCCAGCAGAAACACAGCACAAAAGAACCACATCCAAACAGAACTACACCCCAAAAATCCACACCGCAACAGAACCAGAACCCAACAGAACAAAACCCAACAGAATCACGGCCCAAAAGATCCACGTCCCAACAGAACAAAAGCCTAACTGAACCACAACCCAACAGATCAAACCCCTTCAGAACCACATCCCAGCAGAAACACAGCCCAAAAGAACCACACCCAAAAAAACCACACCCCAACAGAACCAGAACCCAACAAAAGCTCAACAGAACCACAAGCTAACAGAACAAAAGGCCAACAGAACCACAGTCCAGCAGAAACATATCCCAACAGAACAATATCACCTCAGAACCACATCCCAACAGAAGCACACCCCATGAGAACCACCGCCCAACAGAACCACACCGGAACAGAACTACACACCAACAGAACCATATCCCAACAGAACCATGCCTGAACAGAAACACTTCCCAAAACAACCACACCCCAACAGACCAAAATCCCAGCAGAAACACAGCCCAACAGAAACACACCCCAACAGAACAATATCACAACAGAACCACATCCCAATGGAGCCATATCCCAACAGAACTTCACTCCAGAAGAACCACATCCCAACAGAACCACATCCCAACAGAACCACATCCCAACAGAACCACATCCCAACAGAAACACACCCCAACAGAAACACACCATAACAGAAACACACCCCAACGGAACAGTATCCCAACAGAACCACATCCCAACAGAAAAACACCATAACAGAAACACACCCCAACAGAAACACACCATAACAGAAACACACCCCAACAGAACAAAAGCCCAACAGAATCACGGCCCAAAAGAACCACATCCCAACAGAACAAAAGCACAACAGAAACACATCCCATTAGAACCACAGCCCAACATGAAACACAACCCAAAAGAACCGCACCCGAACAGAAGCAGAACCCAACATAACCACAGCCCAACAGAAGCACAGTGCAACAGAACCATAGCCCAACAGAACCACACCCAAACAGAACCACGCCCCAACAGAACCTCATCCCAACAGAAACACATCCCAACAGAAACACATCCCAACAGAAACACATCCCAACAGAAACACACCCCAACAGAACCACATCCCAACAGAACCACATCCCAACAGAACAATGCCCCAACAGAACCACTGCCCAACAGAACCACTGCCCAACAGAACAATGCCCCAACAGAACCACATCCCAACAGAACCGCAGCCCAACAGAACCGCAGCCCAACAGAACCGCAGCCCAACAGAACCACAGCCCAACAGAACCACAGCCCAACAGAACAAAAATCCACAGAATCATACCCCAGTAGAACCACAGCCCATCAGAACCACAACCCAACAGAACCACATTCCAACAGAACCAAATACCAACAGATCAAAACCCCTTCAGAGCCACATCCCAGCAGAAACACAGCCCAAAAGAACCACACCCGAAAAAACCACACCCCAACAGTACCAGAACCCAACAGAACAAAACCCAACAGAATCTCGTCCCAAAAGATCCACATCCTAACAGAACAAAAGCCCAACCGGACCACAACCCAACAGAACAAACCCCTTCAGAACCACACCCCAGCAGAAACACAGCCCAAAAAAACCACACCCAAAAAAAAAACCACACCCCAACAGAACCAGAACCCAACAAAAGCTCAACAGAACCACAACCCAACAGAACCACAGTCCATCAGAACCACAGCCCCACAGAACCACAGTCCAGCAGAAGCATACCCCAACAGAACAATATCATCTCAGAACCACATCTCAACAGAAGCTCACCCCATGAGAACCACGGCCCAATGGAACCACATTCCAACAGAACCAAATACCAACGGATCTACGCCCCATCAGATCCACACACTAACAGAACCATATCACAACAAAACCATATCACAACAGAATCATGTCCCAACAGAACCACATCACAACACAACCACAGTCCAACAGAAACGCACCCCAACAGACCCACCGTGCAACAGAACCACAATCAAATAGAACCACGCCCCAACAGAACCACAGCCCAGTAGAACCACAGTCAAAAGAACCACAGCCCAGCAGAACCACAGCCCAGCAGCACCATGCCAAAACAGCACCACGCCCCCATAGAAACACACCCCAACAGTACCACTACCCATCAGAACCACTGCCCAACAGAACCACAGCTCAACAGAACCAAAGCTGAGCACAACCACACACCAACAGAACCGCACCCAACAGAACCACACCCCAACAAAAGCACATCCCAATAGAACCACATCCGAACAGAACCACAGTCCAGCAGAAACACACCCCAACAGAACAATATCACAACAGAACCACACCCCAACGGAACCACATCACAACAGAACCACAGTCCAACAGAACCATACCCAACAGACCCACAGTGCAACAGAACCACAACCGAAGAGAGCCACACCCCAACAGAACCACAGCCCAGTAGAACCACAGTCAAAAGAACCACATCCCAGCAGAGTCATAGCCCAGCAAAACCATGTCAAAACAGAACCACACCCCAATAAAAGCACAGCTCAACAGAACCACCGCCCATCAGAACCACACCCCAAAGGAACCACATCCCAACAGAACCACATCCCAATAGAACCACATCCCAACAGAACCATAGTCCAACAGAACCAAAGCCGAACAAAATTACACCCCAACAGAACCACTTTGCAACAGAACCACAACCAAATAGAACCACACCCCAGCAGAATCAGACCCCAGCAGAATCAGACCCCAGCAGAACAAAACCCCAGCAGAACAAAACTCAACTGTACCATACCCCAAAATGGAGTCATGGCTTTCAGAAGAGCAACATATTAAATTGTTCCGTAGATGCTGAAGGTCCCAGCAGATACACAATGAAGCTGCTTTATTCAAACTCATTGATCATGGGCTAAGGTAGGAGAAATAAGCCAAAATTTTTACTCCTGGTCACCAGACAGTTGTGAGACGAGGACAGAGTCTGATTAGGAGGTGCTGCTCCAACTAGCTTGCAACTAGTTGTGGCCAGCTAGCTTCCCACACCTGAAGGATAAAGGCCAGGACTGAAAGAAGAGGGGCAGTTAATGTGCAGTAAACTGTGTCCAGGCCAAAGTCAACACATTTAGGAGTGAGATGAGAAAAGAGATCTTGATGGAAAGATTTCCTCTCTAAGAGGGAATGCTTCAGATCTGGCTTCCTTGTTCACAGGCCACAGACTGTGCAGCATCTCCTTCCCTGTGGGGGACACACCTTTTTTATTTCCATCGAACTTTTCATCTGGATTATCTGTTTGCACTTTGACTGTAAGTTGCTGTATAGATCACACCTGGAGTAATGAATGCCCTGCAAGACAAGAAACACAAATTATTATAGCACAGTACTGCCCATCACCCATCCCCTCAAACCTTCGCCTGCTCCCTGTCCCCCAAAGCAACTCACTCCCCAACAGCAGTGCGGGTGTACCTACATCAGATGGACTGCAGCAGTTCATGACGGCAGCTTATTATCACCTTATCAAGAGCAATTAGGGAGAGCAACAAATGCTGGCCTAGCCAGCGATGTACATGCCCCATTAAATAATTTTTAAAACTCTCCATACCCTGTATCTGCTTACACAGTATGATGCTCCACCTGGGAGTGTGGGAGGGGGAGGGGGTCTGTGATTGAGTTTGGAGGTGGGTGCATGGAGAGGGTCTGTGTTGGAGTTTGGTGGTGGGGGTGTGAAGGGGGTCAGTGATGGAGTTTGAAGGTGGGTGTGTGGAGGTGGGTGTGTGGAGGAGGTCAGTGATGGAGTTTGGAGGTGGGAGTGTGGAGCTGGGAGTGTGGAGGGGGTTAAAGTTTGTTGCTGGGGTCTAGCAGAGTGGGTATTGCAGTTTGGTAATTTACCTCGTCAGCACAATATGAACAGTCCTTGTCCACTCTCATGCACTCAGTGCAGGTTTTGGCTCGACTGAGAATACAGCGATTGCCTGAAAGCAACAGAAGGTTCAAAGAAGCATCAAATACACACTAGCAAAAAGTGAAACATCAAACCAGACATACATTCAGACATCAGCACCTGAACATCATGGTTTACACTGTGACAATGTGATTCCTTAAAGGGACCACCACCAACATGGTAAATTTGTTAAAAATACCTTTCCTGAATGTAAGGGATGAAGATCATTGCTGAACCCTCCGAATTGCCTCCCCCTCTTCTAGTCCCTCCTGATCATCCCCTCCCAGCAGGCACCCCGGCACCCAACACTCCTGATCACTGTCAGCAATGCAAATCGACACCTTCATCACCAGTGATCATCCTGGGAAGATCCAGCAGATACCTGAATGTGCCCGTCTAAGGACCAATATCAGGTGTGCCTTGGGTCCATCCATTCCAATGAGAAATCATTCCCAACAGGGCATTTCTGCACCACAATAAATGTGAGTTCCACACTGGTAAAATGTTATAAAAGAGGAGACACCAAAGATAAAATTAGAAATCTCACTTCTCTCTCCCTGGCACACAGCTGCCAATACGACCACGCTCAGCAATGAGCACCATATCTTCCACTGCTGCATCTCCTGATAAAACACAAAGGGTTAATGGTTAACTGCTCAGTATTGGATACAAGGTCAATTATGTTACTGATCGATCCTCCATTCAGAGTCACTTCCATTTTAATCATGAAATAAGAAGTGTTTGGTAAACAATTAATTATTTTGATTCAACAAGTGTATTCATTTTCAAAGGTTAGTCCCCACCTACCCACCTTCTCACCATATGCCTCAAAACATTTTCTCTCCAAATACACATCGGCCCAGGTTTTGTTGTCAGCAGTGAAAGAGCAGAACCAGTTATTCATTGCATTAACGTTTGTCCATAAACTTTCTGTAGCTTTTGCACTGGAACTTACAGTTCCTAAAGAACCATTTTGGCCTTCTGTAGAGGATCTGGGATCTGTGTGAACAGGGCTGTTTATCTCCTTAGCCAATCAGATTAAAGCGTTATTAATGAGCAACGCAGAGTCTGAACCAGGAAATATAAACTCAAATAGCTAATTCAATGCCAAATCATGTATAGAAAATAAAGAGAGGGACAGAAAGTTGGAATTAAGAGAGAGGTAAAAGAGACAGAAACAAACAGTAAAAGAAAATATTTTATTTTAAATCCCCAATAATTACAATTTGAAGGAATGAGACTATACATGTGTAAAAGTTAATTCTCATTGCAAGAGAGGTTGTTTGGAAGTCATTAAGACTCCCACCATTAAAAATGTGCTTGCACTGAAATGAACAACTCTGGGTGTTTAGTGGGTATGTAATAGGATACTGAGGGGATTTGACGTGATAGCTGCTGAGAGGATGTTTCCCCTCGCGGGGAATCTAGAACTAGGGAACACAGTTTCAGAATATGATATCTCCCATTTAAGATGGAGAAGAGGAGGAATTTCTTCTCTCAGAGATCATTAGTGTTTGGAATTTGCTTCCCCAGCGAGCAGTGGAGGCAGGGTCATTCAAGGCTGAGATAGATAGATTTTTGATTGACAAAGGAGTCAAGGGTTTTGAAGGATAGACATGAAAGTGGAGTTAAGCCACAGTCAGATCAAAGGTGATTGAACGGCAGAGCAGGCTTGAGGGACTGAATGGCCTACTCCTATTTCTTATGTTCTTATGTAATGGGTAAGTATCACAACTGAGTACCGTTCCATATCTAGTCACTGGGTGAGATACAATTATGGCGAAGATTCTAGAGGGTCAGTGCACTTGGTGAAGCAATTTTCTGATTTCCTCATGTAACAACATGGTCACTGGAAGTTGCTGTCGGATTTACACTTTCATAATAGTAAAACCCTGTCAGCCTCACAATTACCTATAGACCAAAATACCTGAATTACAGAGAAAACACATCATAGGAACAGGCAGTTTCTGTTAGTGTTTACCCTCCGCACGAGCATTATCCGAATCCCATATGCCCACTTTTCCCAATATCCCGTCATCGCCTTTACATTGTACCATCTATCAATTTGTTTTTAATTGTTGACATGGTCTGTGATATAAGCACTATATCAGCCTCACACCCTTTGTGTTATAACATTTCTACTGCCCTATTATAAATCTCCTATGCCTGGGCCTGAATTTTGCGTTCCGAGGGCAGGCGCACACCCAACCTGAATACAAGTAAAATTATGCAAAAAGACGTCAGGCATGTGTCCTGATGTCAGCGCACACACGTGCAATATTGAAGTCGGCAGGTGCCGTGTAGGAGATGGAGCAGCCTTCGCTGACAATTAAAGGGCCAGTTAAGGTAATTAAAAAGCCTACTGACCGCGATTTTATGTTGCCTGTGCGAGTTTTAGCTTGTTGCAAGGGTAAAATGGGCTGGCGGAATTCATGTTTTTATCATTTCCTCATCCGCGGGCTGGATAAAAGGCCCCCGGAGCAGCAGCACTTTCTCTATCATTGCCAGTCCTTTGCTGCGTGAATACAGAATTGTCCGAGAGTTTCTTGGCATCTTGGTTGATTGTCAAGCCTGCCTTTCAGCATCTCATCTTATCTCATCTCATCATCAGGTCCTCATCTTCCCTGGAAGGTTCCCCTGAATATTGCAGCAAAGTGCTCCTTCATTTTCAAGGCACTGCTCCTCTGCATCCCATCAAATAGGGATAGTGTATTCTGCTGGTGGAACCTCCTCTGAAGAGGAAGAGAGGGGCAGGAGGGAGAGGAGGCCAGGTGGACGTGGGCAGCATCCCAGGGACAGACCTTTAAGAGGAGAGGCACAGGCTCAGTTGGTGCAGGGCCAGCAGGGAGGCCAAGGAGGGCACGGTGAAACCGGCACTACCCAGCACCTAGAGTGTTCAGGCAGCACTCCAACTACCTCCAGATGTCCGAGGTCCAGTGCCGCAGGAAACTCCACTCCAGGGACACAGTGACAGCAATATGTTTCATGATAGGTCTGAAAATCGCCTCCAACTGCGTGGGCGGACACCCCATGCCAGTGACTTTGAAGGTCACAGTGGCCTTCAACGTCTATGCTTCTGGTTCTTATCAGGGCTCAGTGGAGGATCTGTGTGGTGCTCCTCAATCAGCTGCTCACAGTTGCTTGTGACTGATGCCACCTTTAGACATGCCTGCACTTTCATCCACTTCTGGACAGATGAGACGAGTCAGGAGGGGAGAGCATGAGGCTTCGCTGTGATGGCTATGTTCCCCTGAGTCCAGGGTGTAATAGACTGCACTCACCTGGCCATCAAGGCGCCAGCAGGTGACCCTGGAGCTTTCTTAAACATAAAGGGGTTCCACTCAATGAATGTTCAGATCATCTGTGACCACAGGACACAGATTCTCCAAGTTTGTGCCTGGGAGCTCACATGATGCTTACATCTTGCGGCACTCACAGGTACCAAGGCTGTTTTTGGCTCCTGCATGATGGATGGATGGTTCTTGGGTGACAAGGGCTATCCCTTGAAGAGGTGGCTGATGACCCCACTCTGCCACCCAAGAGCTGAGGCCGAGGAGAGATGCAACAGGAGTCATGCCTCCACAAGGGCGGTGGTGGAGATGACCATCGGGCTGCTGAAGATGCGCTTCAGATGCCTGGACTGGTCAGGGGGAGCATTGCAGTATTCTCTAGATGTGTCTCCCTCATAGTTGTCGCATGCTGCGCCCTGCATGATCTGGCTCTGGCGAAGGAGGACCCACTGGAGGCTGAGAGAAGCGAGGCAGCTCCAAAGGACGATGATTCAAGTGATGGCTCAGAGGAAGAGCCTGAGGAGGCCCAGGGTGAGGACCTCGAGGCAGGAACCCTCAGGAGGCAGGGACACCAGGGATGCTTTGATGCAGTGAACCTTCTGCGAGGCATCCAAGGTATCGATACCTTGTCAACCAATGGCATTGTCTTCTTTGCAAACAATCAATAAATGAGAACCCAATTCATTATGCCAGCACCACACAACGGCATACTTTTACAAGCCTGTGCTCCATCTGGCACCTATTCATACCATCCAGCCAACTCAGCCCATTTAAGTCAAATAAATGTTTACGTTACTTCACATGAACAATTAACAAACAAAGTGTCCATCCCTCACGCAAACATCAAAATAATTAATGCAAATAATGTCACCAGTGACACACCCCCTGCTGTGCTCAAGGTGCCTTCAACTTACATCTGTGAGTGCTGCATCTTGGAGACGGCCGCCCCCCCCCGCCCTCACTGATGGCGATTGGGGGCAGCCCACTGACTCTGCTGTCCTGGTGGCTCTGATGACCTTGGCAGTCATCCTCCAGCCACTGGAGCCTGAGCAGGCTCCACCTGAGAGGGTCCATTAGCCCCATAGGTGGGCACTCCTCAGTCGTCGTGGCATCATCAGATGCAGCAGCCACTGGCAGAGGGCTGGAGGAACTGGTGCCCTTGTCCAGAGTGCCCTGAGAGAAGCCCATGGAGACGACAGGCAGATCGTCCACCAGCGTGAGGTGCATTTGCACCTCCTTGCTCACCATTGATGGACTGGGACATAGACAAGAGACTAGGTGCCTCATGCATCTCTCACACTGGCAGTGACTACCTGAGGTCACTGCCTGTGTGAGGGTTTGCAGGTCCAAGGAGCCCCTGAGTCTGCTCCTGAAGCTGCCTCTCTGTCAGAGTCGCCACTCTCTGAATGGAGGAGGAAGTGCTCTTGGTGTTAAGGGTCAACACGGAACTCATGCTCTGCATGGACTCCTCCATGATGGAGATCATGGCTCGCAGACCCTCATGGATCTCCACCAGTTCTCTCTGTGCATCCAGCATCTGCCATCTGATGGATGATTCCAGAGGTTCATCATCTGCCTCAGATGTGCATGGTCCTGCTCTCCAGCTGTGCTCCCAATGTCAGCTCCTGGGACCACTCTGCCTCTGCCAGCTCCTCATGCCAGTGTGATGTACCCTCACCGCTGTGCATTATCGTGGAGCTGAATACCTAATGCCCACCAATGTGTGAGTATCTGTGCTGGTGCCTGGTTCAGAGAGACAGTGTGATGCTGGTGCAGGTGTGATGTCTTCCTCTGAGCTCAATGGGGGGTCCTCAGGGTCACCGCTGGCTCCTGTGGATGGCGCATCTGTGGGAGGAAAGCAAAAGATCAGTACATTCAATCATCATAGTCATTATGCACGCCAGGGGTGGGCTGAGGAGACAGTGGAGACCTGCTGCATGATGCCATCTGCATTGGAGCTTCAATGGGCTCTCCAGCTGTGACAGTTCACTTTCTGATAAGAGCAGCCAGTTATGCTTCCAGTGCCCATCGCACACGCATCTGTCACCTGCAGTCTCACATTCATCTGAGATCCCCCGTCTCACTGCAAGTGGAGGAGCAAGCTAGCTGGTGGCATTCAAGCTCGAGTTCATTGCTCTTGTGCTTAGTGAGGAAGCACAGATTTGGCACTCCTCCTGTTCTGAGGCACTCAGCAGCGTTATGACTTCTCTTCTCCTGTCAGGGAAAAATAGCCTCATTATTGCTCCATCTGCCTTTAGGTCCTTTCCTGGTTCCCACCCGCTTTCCCACCTGGACATTAGGCGGGCTGTGTCACTATAGCACATCTCACCCTGCAATGCACTAAGGCCGTCATGTTGACATCCCAGCCTCGGCAGAGGAGGCTTCAGTGCCAGTTGGCATACACACTCCCGGACCCCTGAACGTTCTGAGAAACAGGCACTCGACTAAAGTTCTCCTCCCATGTCCATGCCATTTCTGCACTTGCTGACAACAGATCATTGAACCTTTTGCGGCACTGGAGCCACTTGTGGCGCATCACGTCGTGCTCACTGACCTGGGTGGTGACCTCTGCCCAGGCCTTCTTGGTCAGGTAGAGCAGCCTTCTCTTGCCGTCCCTGGGCATTAGGATATGCTGCCTGGCACTGACCTCCTCGACCAGGCACTCATCTGAAAACCAGGGGGCAGAGTGTCCACCCAACTTGCCATCTCGCTTTCCATGACCACTAGGTGCTGAGGCTATGACTGCACACCAGGATGCTTCTTGAACAGCTTCTAAACAGCTCTCTCAGCCTCCCCAACAATGGCTAGCAGCCTTCAGGGAACTGCCTCATCCATTTTTGAACACCCTGCCAGGTCCCCAGCCTCTCAGATATATGTAAAAAATTCCATGGCACTATGATGGAGAAGAGCAGGGGAGTTATCCCTGTTGCCCTGGCCGTTATTTTGTTTTCAACCAACCTCATGAAAACCGATTATTCAATCATTATTTAATGGGATTATCATATGGTATCTGCTGTGTGCAGGCTGGTTGCCATGTTGGCCACATTACAATTGTGACTACACTTCCAAAGTATTTCATTGGCTGTAAAGTGCTTTCGGATGTCCCAAGGTGGTGAAAGGCACTATAGAAATGCAAATACTTTCTTTCTTTTACTCTCCCTGGAGCACTAAAGACCAGAGATTAATGTTCCTTTCTGGTTTGAATGGCTCAGCTACACACTGCATGTAGCTACTGTCCAGTTATAAAGCCGTACCTGTTTATGTGCTTTTCATGATTTCTGTACTTGCATCCCCAAATCTCTCTGCTCCCCTACAATTCCTCCAGATATAGATCAAAGGCTGGTAAATGAACTTGAGGTGCAGATCAGCCATGATCTAAGTGAATGGTGCATCAGGTTCATGGAGCTGAATGGCCTACTCCTGTTCCTACATTAGCTGATCTCAGCTGAAGCAACAAGAATACCACAATTTGGAGCAAAATCATCCAAGGTTCACAGTCTTGATTCATATCCAGTGAATCCGCCCCTCCTCCCCGACCTGTGTACAGGTTTTGAGAAGAATTGGGTACTCGGAGACCTGTGTAGTTGAAAATCCTGTTGGTGTTCTCTGTCTTGGTTAGCCACATGGACTAGGTCTCTGCTCAGCCACCCAACCCTTGCACCATCTCACCCTTCCTGTTGATAAACAAACCTGAGCAGAGGTTAAAAGGGGAGAACAAAACTGACAAAAAAGCTCTTCCTGCATAAATATACAGTCTCTTTAATGGTCCAGGATCCTTCTGAGTTCTGTAGAATTAACAGGATTGGTGATCATTGCTGCAATCTCTTACCTCTTAAACATCTAAGATTCTTGACAGAGTGGATGACAAGAGGATGTTTCCCATCATGAGGGAATTTAGAACTAGGAAGTATAGTTTCAGAATAAAGGATCTCCTATTTAAGATGGAGATGAGGAGGCAATTTTTCTCTCAGATGGTCATTATTCTTTGGAATTCTTTACCCTGGAAGTACTGTGAAGACCGAGTCATTGAATATTTTCAAGGTTGAAAATGATGTTTGAACAATAGGGGAGTCAAGGGTTATGGGGAACAGGCCTGAAAGTGAAATTAGGACTAAGATCAGGTTAGTTATGATTTTACTGAATGGTGGAGCAGACTCAAGGGATTGTATGACCTACTCCTATTTCTTATGCTCTTTTATTTTTATTTTTATTTTTGATGGACATAGTGAGGAAAGACCTATCCACATTACCCAAACTTTAAAGACACCGCCCAATGCACTAGAGTGTATATTTCTATGATTCACATTATCCTTCTGCACTAAAGCAGCAGGTTTTGGGTGTGAGCCCCACTCAATAGGAAACTGGATAGAGACTGCCCAAAAATACACCATGGAAGATTCTTCCAGTCAACAGAAAGAGGAAGCTTTTATCCATGTACATCAAACAGATTTGATTCTAGGTCCCAGATGTGAAAGTACAGTGTCTAGCCTATTGCAAGATTGGGGAGAGATAGAGAGAGGACAATCTTCACCCAGTAAAGTCAAATCTTCACCCTTCAGGGGGAAAGATTCTTACCACTGAAATCTTCACCTGTTAGATAGAAAGCCTTCACCTCAGAGACATAACTTGTCACCTAATGGGGAAAAAGGTTTTCACTCCTTTTAGAGGGACTCTTCATCCCGTAGAGAGAGGTCTTCACTTTTTGGAGGGATAGATCTTAACCTCTTAGAGAGAGAATATTTACTCCATTTCAATCCTTAAAAAGAGAGAGTAAGAGCAAGAAATTTTAACCAATCAGAGATAAAGTGGTTAAAATAATCGTCACTCTTCAGAGAGTGAAGAGTGGAGTCCCTTCAGGGATAAATTAGAGACTAAGTCCCAGAAGTGAAAGGGCACACCATCAGGTCAATAATGTATGGAGTACACAGTGAGAGGAACCTATAGATTACAAATTGAACTAGGAAACCATGAAGAATAGAGCTTGCTAACAATAAATAGAATACAGAGTAAGCAGGAAATCTACATGTACAGAGCTTGTAAAGAAAGCACAATGGTCAAGGCTGTAGAAAAGGTAGGGTCAGTTTTCCAAATATATACTGCAGAACTAGCCCAAAATGCAGAGTCCAATGAGAGAGAAGATGCTAGCTTCACGATAGACTAACAGAGAAAGGTGCTGAGCCAACAGATTAAAGGTCCCATATTCAATCCCAAACTGTGGTGGGTTTGCTGATCTGAGACAGAATAGTAACAGGGATAACATGACTAGACACAGTCACCACTGTAAGACTCATAACTCTGAGTCAGAATGTGCTGGGTTCTAGCCCCACTCCATGTTTATCTCTCAACAAACAGCCCCAAAATAACTGGTTACCTCAATTTGCTGGCTGTGGGATCTTTCTCTGCACCAACTGGTTTCTGCTTTTTCCTGCACATCAACAGCAATCACAATTTAAAACTTAACTGACTTTGAAGTAAGAATCATCACTGAATCTCACAGCACAGAAGGAAACCATACTCCCCACCATGCCTGTGCTGAAAGGCATTAAATGAATGGAAGTTCTATCCATCACTGTTAGGAGGAGGATATCAGTTTCCCCTCCAGAACATCCCTGCTCCAGTGACCATTTGCCAGGTGGGAATCGGATATGGCTTCACCAAAGCAGGTAATCCACGGACACAAACTGTGTTGAGGGGGGGGGGGGTGGAGGGAAGAAATGCAGTGTGTCACACACCTGAGGGAGGATCAGACCCCACCCTGCATACAATATTTATGGTGAAATTGCAAACTTCCTGTCAGTTTCAGATAACATTCACCTTTTGCCAGGATTTCTGAACCGGCAGAAATCTTCATAAAGGTGTTAACCTAATCACCTCACACATCCCCCATGCCCCCACCCTATTCCCCCTCCCACTGACTGAACTCCAAACTCATTTCCAACTCCCCCTCTCACTGATTGAACTCCAAACCCATTCCCAACTCCCCCTCCCACTTACTGCACTCCAAACCCATTCCCCACTCCCCCTCCCACTGACTGAACTCCAAACCCATTCCCCATTCCCCCTCCCGCTGACTGAACTCCAAACCCATTTCCAACTCCCCTCCCACTGACTGAACTCCAAACCCATTCCCAACTCCCCCTCCCACTCACTGAACGCCAAACCCTTTCCCCATTCCCCCTCCCACTCACTGAACTCCAAACCCTTTCCCCATTCCCCCCTCACTCACTAAACTCCAAATCCATTCCCCACTCCCCCTCCCACTCACTGAACTCCAAACCCTTTCCCCACTTCCCCCTCACTCACTGAACTCCAAACCCATTTCCCCCTCCACTCACTGAACTCCAAACCCATTCCCCACTCCCCCTCCCACTCACTGAACTCCAAACCCATTCCCCACTCCCCCTCACTGAACTCCAAACCCTTTCCCCACTTCCCCCTCACTCACTGAACTCCAAACCCATCCCCCCCCAATCACTGAACTCCAAACCCATTCCCCACTCCCCCTCCCACTCACTGAACTCCAAACCCATTCCCCACTCACCCCAATTGACAACTCCAGACAGAGACTGATTCACCAACACACCTCTCGCTGTTCATGGGGGCCACACTCTAACTGAGGAAGGACTCGGTTTTGTCTGTACAATCGGGGAGGGCGACTCAGTTTTTAAAAAATTACTCTCAACAGAAGAACCATCTGCAAAATATCTTCCTGATGTACTCCCGGTCCCGCAAACATGTTTAAACCTGGGGTTCAGCTTCCGAATGCTTTTGGGTTTAAGAATCGAAAATCGCTGTCTCCTACTGACAGCTCTGACCAGAGTCCGGGATGATGGTCAATAACCAGAAGGATCGGCCGCTTCCAATGCAACTCTGCGAATGGTCAGCAGGCAATGTATCGAAATAGTTGGTGGGAGGGGAGCTCAGCTCCAGGGGTCGGCATGTAATACCGCCCCCCACACCCACCCCCCCACCCCCCCCCCCCCCCCCCCACCCGGACTAGGGTGCAATTCCACCGGGAATCAGGCTGGAACTCCCCACCCCCCTGGATCAGGATCAAGTCCCCCCCGGGGATCAGACTGGAATTCCAACAGGAATCAGGCTGGAATTCCCTTCGGGATCACGATACCTCCTCCCCGTCGCTTTGGTCACACATTGGTCGCTTTGGTCAGTTTTCCCCCCCACCCCAGTCCGGGGAGAATTTGTCAGATTCCCCCGCTCCGTCCAGTCAAACTGTAAATTCAGCTGCCGGAGCCAACCCTCCAAATCCCTCACCCCAACCCAATTTCCCGAGTGAGCAGCTCAACCCCAGTTCCGAAACCCTTCAACTTCACTGACCTTCCGTTCCTAGTGGGCCGGAGTGAAGTGTCCTGGTTAAAGCAAAAAAAAAACTGCGGCTGCTGGAAATCCAAAACAAAAACAAAAATACCTGGGAAAACTCAGCAGGTCTGGCAGTGGGGCCGGAGTAAAGTGTCCTGGTTAAATATTGCCTCGGGTTATTCTTGCTTTCCACTTTGACTGTCTCGCTTGGTAGACTGGAGCCCGAATGCGGTCTCTCCCGGAGTTTGGGGGAGTTTGTTTTTCTCTCCCTCCGTGCAGGTATGTACCTGGTGATGAGGGTACAGCGTCACCCTCTGACTAACTTCAGCATTCCTTACTCACCTGCCGGGGCAAGATCAGAACACATCGCCTCCCCCACCCGGGGCCACCGACTGAATGAAAGCCAGTCACAGAACCTCAGCAAAAGTAAAGGCAGCTTCTCCACAAAGTACAACCGGCAATCCCCACAATATGCCATTCCCAGTCCAGGGTCGGAGCTCCAGGCTGAAACCTGCCGCGCCGAAGAAGTGCTGCACTGACGGAGCCCTCTCACGGGCGCTAGACTAGGAGGGGAGTTATCCCTCCTGGTCAAAACTTATTCGTCAACCAACATCATTAAAACAATAAAGAAACAGGTTAAAACTAGAAACTTATCTAACCGCTTTTTGTGGAATCTTGCTCTGCACAAATTGGGAGTTTGCCCGCAAAACGGCCGCCACTGCACTTCAAAGGTAATTTTGTCAAGTGTTGGGGGACATTCCACAGAGATGTAATAAGATCCTATATAAACAAATCTCTTTTTCAATATCAGTACAGTAGATATCATAAATCTACAATACACTCATCTACTGCAGCCATGCACCTCCCGAAATCCTCGCCGATGCAGCCGCACAACTCCACTCATCCCAACTGATGCAGTATTGAATTCCAGAAATATAACACAAAGGTACACTTTGCAGTGCACCCACTCATACTCACAATATTAGAGTTATGCTCTATGGCATTCTAGCCAAGAGAAACATATATAAAATGGCCTATCATTTCCTCAGCACTAATTTAACCCAAATGTAGATGTGAGTAAAGAGTGGTGAGAAGTTTGTGGCAATCAAAGACAGAAATTTGGCTAGTGTTGGTCTGTGGTCCTTGTGCTTTCATAAATGGATCAACTAACATGACTAAAGGGGAAGTAAAAAGTCAGCATTTTTCTTGTTACTGCATTGTTGCAGCTTGTTGACCATCTCCTTTGTACCAGCTGGTTCCCTGACCACTGGAAATCTTTCCTTACCAACTTCAGTGACTCATTCTCTACCTCATCTCTCACATCATGAGCTAGTGCTCCCGTATATCTATAATGGGGTCTGTTTAAAGCAGAGGTGTACATGGTTAGCAGTCTGGTGTGTGATGCTGTTCTGATTTAGCTGGAGGGACTATAACTTCTTATTCTGTTGAGACAGCAGATGGTACACTGTGACCAAATTAATGCATTTAAACATTTGGATTCCACATATGGACAATTACTTGATTAAAATCATAGACCAGCTTGATAATCATACAATCATAGGGTGGTTACAGCACAGAAGGGGGCCATTTTGCCCATTGTGTCTGGACTGGCTCTCTGCAGAGCAACTCTCCTAGTCCCACTCCCCTGCCCTTTCCATGTGGCCCTGCAAATGCTTTTTATTCAGGTGTTTATCGAATCTCCTTGTGAAAGCTGCAACTGAATCTGCCTTCACCACACTCTCAGGCTATGCTTTCCAATCCTAACCACTCACTGCATAAAAATATTTTTCCTCATGTTGCTGTTGTTTCTTTTGCCAATCACCTTAAATCGGTGTCCTCTGTATCATGACGCTTTTACCAATGGGAACAGTTTCTCTCCATGTACTCTGCCCAGGCCACTCATGATTTTTGAACACGTCTATCAATTCTCCTCTCAACCTTTTCTAAGAAGAACAGCCCCAGTTTCTCAATCCATCCATGCAACTGAAGCCTCTCATCCCTGGAATCATTCTCGTAAATCTTTTCTGCACCCTCTGTAAAGTGTTCACATCCTTCCTGAAGTGCAATGCTCAGAATTAGTCATAATACTCCAGTTGAGGCCGAATCAATGTTCTATACAGGTTCACTGTAACTTCCTTGCTTTTGTACTCTATGCCTCTATTTATAAAGCCCAGGATGTGCCTTAATAACCACTTTTTCTATTTCCATCTTCAATGATTCGTGCACATGTGCACCTAGATCTCTCAGTTCCTGCACCCCCCCTTTTAGAACTGTACCTTTATTTTATATTGCCTCTTTTCGCGGTCTCTACATTTCTCTGCATTAAATTCCATCTGCCAATTGTCTGCCCATTCCACTGCCTGTCTACGTCCTTTTGAAGTCCATCACAATGCTTCCAAATTTTGTGTTATCTGCAAGTTTTGAAATAGTGCCCTGCACATCCAAGTCATTAATAAATATCAAGAAAAGCACTGGTCCTGGAACTGACTCCTGGGAAACTCCACTGTATGTTTTCCTCCAATCTGATAAACAACTACTTCCAACTACTCTGTGTCCTGTCACTCAGCCAACTTTGAACCCACTGTCCCTTATCTTCCGTGGGCTTCAACTTTGCCGACAAATCTATTATATGCGATTTTATTAAATGCCTTTTGGAAATCTATGTATACCCCATGAACTGCATCACACTCATCAAAAATCTGTTACCTCATCAAAAAACTCAAGAAAATTAATTAAATAAAACTTGTCTTGAACAAGTCAGCACTGCTTTTCCTTGATTAATCCACATTTGTTCATTTTTAAAAATTCATTCACAGGATGTGGGCTTGAGAAGGTGGTGATGAGCTGCCTTCTTGAATTGCTGCAGTCCATGTGGTATAGGTACACCCACAGTGCTGTTCATTTTGCCCTGGATTATCATTTCTAAAGACTTTCCCAACATCGACATTAAACTAACTGGCCTGCATTTGTTGGGTTTATCCTTAAAGAAATTTTTTAACAAGGGTGTAATATTTGCAATTCTCCAGTCCTCTGGCACCACCCCAGTATCTAAGCTGGATTGGCCTGTTCCTCCACAATTTCCTCCCTTAGTTTCTTCCTCATCATCTGATGCATCTAATCAGATCTGAATGATTTATCAATTTTAAGTACAATGAGCCTTCCTATTATCTCCTCTTTTATCAATTATTAACTCATCCAGTATCTCAATTGCTTGCTCTGTTACTACGACTCTGGCATCATCTTCTTCCATGGTAAAAATAGATTTAAAGTACTTGATTTAGTACCTCAGCCATGCCCTCTTTTTGATCCCTAATTTCCTCTTTTACTATTTATAATGAAGACTTTTGGATTCTCTTTTATGTTAGCTGACAGTTTTTTCTCATAAGCTCTCTTTGCCTCTTTTGTTTCTTCTTTCATTTCTCTTGTGAACGTTCTATATTCAGCCTGGTTCTCAGATGTATTATCAAACTGACATCTGTCAAATGCCCTTTTTCTGCTCCATCTTGCTGTTGACCTGTTTTGTCATCCAGGGAGCTCCAGCTTCAGTTGCCCTACCTTTCTCCTCAACAGTACCTGAACCATGTCCTCTTTAAAGGCAGCCCATTGTTCTTCTACAATTTTGCCTGCCAATCTGTTCTCACCCCACCAAAATAGGCCCTCCACCAATTAAATAATTTTACTCAAGATTGCTTCTTGTCCTTTCCCGTACATAACCTAAATTTTATGATACTATGATTACTGTTAGCTTAATGTTCCTCTAGTGACACTTGATCCACTTGACCTACTCAAGCCAGATCCAGAAATGCATCCTTCCTCATTGGACAAGAAACGTAATGTTCAAGAACATTTTCCTGACTACCCTTCAGAACTCTTCTCCCTCATTGCTATTTATCTTGCTACTCTCCCAATCTATATCGAGATTATTAAAATAATTTATTATCGCTATTTTGTAGTTTTTGCACCTCCCCGTAAATCCTTTGCAAATTTATCCCTCTATATGTTTCCCATTGGTTGGTGGCCTACAGAATGCATGCAGTTATGTAATGGCACCTCTGATGTTTGTTAACTCTAACCAAATAGATTCTGTCCTTGATCCCTCTAGAACATCCTCTCTCCAGCTCAGTAATATTTATAATATTCTCTTTAATAAATACTGCCACCCCTTCTCATTTTGTTCTTTCCCTCTCTTTCCTGAGTACTTTCTTTCCTGCTGTGATGTCTCCACAATGTGTATTGGTCATTGCTACTGATACTGTCATGGGCAGATGCATCTGCAGCAGGCAGGTTGGTAAAGTTGAGGTCAAGTATGTTTTTCCCTCTTATTGGTTCCCTCACCACCTGGCACAGACCCAGTCTAGCAGCTATGTCTTTTACAACTCGGCCCACCTGGTCAGTAGTGGTGATGGACATTGAAGTCCCCCACCCAGAGTATATTCTGTGCCCTTGCCACCTTCAGTGCTTCCTCCAAGCTTCCTCCATGTCTACACCTGTGGGAAACACAAGAACAGATCCTGAGAGCTAGCTTCAGAGAACAGAAGCCTCTGCAGTGCTGAAGCTTCCCAATGCAACTCAACAGTGCAGTCTTGGAAGATGATAAACAATACATCCACTATACTCCGCCACTTCTATTCAGGCCTGAGGATGCAGGCCATTAGGTCCAGGGGCCTTGTCAATCTTAAGTCCCATTATTTTTTTTGTCTGGGTGAGTGACCTCCTCCTGTCACCCTCCAGGAAGAGAACCCTCCTCTCCCTTATGGCCTCCAGGAGGACCTTCAGGTCCCCATCAGTGAATTGAGGGGTCCTGCCCAGGCTCTAGGCCTCTGGCTCTCCACAGATATTCTTGAATTTAATTCTGCTCTGCTCTTCCAGTCTGCAGTAACATCGGTGAAAAGACAGCCACAGTAATAGCTGCAGTGGTCTGTTTAAATCAGGCCTGTACTTGCACAGTCCCACCTCCGTTCTCACCCCTGCATCTGTTTCACTGAACTTACCAATGTATTGCCTACTTTTATCTTTTGCTGTCTATGAAGAATCTTCCAAAGAGAATGCTTTGCCTGAGTCCATGGCAGAGACCATAAAGTATCATAATGTTAAAGAGCTGGTACTTCCCCAGGGTGAAAGTCAATTGCCACCTGTACTTCAGTCGCATCTCCAGGCCAATTAAGGGGTGTCCCCGTGAAATTCAGGGCCAGTGACTATTTACCACTGGGGTCAGATTTGTGATCCACAAACTATCCTGACTTCCCTTTCCTGTCCCCACAGAGGACATCCATTCATATGGAAATGGAAGTTGTTCTATCCCCAGCATTAAAATCTCTGACTCTGATCAGTGCAAATATTATTTCATAAGAGATAGGTGTCCTAAGATGGTCCCTCTATCTGTGGACTCTAGGTGTGGTACTTGGTTAGTAGACAGACTGCAGTCATATTCTGGTATCTGTTTAACACTTGTTTATTAGTACCACTTCTATACAGGTTACAAGGTAGGCATGTTACTTCTAAGCATAGTGCTCCAACCTCTCTCTCTCTCTCTCTCTCTCTCTCTCGTCTAACACATGACTGACTTGTGTCAGTGTTATATCATCATATGCATCATGCATTAGCATATCCCATCTGTTAACCCGTGATATTACACCTCCCCCCAAGTATACTATCCAATTTTCAACAACAACATGAAACTATGGCCAGAATTTTCTGGCTTCGTTGTGGGACCTGCTGCAGGAGAGTCAGCAGCCCAGCCAAAAGTCAATCGATTTGCGGCGGGACCGGACAATCCCAGTGGCAGGTTGTGGTGGAAAATCCAACCCATGTCTTTAACTATCTACATTGCATTTCTGTAGCTCCCTTGTTACAACTATAGAGTCTGCTCAACTTTAACTCCTACTCTTCCCCTCCCCAAATCATAGTCCTGGGGGCTTCGATCTCGCACAGTATTCTTGACCTTTAGGGAAGATGTCTTGGAGACATGAAGGCTTTCTTCTTACTCTGGGAGGGTATCATCATCAGCAGAATAGGACAGCATTTTAGCAGCATTGCTGGGAAGCAGAGTATATATTTCAGGATGACTGAACTGCAAAGACAATGAAGAGTTTTCAATGAAAGACTGGTCCAAGAGAGAATACTGATGAAAATGGACCCTTGGACCCTCTGGGCCTAGAAGAGAAGAACTCGGAAGGTTCTGAGGAACTTGTTGCTCCATCAAAGCACACCAGGGCAGACCTCTGGAAGAGAAATGATCTTCAACTCCAGGGAAGATTGTCACAGCTGGATCATTCACTCCTGTATCGAAGACCAAAAAGCGATTGCATTTCCAAAATTTCAATTAACTTAGATGGCAAAGAAAAAAAACCAGTAAGATACCTGTAAAACTGTCAGGAAAAGAAGAAGAGCTGATTTCCCAATGATATTTCGGGAGGACTGTCCACTTTCTGTAGGCAGTGGTAAGAGAGCCACACTTCTCTCTGTGTGAGGTTGCTCCACTATGGGCAATGGGAAGAATTGCTGGGGATATGGAGACAAGACAGCCTCATCTTCTGTACTGAAATGAATTTCTTGTAGACAACCAACTCAGGGATAAGATTGGTGTACAGCAGCTTCTGTGCTGATCTCCAGCTCCGGAAGGAAAAAGGCTTTCAGCTGGGACTGAAGTACAGGTGGCAATTGACTTTCACCCTGGGAAAGTACCAGCTCTTTAACATTATGATCCTTTATGGTCTCTGCCATGGACTCAGGCAAGGCATTCTCTTTGGAAGATTCTTCATGGACAGCAAAAGATAAAGTAGGCAATACATTGGTAAGTTCAGTGAAACAAAGATTTGAATGCTACTCAGCCACTAGAAATACAACTGACCCTAAAAAGGCAACAGAGACTTCATAAGGTGCGTCCAGCAACTGGAAAGACAAATCATCCTCTACAGCCTCTATCTCCAACAGATTACTCAGTGCTGCAAGGGTTTCTTCCTCATCACTTTCTCCTAGGAAGAGCCAATTCAAGTCCAGCAGGTGTTCATGGGAATGTTCACCATCTGCTGCAGTATCTTCAGTATCCATCACCTCTGGCCTAACTTCATGAAGAGCTGAGAGATTCATAACTTCAATCTCCACCCAAGGTATAGTGGATGGTGTCTCTGTGAAAGAAATGAACTTACTGCTGATGGTACAAACTTCCTCAGTTTCTGAAGGCTGAAGCGCCACTTGTTCTAAGTAAAAGTTTGAAGATTGTTGCATAAAAGACAGGGAGTCATTCAAATGGTGAGCATCATCTAGTTTTTCTAGGATTCTTATAAGTATGCCAATATTACCACTCAATTAGGATGTGCATTGATTGTGAAGAACAAAGAGAGAATCAACGATCTGTTGACCCTTATAGCAAAGAGGAGTGATAATCCTGCCTTTCATTGGAAGGCTAATGCTGCCTGGACCTTATAATTCGATGTCTGATGGATCATTGTCTTTCTTTTTATGAAAATTTACAGAAAATCAAAACGTAAAACAAAATGAAAAGCTTTAAAACACAAAAAAAGAAGTTTCCACAATCTCAGATTTGTATGACATGAATCAATACTTAGGAGCAATACCATACAGACTGGGTGATAGAATGAGATAGAAACCTTGGGAAATGTATTAGACAATTGGAATGGACTGTCTCTCATTTGTCAGGCTGTTTGTCCAACATCCAGTACTGGATGAGCTGGAATTTCCTCCAATTAAATATTGGGAAGACAAATCCATTGTCTTCTCCATCAGACATCTGGTATTGAATCGCTCATCTATACCATTGTCACTTGACTATTCCATTGCTCTTCTGACTTACCTCCCATCTTCCATTCTCCATAAATGTGAGTTCGCCCAAATTCTACTACTTGTATCCCAGCTCACAGTAAGTCCCATTCACTTATACTGTGTAGGAGATTGCTTGTGTGTGTGGAAACAAGTGCATATCAATTCTATCTCACCATACCATTATCTATTTGGATAAGGTAGAACCATGATGTGGTGTCTGTTCAACCACTTGTCCATAATGAGCTTGGTCTCAAATTCAAACTGGTTCCCCTGGTTGGAGGTCTGGTAGGTTGTGTGCTTTGTGATGTTTATCATAGTTCCACATCTGACTGGAACAATATTCATCCTCTTTCTCCCTCACTTTCTCCATGTCATCAGTTCCCCAGGGATTGGTATTGGGACCTTTGCTATTCCTGATATAGCATTAAAAATGATCTAGATCTTGGTGTGCAGGGGACAATTTCAAAACTTTGTAAACTGTACGGAGGATAGTAAAGAACTTCAAAAGGACATAGACAAGTTGGTGGAGTGGGCTGATAGGTGAGAGATGAAGTTCAATGTGGAGTTGATGCATTTTGGTAGGAAGAACATGGAGAGGCAATATAAAGTAAGGGGTACAATTCTTAAGGGTGTGCAAGAGCAGAAGGACCTGAGTGTATATGATCATTGAAGGTGGCAGGATAAGTAGATAGAGCAGTTAATAAAGCATACAGTATCTTGCGCTGTATTAATGGGGGCACAGTGTAAAAGAGCAGGAAGATTATGATGAGCTTATATAAGACACTAGTTAGACCTCAGCTGGAGTATTGTGTACAGTTCTGGGTGCCACACTATAGGAAGGATGTGAACGCATTGGAGAGAGTGCAGAAGAGGTTTACAAGAATGGTTCCAGTTACGAAGATAGATTGGAGAGATTGGGACTGTTCCCCTTGGAGAGGAGAAGGCTAAGAGGAGATTTGATAAAGGTGTTCAAAATCATGAGGAGGCTGGATAGAGTAGATAGGGAGAAACTGTTCCTGCTTGTAAAAGGATCGAGAACAAGAGGGCACAGATTTGAAGTGATTTGCAAAAGAAGAAATGTGATGTGAGAAAAGACTTTTTCACACAATGAGTGGTTCGGGTCTGGAATGCACTGACTGGAAGTATAGCAGAGGTAGGTTCAATCGAGGCATTCAAGAGGGCATTAGATGATTATTTAAATAGAAACAATGTGCAGGGTTATGGGGAAAAGGCAGGGCAATGGCACTAATTCATAACGCTTATTTGGAGAGCTGAATCACCTCCTTCTGTGTTGTAACAATTCTGTGATTCTGTGATCAGCTTGTACTTAAGGCCTTAGTGTGTTTGGAAGAGTAGGGAATTGAGTTCTCAGTCTTCTTCCCCTGAGGATTTCACATGGTGCTAAAGCACTTTGGAATGGAGTTGAATGACAGCTTAGAAATTCAAGCTGGATGTCATCGTTCTTCTTCAGCAATGCTGTACACATTCCTCTTTCAGCTTCACCATTGGCTTGGGCTTGAAGGTAACTTGGTGAGCTGGTAGTGTGGACAAATCCTTATGATGCTGTGAACTCTTTAAAGTATTCATTGGCAAATTGCAGTCCATTGTCTGAGATTACAATGTCTGGGATTCCATGTGTTGCAAATGTCTCCTACGGTGAGGTAATCGCTTCTTCAGAAATGTTACCCTGCAGTTGCTTGGCTTCTATCCATCTTGAGTCTACTACAATCAAGAATATTTTACCTCTGTGTTCAAACAAGTCCATCCCAAGATATTCCCATGGACTTGATAGAAAGGAAGGTGACATCAACAATTCTCGTCTCCTGGCGATAAATAGTACAAGTAATGCAGTTTGATATAATCTCTTCCAATGATTTTGAGAGACCTAAAATGGAATATCTTACTTTGGGCTCAACATTTTCTGATGCTCAAATGTTCTTGGTGCAATCGTTGTAGTATATCGAATCTCAGAACTCTTGGAATGACAACTTTCTTGTCAGGTTAAGTAAATCATCAACTACACTGGTGTGTCATCTCTGTTCATAGTACTGTCTGAGAATTGTGTGGCGTATATGCTGGCCATCCTTTGTTGCAGCATTCTCTGACCTGAACACGTTCTTCATCAGATTTCTGTCTCCCTCTGATTTCATTCAGAGTTGCTGCTGGTAGAGTTGTGATTGTTGTCAATGGAAATGTTGCTACCTCTTCGACAAGAACTGCATCACCTTGTTCAGATCTTGCCACTGGGATACAGGACAAAGCATCTACTGTAGTCTGCTGTTTTCCTGGAACATACTTTGCCTGTTCAACAGTCCTCACCATCCTCAGTCTGAATCGTTGTATTCAAAGTGGCATCTTTGCTCTCCTTAGAATTTAAGAGTGTCGCAAAGAGTTTCAGGACTGTCTCAATCTTGAAGCGGAGACCAAGGCATAACCTGCAAATTTTGCACAAGCCCACAAAGCAGCAAATACTTCTGTTTCTTTCACTGTGTATCCCTGTTCAGTCTCTGTCAGTGAACAGGATGCATAGTAAATAGTCTGTTTTCCATCCATCCGTAATTGAAAGTGTATGGTTCCCATTTGTTAGAATCATATCTCTGGATTTATCTTTTTAAAATATGGAAGGACATTAAACTGTTTGGACATTGGAGGCTGCTCAAGAGTTTTTTTTATAAAAGTTTTTATAAAAGCCATAAGTTCACCTTGGAACAGTCAACAAGCAAGCCTGAAGATGCTGAAGATGTGGGCAGGGTTCTCAATGAGTACTTTGCCTCTGTCTTCACTAAGGAGAGGGATGAAGCAGATATTCTAGTTAAAAAGGAGTGTGAAATATTAGATAAAATAAGCATAGTGAGAGAAGAAGTACTCAAGGGACTGACATCCTTGAAAGTGAATAAGTCACCAGGGCCAGATGGATTGTGTCCCAGGCTGCTAAAGGAAGCCAGCGAGGAAATAGCAGATGCTCTGAGGATTGGTTTTCAATCCTCACTAGATATAGACAAGGTACAAGTGGATTGGAGGTCTGCGAACATTGTACCATTATTTAAAAAAAGGTGTGAGCGATAGACCAAATAATTATTGGTTGGTCAGACTGACTTCTGTGGTGGGCAAATTGTTAGAATCAATTCTGAGAGATGGGATAAACTGTCACTTAGAAAGGAATGGATTAATCAGGGATAGTCAGCATGGTTTTGTTAGGGGAAGATAGTGTCCTACTAATTTAATCAAACTTTTTGAGTAAGTAACAAAGAGGATTGATTAGTGCAGTGGATGTTGTCTACATGTGACTTTTCTATGGTTCTATGGTCCTATACTCTCCTCCATGCTAGTTGTCAAAAACCATTAGAGGTACAATCTCTCAAAACTGGCAGCTTTAGGATAGAAGCCATGCCAGATTTTGGATTTTGCTGGATTTTTGGTTGGGCGCTTTGGGCAGTTGGCGGTTCAGGCCAATCCAGGTCGGGTGGGGTCAAGGGTTACTTGGAATAGACCAGCATGCAAGTGACGAAGGGGATAAAAAATCTGGCACATTGCAGTGCCTAGCTAAGTTGACCAGGTAAGTTAATTTTAATTGAGCATAATATGAAACAAAAGGATGCATGGCAGATTTTAAAAATGTCCAGTTTTCGGACAACTCAAGTTCTTAGGGAGCTAGTTTTGAAAGACTGTACCTGTATTTACATTGAACTTTAAGAAGATTGAGCTCTTTTCCAACTTAGCTAAGCTCTCGTCTACAGAAGACATAGGATGAACTTCATATTCAATTGAGATAAAAACAAAAAACTGTGGATGCTGGAAATCCAATCATGAGGACTCGAAATGTCAACTCTTTTCTTCTCTGCCGATGCTCCCAGACCTGCTGAGTTTTTCCAGGTAATTCTGTTTTTGTTTCGCATTCAATTGCTTTGTTCAGCTGTGTAAGATCTAATCAAATTCTGAAAGATCCGTGGGTGTTTGGCACCGGGACCATTCCCGAGCACCAGCTCGTTGGTTCTGTCACAGGTGAAAATACTCCTTGCTTCAACATAGAGCCAATTTTCTTCTTTACCTTTGGCAAGAGTGGATGATGAACTTTTTTGGGTGTAAACATACATGCTGGCTTTGTTTTAGGATGTAGAGTGATGTGGTATGCTGTCTTCAGTTTTCCTCATCCTGTAAACAGTTGTGGAAAGTCAACTGATCTTCTTGGCTTTCCAGTTCCTCTACTCTGCAAAACAGATGTAAGTTGGTGCAAGCTTTCCTGCTTAAAAGTTAACAATTCTGGTTCAGGATCGCATATAAGATTGCAGTGATTCTTTTCTCTCAATATTGAAGAGTTGCATTCAGTTGTCCAATGACCATAAATTCTATACCTCCTGAAACAAGTAGATTTTGCAATATGACTGAAGAGATCTTTTCTCCAATCACAGTTCAGCATCAGAGAAAACTGAAACTGCTGCACCCATGTCCAATTTAAAGTGTGCTTTGTTTCCCTTGAATAGGATATCAGCACTCCAACAGTTTTTGCTTGCTCGCTGGATCTCTCCAAGGAAAGGCACCTCAATGTCATTGATATTTTCTATTTCATGGATTTTGCCATCTTTCAAAGGCTTCCCTTTGTGTGTATTCTGTACAAGGTACTTGCTGCGTGAGGTCCTTCTTTCTGCAAAAATTATATTTGGCCTCATTGGCGGGACAATTTTTGTGACTGTGTTTTTTCCTGCCACACTGATTAGTTAGCTGGGGTAGTTGATGGATGCTCTTCCTGCCTCCCCTGATTTTTTACAGCCACCTCAATGCTTTTAAATTTAACATGCTCTATTTAGCCAGTCATTTTTGGGATATGGTTCTCCCGGACATCCCGAATCATCAATCGATTTTGCTTCCTGACCTCAGCTTGTCTGTTCTGTTGAATCGCCTTTGTTAAGGTTAAATTATCCATCGCATGCCAGTGGTCAGATCATCCAAGACTCTGATAACAATTCTGTCCCTGATTAATTCATCTTTTAAGCTGCAATATTCACAGTCCTCTGCAAGTCTATGCAGGTTGTTAATAAATGTGTCAATACTTTCACCTTGTCATTAGGTACACTTGTTAAATTTAGTCCGCTCGACAATGGTATTCTTTCGCAGTAGGCATAAAGTTCTTCTATTGCTTCATCCTCCATAGCTTTTCCTTTGTCGATCCCTTGCCTGACTAAGATAGCATCTGCACAGCCACCCATTGCATATAATAGTGGAATGACCTGCTCACTGCTCAGTTTCACAATGAGGCCCAATGCAGTGTGGTATCTAGTATCAATTCAGCCATGCTTCTACTTAAACCTGCTTCTGCTTAGACCTGCAAACTGCCTGAAGTTTTCTCGTAATGGCAGAGAATTTTCCAATCTTGTTCTTTCACTTGCTGCCATCATATAATATTCTTGGTCTTGTTGTGCTAACACGGAATATTCAGAGTCTGCTGAAGTAAGGAAAACACTAACTTTATTGAGAAACATCTTACAGAGGCTTCATCATGCCATGAGGTCTGCAAGAGAGAGCAGGATCATGAGTTTTTGCATCACTCCCTATGATGATGCATACTGTCTCTGATTAGCATATCACACAGACAGAATTAACCCCTTGTACCACCGGTTTTTTGGAAATTTGAAGGTGATGATGTTCCTGTGCATTGGCTGCCCTTGTCCTTCTAGATGGTACAGGCTGCAAAATTGGAAAGTGGTATCTTAGGATCCTTGAGGAACTGCTGCAGTGCATCTTGTATATGCTGGTGGAATGAGCAAATGTTTAAGATGGTAGATCAGGTGCCAAACAAGTGGGCTGCTTTATCCTGGATGGTGTCGAGCTTCTTGAGTGTTGTTGGAGCTGTACTCATCCAGGCAATAGGAGACTATACCATCCCACTCCTGACTGGTGTCTTGGAAATAGTGGTTAGGCTTTGGGGAATCAGGTGGTGAGTTACTTGCCACATAATTTCCAACCCTTGATCTGCTCTTGTAGCCACAGTATTGATATGGCTGGCCCAGGGTGTTGATGATGGGGAAGTTCAGTAATGGGCAATGCCATTGAATAACAAGGGGAGATGGTGTCTGTTCTATGTCATTGATCCCAACATCAAACATGTCTTCTGGTTGTTCTCCTTTCCCTCACAGAATGTTCTGTGCCTGGTCAGTAATGTCCTCTACCCTGGTACCAGGGAGACAACACATCATGTGGATTCACATCAGCAGATGCAGAAACATCTGTTTAACCCCCTCACTCTTAAATCCCCTATGACAACTGAATTTCTAAATTTTACTGTGCCTCTCTGTGCAATGCTTTGCCCCATTGGTGCTGTGTATATGCTCTGTATTGCAGTCCCCAAGCTGATGTTATCTTCACCAGTATTCAACACTGTATTCTGGTTTGGCGGTGTCATAACACTGGAGGATCCCTGTACAGTTTCCCCTTCTTCCTAACCTTCCAGATAGCCACAGTTCTCTTGGAGTCTCTATGGCTGTGGACGACTACCTCCTGGAATTTGCGATTTCAACCTCCGTATGCCTTGCAGTGACTCTAGCTACCCCTCAAGTGCTGGAACAGAAGGAAGCACTTCCTGCACGTGTGGCTATCTTGGATAACAAAGGGTCCTGGGAGTTCCCACATGGCACAGCATTTTCAGGCACTGGGTCTCACTGTCCAGCCATTTTACTGAAATTAACAGTCTATTATCTTAAAGTTCTCTTTATTTTGAATGCTTCCTGCATTCTCTCCATCAGTTTTGCCATTGTCCCTTGGTTTTAATCACTTAGCATTTCTTTCCCCCTTTATGCTTAACTTCCACTCTCACCAAATTCCTATTTGAAAGCATTTACTCTGCTATTCACTCCGTTTATATGTTCATTCTTTCTCTGTTCAAGAATCACGAGACAGGTCCTAAATGAGAAAAGACCATTCAGCCCATCAGTACCACCTCTTTCACAGCCCATATAAGATATTGATTCTACCCACTCATTTAATTCCCTTCCACAGCCCCGGTACATTCTACCCAATTGTGGACTATACACACTCATTTATCCTGTTTGGAAACTATTAGACCTGTGACAGTAGAGCCACAGTTTGACACAGCAGTTCACACAAAGCCACTGCCTTAATGCAGGCCATGGCTGTTATTACTCACTGACTTTAATCATTTATTTCCATGACAATGGTTTCTCTGTCAGTCTTTATGAAAAGGCTTGAAAGTTTCTGTGCTGTTGTTTTGAGAATTCAAGTGCTCTTGTGCCCAGCATTCTTTTTAACTGCCCCCTCATATACATCAGTATCATCAACTGTTTGGAGGAGCATATGTTCACAGCCAGAAATGGTGTTTATTTGAAATATTGTAAGGATTTTGATGAATATTTTTGAGAATATTGACACCAAGATTTTGTATGTTTAATGACACTGACTGAATGCATTGAATTAACCAACTTGCATTGATTTCATGATCTCAGGATGCCAAAGAGCTTTATAGTTTTGAAATGTAGTCACTATTACCATTTAGGAAACACAGCAAGCTCACACAAACAGCAATAAAATACATCTGCTCGAGGTGTTGATTGAAGAATAAATATTGGTCAGAACGCCAAAGGAGAACTTCCCTGCTCTTCTTTGAATATTCCACCCTTGAAAGCATATGGTGTTTCATTTTATCAGAAAGATGGTGCCTCTGACAGTGCAGTACTCCTTCAGTATTGCATTGAAGTGCCAGCCAGGATTTTGTGCTCAAACTCTCTGGAATGGGATTTGAATCTGACTCAGCTGAGAGTGATATAATTGACCCAAGCTGACAGGTATAGCAAGAAAAATGCAGACATTATAAAATCATTCAGGCATCAGACAAGACTCAGTTGGTAATACTCTTGCCTCAGAGTCAGACAGTTAAGAGATTAAGCTCCATTTTAGGAATGCTAGGTTGACACTCCAGTGCAATATTGAGAGAATGCTGAACCGTCAGAGGTGCTGCCTTTTCTAACATGATAAAATTCTTCATTAGGATGGAAAGTGAAGTAGTCCGATCCAAAACTAGGGTCCTAAATCTAAACAAAGGAAAAGTACAAAGGTATGAGGCATCAGTTAGCTAAGATAAATTGGGGAACTTCATTAAAAGGTGGACAGGCAATGTTTAATACTTAAGGGACGAATGTATGCATTTCAACAATTACACATTCCTTTCTGGTGCAAAAACGCAACAGGAAAAGTGGCCCAGCCATGGCTAACAAAAAAAATTAAGGATAGTATTAGATCTAAAGAGGAGTCATATAAAGTTGCTAGAAAAACCCTGAGGATTGGGGGCAGTTTAGAATTCAGCAAAGGTGGACCAAGAGATTGATTAAGAGGGGAAAAATAGAGTATGAGAATAATTTGCAAGGAACATAAAAGCAGACTGTAAAAGCTTCAATAAGCATGTAAAAAGAAAAAGACTAGTGAAGACAAATGTAGGTCCCTTACAGTCCGAAATGGGAGAATTTATAATAGAGAACAAAGAAATGGTGGAGCAATTAAACAACTACTTTAGTTCTGTATTCTTGGAGGAAGACACAAATAACATCCCAGAAATGCTAGGGAACCAAGAGTCTAGTGAGGAGGAGGAATTAAAGGAAATTAGTATTACTAAAACAATAGTGCTAGAGAAATTAATGGGACTGAAAGCCAATAAATCCCCAGGGCCTGATAATCTACCTCCCAGGGTACAAAAGGCAGTGGCCATGGAAATAGTGGATGTGTTGATTATCATCTTCCAAAATTCCGAAGATTCTGGAACAGTCCCGGCAGATTGGAGGATGGGCAAATGTAACCCCACCATTAAAAAAGGGAGGGAGAAAACTGAATTATAGACCAGTTAGCCTAACATCAGTAGTAGGGAAAATGCTAGAGTTTATTATAAAGAATGTGATAATAGGATACATAGAAAATATTAATGGAATTAGAAAAAGTCAACATGGATTTATGAAAGGGTTATCATTTTGTCAAATCTACTGGAGATTTTTGAGGATGTAACTAGCAGAATAGATAAGAGAGAAACAGTGGATGTGGTGAATTTGGATTTTCAGAAAGCTTTTGATAAAATCCCATATAAGAGGTTAGTCTGTAAAATTAAAGGACATGGGATTGGCGATAATATATTGGCATGGATTGAGAATTAGTTGGCAGACAGGAAACAGAGAGTAGGAATAAATGGGTCTTTTTCTGAGTGGCAGGTGGTGACTAGTGGGGTACCTCAGGGATCAGTACTTGGTCCCCAACTATTCACAATATATATCAATGATTTGGATGAGGGAACCAAATGTAATATTTCCAAGTTTGGTGATGACACAAAACTTGGTGGGAATGTATGTGGTGAGGAGGGTGTTAAGAGGCTTCATGGCGATTTAGACAGGTTGACTGAGTGGGCAAAAACATGGCAGATGCAGTATAACGTGGATAGGTGTAAAGTTATCCAGTAGGAAAAACAGAATAGCAGAGTATTATTTAAATGGTGATAGATTGGGAAATGTTGCTGTAAAAAGGGATCTGGGTGTCCTTGTACACCAATCCCTGAAAGCAAACATGCGGATGCAGCAAGTAGTTAAGAAGGCCTTCATTGGAGAGGACTTGAGTACAGGAGCAAGGATGTCTTACTGCAGCTGTACAGGGCTTTGGTGAGACCGCACCTGGAGAATTGTATGCAGTTTTGGTCTCCTTACCTAAAAAAAGGATTTACTTGCCATAGTGCAGCAAAGGTTCACTTGACTGAGTTCAGGGATGGCAGGATTGTTATATGAGGAAAGATTGAGCCGACTAGGCCTATATTCACTGGAGTTTAGTAGAATGAGAGGAGATTGCATTGAAACGTATAAAATTCTGACAAGGATGGACAGACTGGATGCAGGGATGATGTTTCCCCTGGCTGGGGGAGATCTAGCAGTCACAGTCTCAGGATATGGGGTAGAACATTTAGGATTGAGATGAAGAGAAACTGTGAAAGCCAAGTCACTGAATATATTTAAGAAGGAAATAGATAGTTTTCTCAACTCTAAAGGCATTAAAGGGTATGGGGAGAGAGCAGGACTATGTTGAGATAGAGGATCATCCATGATCATATTGGATGGTGGAGCAGACTCGAAGGGCTGAATGACCTACTCCTGCTCCTTTTTTCTGTTTCCACGATGAGATTTAAAACAAGGCTCCATCTTCTCTCTCATGTGGATGAAGAAAATAGCATGTATTATTTCAAAGAGAAGCAGGGGAGTTATCCCTCGTGTCTTGGCCAAAATTTTTCCCTCAGTCATATCACTAAAAAACAGATCAGCAGGTTATTATCTCATTGCTGTTTGTGGAAACTTGCTGTGTGTACACTGGCTGCTGCATTTCCTACATTACTTCAGTGACTACACATTAAAAGTACTTAATTGGCTGTAGCATGCTTTGGGATGTCTTGTGGTCATGAAAGGTACTACATAAATATGTATTTTTATCATTCAGATAGTTGCTGAAAATAAAATGAATAAGGAACAAACATTGACCAGTCGCCCATACCTAAGGGCATTGTCATGAACCTGGCTAAACTGTTGACTTCAACGTAGCCTATTTTTCTATCAAGCTTTCTGCCTCTCCCGGTGTTTCATTTTCTGTGCTTGTTTCTTCACCACTTTCATCCTCTCTTTGCTGCCCCACCATGTTTCTTGCTCCTCTTTCCTGCTATGTTTCTCTGTTTCTTGCTTTTTCTTTCTTTACCCTTTCTCCTGTATGGTCACATTGCTTTATTGCTTGCATTAGATAAACATAGACTGGTGATGTTAGGTTATTCTGCAGACAGTAACGTAAAAACAGAGGATAAGATTTTTACCACTAGGCTTGCTACTTCAACAACAACACTTATATAGCATCTTTAACATAATAAATGCCCCAAGGCACTTCATAAGAGCTTTATGGAGTAAAATTCGACATCAAGCCACATTAGAATATATTAGGGGCAGATGGCCAAAATCTTGGTCAAAGTAGTAGATTTTAAGGAGTTTCTTAAAGGGGGAAAGAATGAGTAGGGACATGGGCAGCAGAGTTTTGAATGACCTCAAGTTTAAGGGGGGCTGGTGGTAGAATGTTGGATACCAGCCAGGAGTGCATTGGAATAGTCAAGTCTAGAGATAATAAAGGTGTGATTGAGGATTTCAGCAGCAGGTGAGTTGAGAAAGAGATAAAGTCAGGGGATGTTATGAAGGTGCAAAAGCAGTCTTAGTGAAGGAGTGGATTTAAAGTTGGAAGCCTAGCTCAGGGTCAAATATCACAATGAGCTCATGAACAGACTGGTTCAGACAGAGAAAAGAATGGAGTAGGTGGCTGGGAAATGAAGTTCGGAACAGGGATCCAAGACAATGGCTTAAGAACATAAGAAATAAGCAAGAGTAGATCATAAAGCCCAAGTCCAAGCTACTCTGCCATTCAATATGATCATGGCTGATCAGTGACTTCAGCTCCACTTCCCCACCTGTTCCCCATATCCCTTGTCTATCCCAACCCTAAATATTTTCAATGATGGAGCATCCACAATCCTCTGGGGTAAAGAATTCCAAAGATTCACAATCCTTTGAAGAAGAAATTTCTTCTCATCTCAGTACAAGATGATTGGCTCCTTATCCTGAGACTGTGCCCCTGTGTCCTAGATTTCCCAACCAGAGGAAACAACCACTCAATGTACCCTGTCAGACTCCTTCAGGGTCTTGTAGGTTTCAATTAGATCACCTCTAATTCTTCTAAACTCCAGACAATATATGCTTGAGTTTTCACAATATTTAATTGGAAGAAATTTCTGCTCATTCAATACTGGATGTTGAGTAAGCAGTTTGATAATTTAGCACCAGTGGAAGAGTGGGGAGAGGTGGTGAGGTAGAGCTGAGTGTCGTCAGTGTACATGTGAAAACATGCTGTGTTTCTGAATGATGTTGCTGGGGGGGGGTTGTGGTGGGAATAGGTAAGAAATAGAACGGCCCTAAGGATTGATCGCTGCGGGACACTCAAAGGTAATGATCTCAGTATTACTACCAGTGCCATGTGCCAGTCAGAGTAGAAATCGCAGGATATATAAGATGCATACGGCTGAAGAGATGGTGTGAGGGAGAGGGTTTCAGATTCCTGGGACATTGGGAATGGTTCTGGGGAAGATGGGACCAGTACAAACTGGACGGGTTACACCTGGGCAGGACTGGGACTGATGTCCTATTTGCTAGAGTGGTTGGGGAGGGTTTAAACTAAAATGGCAGGGGGATGGGAACCTATGCAAGGAGTCAGAAGAGGGGGAATCAAGGACAAGAACAAAAGACAGAAAGGGGAATAAGAAAAGTGATAGGCAGAGAAATCAAGGGCAAGAATCAAACAGGGCCTCAGTGAAAAATAGTGGGAAAGAGACAAGTAATGTTAAAAAGACAAGCCTTAAGGCTTTGTGCCTTAAAGCCAGGAGCATTTGCAATAAAGTGGATGATATACCCGTGCAAATAGATGTAAACAGGTATGATATAGTTGGGATTCGAAGACATGGCTGCAGGGTGACCAGGGATGGGAACTGAACATCCAGGGGTATTCAGTATTTAGGAAGAACAGACAAAAAAGAAAAGGTGGTGGATTTGCATTGCTGGTTAAAGAGGAAATTAACGCAATAGTGAGAAAAGATATTAGCTCCAACGATGTGGAATCTGTATGGGTAGAGCTGAGAAACACGAAGGGCTTGTATATTGACCCCCAAACTGTAGTGGTGATGTTGGGAATGGCTTAAACAGGAAATTAGAGATGCATGCAATATAGGAACATCGGTAATTGTGGGTGACTTTAATCTGCATATAGATTGGGCAAATCAAATTAGTAACAATACCGTAGAGGAGGAATTCCTGGGGTGGATACGGGATGCTTTTCTGCACCAAAATGTTGAGGAACCAACTAGGGAACAGGCCATCTTAGACTGGGTATTGTGTAATGAGAAAGGAATAATTGGCAATCTAAAACAAAAACAGAAGTACCTGGAAAAACTCAGCAGGTCTGGCAGCATCGGCGGAGAAGAAAAAAGTTGACGTTTCGAGTCCTCATGACCCTTCAACAGAACTGATCTTTCTTTACAAGGAGAGGGAAATATAAGCTGGTTTAAGGTGGGGTGGGGGGAGAAGTGGAGTGGGGGGAGTGTTAGGATAGAAGCAGATCATCAAAAGATGTCACAGACAAAAGAACAAAAGAACACAGAGGTGTTGAAGTTGGTGATATTATCTAAACGAATGTGCTAATTAAGAATGGATGGTAGGGCACTCAAGGTACAGCTCTAGTGGGGGTGGGGGAGCATAAAAGATTTAAAAATAATGGAAATAGGTGGGAAAAGAAAAATCTATATAAATTATTGGAGAAAAAAAAGGAAGGGGGAAGAAACAGAAAGGGGGTGGGGATGGAGGAGGGAGTTCAAGACCTGAAGTTGTTGAATTCAATATTCAGTCCGGAAGGCTGTAAAGTGCCTAGTCGGAAGATGAAGTGCTGTTCCTCCAGTTTGCGTTGGGCTTCACTGGAACAATGCAGCAGGCCAAGGACAGACATGTGGGCAAGAGAGCAGGGTGGAGTGTTAAAATGGCAAGCGACAGGGAGGTTTGGGTCATTCTTGCGGACAGACCGCAGGTGTTCTGCAAAGCGGTCGCCCAGTTTACGTTTGGTCTCTCCAATGTAGAGGAGACTGCATTGGGAGCAACGAATACAGTAGACTAAGTTGGGGGAAATGCAAGTGAAATGCTGCTTCACTAGAAAGGAGTGTTTGGGCCTTTGGACGGTGAGGAGAGAGGAAGTGAAGCGGCAGGTGTTACATCTTTTGCGGGGCATGGGGAGGTGCCATAGGTGGGGGTTGAGGAGTAGGGGGTGATGGAGGAGTGGACCAGGGTGTCCCGGAGGGAACGATCCCTTCAGAATGCCGACAGGGGGGTGAAGGGAAGATGTGTTTGGTGGTGGCATCATGCTGGAGTTGGCGGAAATGGCGGAGGATGATCCTTTGAATGCGGAGGCTGGTGGGGTGATAAGTGAGGACAAGGGGGACCCTATCATGTTTCTGGGAGGGAGGAGATGGCGTGAGGGCGGATGCACGGGAGATGGGCCGGACACAGTTGAGGGCCCTGTCAACGACCGTGGGTGGAAAACCTCGGTTAAGGAGGAAGGAGGACATGTCAGAGGAACTGTTTTTGAAGGTAGCATCATCGGAACAGATGCGACAGAGGTGAAGGAACTGAGAGAATGGGATGGAGTCCTTACAGGAAGCAGGGTGTGAGGAGCTGTAGTCGAGGTAGCTGTGGGAGTCGGTAGGCTTGTAATGGATATTGGTGGACAATCTATCACCAGAGATTGAGACAGAGAGGTCAAGGAAGGGAAGGGAAGTGTCAGAGATAGACCATGTGAAAATGATGGAGGGGTGGAGATTGGAATTAAAATTAATAAATTTTTCCAAGTCCCGACAAGAGCATGAAGCAGCACCGAAGTAATCATCGATGTACTGGAGAAAGAGTTGTGGAAGGGGGCCGGAGTAGGACCGGAACAAGGAATGTTCCACATACCCCATAAAGAGACAAGCATAGCTGGGGCCCATGCGGGTACCCATAGCCACACCTTTTATTTGGAGGAAGTGAGAGGAGTTGAAGGAGAAATTGTTCAGTGTGAGAACAAGTTCAGCCAGACGGAGGAGAGTAGTGATGGATGGGGATTGTTCGGGCCTCTGTTCGAGGAAGAAGCTAAGGGCCCTCAGACCATCCTGGTGGGGGATGGAGGTGTACAGGGATTGGACATCCATGGTGAAGAGGAAGCGGTTGGGGCCAGGGAACTGGAAATTGTTGATGTGACGTAAGGTGTCAGAGGAATCACAGATGTAGGTGAGAAGGGACTGGACAAGGGGAGAGAGAAGGGAGTCAAGATAACGAGAAATGAGTTCCATGGGGCAGGTGCAAGCTGACACGATCGGTCTACCAGGAGAGTTCTGTTTGTGGATTTTGGGTAGGAGTTGGAAGCGGGCCATCAGAGGTTAGTTGTGTGAGGCCCCTTGGGGATGAGCAACCATATGATAGAATTCTTCATCAAGATGGAGAGTGACACAGTTGAAGGGGAAAATAGAGTACGAGAATAAGCTTGCAGGGAACATAAAAACTGACTACAAAAGTTTGTATAGGTATGTGAAGAGAAAAAGATTGGTGAAGACAAATGTAGGTCCCTTACAGTCAGAAACAGGGTAATTTATAATGGGGAACAAAGAAATGGCTGACCAACTAAATACATACTTTGGTTCTGTCTTCACAAAGGGGAACACTAATAACATACCAGAAATGTTGGGGAACACAGGGTTTAGTGAGCGAGAGGAACTGAAAGGAATCAGTATTAGTATGGGAACTGTGTGTTGGAGAAATTGATGGGATTGTAGGCTGATAAATCCCCAGAGTACTTAAGGAAGTGGCCCTAGAAATAGTAGATGCACTGGTGGTCATCTTCTGAGATTCTATAGACTCTGGAACAGTTCCAACAGATTGGAGGGTAGCTAATGTAACCCCACTATTTAAAAATGGAGGTAGAGAGAAAACAGGTAATTATAGACCAGTCAGCCTGATGTGGGTAGTGGGAAAAATTCTAGAGTCCATTATAAAAGATATAATAGCTGAGCACTTGGAAAACAGTGGCAGAATCGGACAGGGTCAGCATGGATTTCTGAAAGGGAAATCATGCTTGACAAGTCTACTGGAACTTTTTGGGAATGTAGCTAGTAGAGTTGATGAGAGGGAGCAAGTGGATGTGGTTTATTTGGACTTTCGGAAGGCTATCGACAAAGTCCCACATAAGAGATTAGCGTGTAAAATTAAAGCACATGGGATTGAGGGTAGTGTATTGAGAGGGTTAGAAAACTGGTTGGCAGACAGCAAACAAAGAGTTGGAATAAACGGGTCTTTTTCTGAATGGCAGGTAGTAACCAGTGGGGTACCACAGGCATCGGTGCTGGGACCCCAACTATTCACAATATATATTAATGATTTAGATGAGGGAGCTAAATGTAATATCTTCAAATTTGCAGATGACACAAAGCTGGGTGGGAGGGTGAGCTGTGAGGAAGATGCAGAGATGCTTCAGTGTGATTTGGACAAGCTGAGTGAATGGGCAAATACATGGCAGATGCAATATAATGTGGATAAATGTGAGGTTATCCACTTTGGTAGCAAAAACAGGAAGGCAGATTATTATCTGAATGGCTATAAATTAAAAGAAGGGAATGTGCAACGAGAATTGGATGTCCTCCTACACCAGTCTTTGAAGGTAAGCATGCAGGTGCAGCAGGTGGTAAATGCGGCAAATGCTATCTTGGCTTTCATAGCTAGAGGATTTGAGTACAGGAGCAGTGATCTCTTGCTGCAATTATACAAGCCCTTGGTGAGCCCGCACTTGGAACATTGTGTGCGGTTTTGGTTTCCTTATCTGAGGAAGGAAGTACTTGCTATAGAGGGTGTGCAGTGAAGGTTTACCCGATTGATTCCTGGGATGGCGAGACTGACATATAAGGAGAGGTTGAGTCGATTAAGATTATATTCGCTGGATTCAAAGAATGAGGGGGGATCTCACAGAAACCTATAATATTCTAACAGGACTAGACAGGGTAGATGCAGGAAGAATGTTCCCGATGGTGGGGCAGTCCAGAACCAGGGGTCACAGTCTGAGGATATGGGGTACATTTAGGACTGAGATGAGGAGAAATTTCTTCACCCAGAGAGTGGTGAGCCTGTGGAATTCGCTACCACAGAAAGTAGTTGAGGCCAAAACATTGTATGTTTTCAAGAAAGAGTTAGATACAGCTCTTGGGGCGAAAGGGATCAAAGGATATGGGGAGAAAGCGGGAGCAGGCTATTGAGTTGGATAATCAGCCATGATCATGATTGGTGGAGCAGGCTCGAAGGGCCAAATGGCCTACTCCTGCTCCTGGTTTCTATGTTTCTATGTAATGATGTAGGAGCAGGTAGAGAAGCCATTGCAAGTGATACTTTGGGCTACAATTAGATACGTAAGAATGGAACTAGGTGACAGCAACCACACCCAGCTGGATGACAATGAAGAAGTGTTAGAGAAGGAGGTGTGGTTAACTGTCAAAGGCTGGAGACAGGCAGAGAAGGATGAGGAGGGATAGTTTACTTTTGTGACAGTTGCATAAGATAACATTTGTGCCTTTAATAAGAGCTGCTTTGGTACTATTGCAGGGTGGAAACCTGACTGGAGGGATTTGAACATGGAGCTCTAGGAAAGACAGGCACGGACTTTTGAGGCAACATCATGTTCAAAGGCTTTGGAGAGGAAAGTGAAGTTGGGGATGTGGTGGTGGTTTGCAACGGCAGTGCGGTCAAGGGCTCTTTTTTAGAGGCGAGAGGTGTTGATGGCATGGTTAAAGGAGAGAGGAACAACACCTTAAGAGAGAGAACTGTTAACAATGTCAACTAACATGGGGGCCTGATGAGAAATTGGGTGACCAGCAGTTTAGTGAGAATAGGGTTGAGGGAGCAGGAGGTGGGTATCATGGACACAATGAACTTGGAAAGGGCACGAGGGGAGGTAGGAGAGAAATTAGAGGCAGATGCGAGTTCAGGGGTAGGACTGGGGGACCATTAAAGCAAGTTTGATCAGGTGGGCTAGTAGAAGGGAGGGAAGCAGCAGAGACAGCTGATGGGATGATCTGTTTTAGTGACAACGACGTCCATGAGCTCCTCACACTTATTGGTGGAGGTGAGGGTGGAGGAAACAGCGGAGAGGGATTTAAGAAGGTGATTTGCAGTAGAAAGAAGAAACCGGGGGTTATCATTGCATTCTAGGATAATCCTAGAAAAGCAGTTGAGAGAAGGACTGGATATACTTTATGTAGTCCAGCCAGATTTGGGGGTGTATGGCTAAACCAGTTGTGCACCTGTCTGTCTAAGTCCCTTCAGCTGAAAAGAACAGAGAGGAGAGCTATATCTTATTCTGATGTATCCAGGCTGGCTTGGGCCCTCTATAAACCTGAACTCATCCAAAACTGTGCTGCCCATATCTTAATTCTCACCATTCCTGGTTACCCATCGCACTTGTGACGCCACTGAGCTGACCTGAAGCTTTGATTTTAAAATTCTCATCCTTGTTTTCAAGTCCCTCCATGGCCTCACCTCTGTAACCATCTCCAGGCCTACAACCCTGAGACTTTAAAAAAATTATTTCATGGTGGTATAGTTCCAAGTCAGAATGATAAGTGGCTTGGAGGGGAACTTGCAGGTGGTGTTCTCATGCACCTGCTGCCCTTGTACTTCTGGATGGTAGAGGTCGCGGGTTTGGAAGGTGTTGTTGAAGGAGCTTTGGTGAGTTGCTGCAGTGCACCTTGTAGATGATACACAGTGGCAGGGAGGGAATGTTTAAGTTGATGGTTGGGATGTTGATCAAGTGGACTGCTTTGTCCTGGATAGTGTCAAGCTTCTTGAGTGTTGTTGGAGCCTCATTCATCCAGGCAAATGGAGCCAGGGCCACTGTGCTCCTCTAGTTTTCCATCACAATCCTGACTTGTGTTCTGTAGATGGTGGACAGGCTTTGTAGAGACTGGCACTGAGTTACTCGCCTCAGAATTTCCAGTCTCTGGTCTGCTCTTGTAGCTGCAGCATTTATGTGCTGAACCAGTTCAGTTTCTGGTCAATGGTAACCCCCAGGTTATTGATAGTGGGGAGTTCAACAATGGTGAAGCCATTGAATGTCAAGGGGAGATGGTTAGATTCTCTCTTGTTGGAGATGGTCATTGCCCGGATATTACTTGCCACTTAGTAGCCCAAGCCTGAATGTTGTCCACATCTTGCTGCATATGGACAGGGATTGCTTCAGTATCTGAGGAGTTACAAATGGTACGGAACAGTGTGCAATCATCAGAGAAAATCCACACGTTTGATCTTATGGTGGAGGGACGATCATTGATGAAGCAGCTAAGATGATTGGATCTAGAACTGCAGTGATGTCCTGGGACTGACATGATTGACCTCCACCAACCACAATCATCTTCCTTTGTGCTAGGGATGATGCCAACCAGTGGAGAGTTTTCCCCTTGATTCCCATTGGCTTCAATTTTGCCAGTGTTCCTTGATGCCACATTTGGTCAAATACTGCCTAGATTCAAGGGCAGTCACTCTCATCTCCCCTCTTGATCTCAGCTCTTTTGTCCATGTTTGGACTAAGGCTGTAATGAGGTCAGGAGCTGAGTGATCCTGGCGAAACTCAAACTGAGCCTGAGTGAGCAGGTTATTACAGTGTAGGTTCCGCTTCATAGCACTGTTGACAAAACCTTCCATCACTTTGCTGATGATCGAGGGGGTGCTGATGGAGCTGGATTGGATTTATCCTGCTTTTTGTGAACATGGCATATGTGGGTAGTTCTCCACATTATTAGATAGATGGAAAATTGTCCAGGTGTGTCCCGTCCACAAAAAGCAGACAAATCCAATCACAGCCCCATCAACTTCCTCTTGATCATCCACAGTGATAGAAGTTGTCATTGACAGTGTTATCAAGTGGCACCTACACAGCAATGATTTGCTCACTAATGCTCAATTTGGGTTCTGCTAGACCCACAATGCTCCTCTAATTCTGGATTCTTGAACATCCATAAGTTTCTTGCCCCAACATTGGCTGTTGTGCTTTCAGTTGCCAAGGCCCTGAATTCTGGAATTCCCTCCCCAAAATCTCTCTACCCCTACCTCTCTTTCTTCCTTGAAGACCATGCCTCATGACTCACTTCTTTGAGCTTTTGGTCATGTCATAAGATCTCCTTATGTGAATCAGTGTCAGATTTTGTTTGATAACACTCCTGTGAAGTACCTTGAGATGTTTTATGACATTAACGGTGCTATATAAATACAAGCTATTGTGAAGCAAAGGAAACCTTAACGAGGACAGATCTTTCTGTTATCATAATCCTTGTGCTTGTGGAATAATTCATGTTGGGTTCATCAAATGACAAGTGGCATCTCCAGCCTAATGTACAGCTCCTGCATTGGTTGGTGATGGATAACTATTGATGCTCTTATGCTCCACTAATATAGTCCTTGCCCTTGGTGCTTGGAATGTGCCCCATTTACAGAGGCCAGCTAACCCTGTTACCTTATTTAAAGAAGTAAATGCATTCGAATCAGTCCAGAGGCTTACTTGACTAATACCAGGAATGGGCAGGTTGTTTTATGAGGAAAGGTTGGACAGGTTAGGATTGTATCCACTGGAATTTAGAAGAGTAAGAAGCGACTTAATTGAAAGCATTAAGATCCTGAGAGGTCTCGACAGGTTGGATGTGGAGAGGATGTTTCTTCTTTTGAGAATCTAGAACAGGAAGGTCACTGTTTAAAAATAAGGGGTCACTCATTTAAGACAGAGATGAGAATTTTTTTCTCTGAGGGTTGAGTGTCTTTGGAACTCTTTTCCTCAAAAGGTGGTGGAAGCAGGATCACAGTCACCTCCATGCTGGTAATTCCAACACTGCTGCTTTTGAAGGGAAAGAAAGTGACAGATTGCTTTGAGGTTGGGCTTACCCTATATTCATTGTGATAACAAAAGTCCTCTATTAAAATCATGTGTCCCATGGTTCCAAGCCCTGTCTCTGAGAAGGGTGACTGCCACTGACCCCTTCAATGTCACAATTATTGCAAAGTGATTTCCAGTAGCCTGCTCTGTGTCTGGAGAACATATAAACATATGAATTAGGAGCAGGAGTAAGCTACTCGGCCCCTTGGGCTTGCTCCGCCATTCAATAAGATCATGGTTGATCTGAATGTAACCTCAACCCCACATTCCTGCCTACCCCCAATAACCTTTCACCCCCTTGTTAATCAAGAATCTATCCAACTCTATCTTAAAAATATTCAAAGACTCTGCTTCCACCACCTTTTGAGGAAGAGAGTTCCAAAGACACTCAACCCTCAGAGAAAAAAATTCTCATCTCTGTCTTAAATGAGTGACCCCTTATTTTTAAACAGTGACCTTCCTGTTCTAGATTCTCAAAAGAAGAAACATCCTCTCCACATCCAACCTGTTGAGACCTCTCAGGATCTTAATGCTTTCAATTAAGTCACTTCTTACTCTTCTAAATTCCAGTGGATACAAGCCTAACCTGTCCAACCTTTCCTCATAAAACAACCTGCCCATTCCTGGTATTAGTCAAGTAAGCCTCTGGACTGATTCGAATGCATTTACTTCTTTAAATAAGGAGACCAGTCCTGTACACAATACTCCAGAAGTGGTCTTACCAATGCCCTGTACAACTGAAACATAACCTCCCTATTTTTGTAAGCAATTGCTATCACAATAAATGATAAAATTCTATTAGCTTTCCTAATTACCTGTTGCACCTTCATACTAACCTTCTGTGACTCATGCACCAGAACACCCAGATCCTTCTGAATCTCAGAGCTCTGCAATCTCTCACCACTGAGATAATAAGCTCTTTTATTCTTCCTGCCATGATGAACAATTTCACATTTGCCCACATTATACTCCATTTGCTAGATTTTTGCCCATTCACTTAACCTATCACTTGTAGCCTCCTTACATCCTCTTCACAATTTACCTTCCTACCTATCTTTGTGTCATCAACAAATTTAGCCACCACTCCTTTGGTCCCTTCATCCAAGTCATTTATATAAATAGTAAAAAATTGAGGCCCCATTACTGATCCCTGTGGCACACCACTCGTCACATCTTGCCAACCAGAAAAAGTCCCATTTATGTCAACTCTCTGCTTCCTATTGGCTAGCCAATCTTCTATCCATGCCAATATGTTACCCCCTACGCCATGAGCTTTTATTTTCTGCAATAGCCTTTGATATGACGCTTTATCAAATGCTTTTTGGAAATCTAAGTATGGTACATCCACTGGTTCCCCTTTATCCATAGCCCATGTGCCCTTCAAAGAACTGCAATTGGTTAAACATGATTTCCCTTTTACAAAACCATGTTGACTCTGCCTGATTGCCTTGAATTTTTCTAAGTGCCCTGCTATAATATGTTTAATAATAGCTTCTAACATTTTCCCTATGACAGATGTTAGGCTGGCCTATAATTTCCTACTTTCTGTCTCCCTTCCTTTTTGAATAAAGGAGTTATATTTGCTATTTTCCAATCTAATGGAACCTTCCCCAAATCTAGGGAATCTTGGAAAATTAATACAGGTGTATCAACTATCTCAATAGCCACTTCTTTCAAGACCTTAGGGTGAAGTCCATCTGGACCTGAGGATTTGTTAGCCCACAGCCCCAACAATTTGCCCAATACCACTTCCCTGGTGTTGGAACTTTCCCAAGTTCCTCCCTCCCTTCCATTTCCTGATTTACAGCTATTTCTGGGATGTTACTTGTGTCCTCTATAGTGAAGACTGATGCAAAATGCCTGTTTAATTCGTCCATCATCTCCTTACTTTCCATTATCAATTCTCCAGACACACTCTTTATTGGACCAACGCTCACTTTGAGAAATGAGAGCTATTCACTGTGCACATGCCGAATATAACTGAATGTCGTTGATTTATCCTGCTTCATGTATCTGGTGGGGGTGAGGAGGGAGATCGCAACTGTTTCTTTATTGTGTTGTTCTACATTGTAACTTAGTGCCCTGTGTATAGGCTGTGACTCCTACTGGTCAGCTCACCACCTAAGTATGGATAGTACAGAAGGGACAGAATATAAAAGATTCACTGTTACATTACGTGGGTTGGATTTTCCCCTTCTCATGAGTTTCAATTGGTTTCACATTTGCCAAAAAACCTTCAGGACATCGCCCAACACTTGCATTTAAATAGCACTTTAAAAAATTTTTTAATTTTTAAAAAATTCATTCATGGGATGTAGGCTTCACTGGCTGGGCCAGCATTTATTGCCCATCCCTTGTTGCCCTTGGTGGTGGTGAGCTGCCTTCTTGAACCGCTGCAGTAGGAATGTAGGAAATGTAGGAAAATGTCCCAAGATGCTTCACAGCAGTAAATGGCAATTCTAAGTTTATGAACCTAGACATTTAGTGTTGGTCCTTGGAGTTCCAAGGCAGAGCCCATGATCTGATCTCATTCAGTGGTCAGCCATGGCTCGGTGACTTGCACTCATCTTTGAGTCAGAAGCTCAAGGGATCAAGCCCCACTCTAGAGCTGAGCACAAAATTCAGGCTGACACTCTGTCAGAGGTCCTGTCTTACAGATGAGACATTAAACTGAGGCCCTATCTGCTCTCCCAGGTAGATGTAAAGGGTCTCATGACACTATTCAAAAGAGCAGGGGAGTTCCTTATGGTATCCTGGCCAACATTTATCAACCAACATTAAAAAAAACAAACTGTCTGGTCATTATGATATTGCTGGCTGAGAGATCTTGTATGCAATTTATATGGTGCGTCTCCCTACATTACATTAGTTGCTACACTTTAAAAATACTCACTTGACTCTACAGCACATTGAAAGATCCTGAGGTCAAGAAAAGCATGACATAAATGCATACTCTTTCTTTCATGCTGCTCACATAAGAAATTGTGAATACAGAAACCTCGAGCATTTTGAAGTCTGGTTAACTCCATTCCAATGCATTCTGGTTACTAACTTGTCTTCTGCAATGCCTCCAACTGCACATAAAAGACAAAATCAAAGGCAGGCAATTCAGAGATGACAATGAACTTTAATACTGGTTCAATAATAAAATTATACATTACAAATAAAACAGTTTTTATTTCCCCTCCCACCCAAAACACAGGATTGGGCCTTTCAAACGAGACGTGTGGGCAGTCATAGCAGCCACAGTTCCATCCATTTGTTGCTAGCCTAGTGAGTGTTGAGGTTGATTGTACAGCTCCTGGGACTGGAGGAAGTGGTCATCTCCTTACTGATAGAGGAAGTGGTCATCTCCTTACTGATAAGTAAAGATGTCAGTGAGCAAGCACCTTTTTACACAGCATCAGTAACAATAAAACAAGGGCTTTATTCCAGATGTTTATTACCCATGGAGATGTACATCAAATCTCAAATATTCATAGCTCCTTCAGGAAATGCAGTACCAAAAGAGCAACCAGAATAATCAAAAGGGATGGAGGGATTAGATTAAGACGACTGATTATATAAATTGGGTATTCCCCCCCTAGAAAAGTGAACACAAGAAATAGAAGGAGTAAGCCATTTAGCTGTCAAGCCTACTACATTCTTCAATAAGATCAAGGCTGAACTTCTACATCACCGACATGAGGGAACTTCTTTTTTCATGCAGTGAGTGGTTAGGATCTGGAATGCACAGTCTAAGAGTGTGATGGAGCCACGTCAATCAGGGCTTTCAAAAGATAACTGAATAAGTAATTGAAGGGAAAAAAAAAATCAGTGCCACAGGAGAGTGGGGGAATGGGACAAGTGAAGTAAATTCAAAACTAATCTGTGAAAACAATATTTCACTGAGTGAGAGGTCAACTTATGGAACAGGCTCCCTTAGGAGATAAGAACAAAAAACTGCGGATGCTAGAAATCCAAAACAAAAACAGAATTACCTGGAAAAACTCAGCAGGTCTGGCAGCATCGGCGGAGAAGAGTTGACATTTCGAGTCCTCATGACCCTTCAACAGAACATTTGTTCTGTTCTGTTGAAGGGTCATGAGGACTCGAAACGTCAACTCTTTTCTTCTCTGCCGATGCTGCCAGACCTGCTGAGTTTTTCCAGTAATTCTGTTTTTGTTTTCCCTTGGGAGATGGTGGCCAAGTTAATAATGATACATTAGGATCCAATTTTAATAGATGTTTTTTCAGTAAATGCTATTTTGAGATACAGTATCTGAGTCATTTGAGACATTATATGTCACGAGAGTACTTGCTTGGGAAGAACAGGTGACTTTGGACCTATGGTTTCCAAAGCTCTTCACTGGGGTTTCCTCAACTCATGTCTGGATCTGTTGTAGGCTCATCGATAGAGATCGATTGCTGTGGTTAATCAGTAACTCTATAACACTGTATGATCTGACAACCAGGATTGTAGAAGATGAACTAGATGACCCTAGGTCTTTTATCATCTAGCAATCCCTATATTTCCACGTGTGGCACGGAGTCTCGCAGACCAGGTGGTCCCAGGTTAAATCCTTGACTTGTACTAAGTTACCTGATCCCACCTGGGGCAGGATTTAGGCCAGTGCAGTTCACCTTAATGCCACTAGGCTAAGGATGGAGAAAGAAACTCAGGCCATGCTTCCTGCACCATCTCATTACCCCTGCTGGAAATTGTGTAGAAGTAGGCATGAGGAGAGGACTCAGTTGTCGTGGCTACCAGAATCAAAGAGCCTGCCAACACTCTGCCTCGACTCATACTCGGATGTGGCATAGGAGAACTTCCAATGACATTCCAGCAAGGATTAGTAATTAGGAATATAGAAAACTGGCAAAAACCGCCACCTGACAGAGATGTTATAGGGTTTGTACAAAGGAGCAGGGTTCAGTTTCAGATAAACATGAAAGTAAAAATCTTTTATTTGTGCTTCTACACTGCCAGCAGTTTACAATGCTTCATTATAATCATACATCAGTGTGCAGCGTGTGTTCATTCGATCACATTTTATAGCACAAGTGCAACAGGTTACAGCATCAGACAGACAGAAAGCACCATCAATATCCAAACATGTAGGCTTGATTTCCAGACCTGTGATCACCAGCTGCCCTGTTGCCTCACCTTCCCCCTTCCCTATCTCCACCCTCTTGCCCACCCAACCCATTCCACCCCTCAATCTCCTCCAGCTAGCCAATTTACAGGGTAAGTTACAGGTCACTATATATACAGTTTAGATCCTTTCAGCATTGAAATTGCAGCCACTGTTTCCCACTCATCAAGGATGCGTAATTTTTTTTAGGTTGACCGTTTAAGGGTCATGAAGAACCCTAAATTGGGCAGTAAAGGATTCTTCCAACCTGTTTGTGAGCCAGCTGTAGAGATGAGAATCAGTAGCAGTAAGTAGGAAAAAGAAAGTTCTAGAATGTAAACTTGGCCCATGAGGGCTTATCCTCAGCAGCCACCCAGAGACAGTACTCTCGACCTGAGCTCATTGCTTGGCTTTCTTCACAATGGTCCCCACAGCGGAAATGACTGTGGTTTTTGCCCCGGTGGCACTGGTGGTTACCGTGACGACTCCTGGTAGCGTAGCGGTGGTGGTAATGATTGTCGGCTGAGCTATTGTCGTCACAGGCACTGCGGAGTCCCATTTACTCTTCCTTTTCTGGGAATCTGCAAAGAGAAGGGCAAGAGGGTAGATTTATGAGAAAGTTTGCCTGCATTCCACTGGAGTAGCAGCAGTGCTGACGGCATCACCAAATGGTGAGCTCCTGCCCCATATGTAATTTGTTCCACCCCATGAGTTACCTGCCACGGTCGTGCTTGCTGTGGTTGTGGTTGCTGTGCCAGAGCTGGTGTTGGTTCCTGTTTTTGTTCGGGTCACAAATTCAATCTAAAAAAATGATAAGAAGTAAATCAGACAACAACAGAGGTGCCATTACCCTATTGGGTGTATTCTATACATCACTAGTGAGGAGGAAAGATAGAGAAGAGCAAATTTGCAGGAAAATTACAGAGATACAAGACCATGGGGTAGATACAGTTGGGGATAGTAATAGTTTAAGGGCAGAGAGGGGGAAGGGTTTTGAAGTGCATTCGTTGACTTTTGCCTTTTATACATGCCCCCCTTCAACTCTGCTCTGTGGAACAACCTCACTTTGCCTCTCCACATCTGGCATTTTAACAAAAATGTTTTTGCTTCCTTTCAGGTGTCAGGGATTGCATGCCTAACCTGCTGAGTATTTCCAGAATTTTCTTTTATTTCAGATTTCCAGGCTCCGTGATATTTTGGTTTTGCAGTAGAGGTACTGCCAGTATTTAAAAGTTAATCACAAACACATAGTTCAGTCCATAGAATAGCGATCTTTTATTATTTTAACTGCTCAAAGGCTTAGAAAAAACATTCTACTTTAAAATATGTGTGGTTTATCAGTTATAGTAGTTACTTGTTTCTTGTTAAATAGTTTTTTTTACTATTTTAATTTTTAAATGAGATTTGGCATATTGCTTTGCTCCTCTTGTAGAATAGGGTCTTAAAAGCAATTGCCAAACACAGTTTCTTGGCTGTGCACCAAAGGCTTATCTAGATCTTAAGCCAAGGACAGACACTATAGCAGTATAGGGAGTTATAACTCACCAATGACAGTGATCCAAGATACAAAATTTTAAGGGAGGTTTGAAAAGATTTAGAAACTATCTTTCTTTCAAATTAGGGAACTTCCTTTGAAGCTTCAAGACAAATGCCCCTTTCTTTCTTTTCCCATTAACTATGGAACCATCTGCAAGTTAAGTCATAGTTCAGCACAGTCATTGGAAACTTATCTGCTCTACCATGAGAAGCTAGCAACAACTACTGCAAAATATGGAACAAAAACAAAAATTGCTGGAAAAACTCAGCAGGTCTGACAGCATCTGTGGAGAGGAAGACAGAGTTAACGTTTCGGGTCTGTATGACTCTCCATCAGAACTAAAGGGAAATAGGAATGTGGTGAAATATAAGCTGTTTAATGGGGGTGGGACAGGTGGAGCTGGATAGAGGTATAGGTGGAGGCAAAGGAGAGATTGCCAAAGATGTCATAAACAAAAGGTCAAAGGGGTGTTGATAGTGGTGGTATTAGCTAAAGGATGGGCTAATGGTGACATTAAGGGTAGAAAGCAGGATGAACAAGTGACAGATGGCCCTAGTGGGGGTGGGGGGAAGGGATCGAAATAGGCTAAAAGTTGGAGATGAAACAATGGATGGAAATAAATTTTAACTGCAAAACTGCAAAATATGGGTTGTATTACAGCTACTACTTGTTTGTTCTTTTAGTGTTGCATTATTCTGCTCAATGGTTAAAGTTCAAGACAAGGTCTAGTGTTGTGCTATTCTAGAGGAGTAAGGAAAAACACTTTATGGGCCATTTGGAAGGAGGCTCAGAAACAAAGAAGACCAAAACAACTGCATTTAAATATGTTAATTCCCAATCTTCAGCTATCTTGATAACACTATCTGTGATAGAGCTTTATGTTATTAATTCAATGGCTTGAACTTGTAATATTGGTTTGGGGTGTGGGTTGGAAATCAGCCAGTCATCTAGTTCCTGATGACGATCTAGTGATTCTTCCTGGGAAGTGTGAGTGTGTGGATGTCAGGTGAGGATAGGATTGGACACTAATGCACCTACCGTGGTATAATAGCCCGATAGATGATATAATGGAAGGTTGCCAATGAAGTTTGGGACCTTAGTATTACACTGGCTAGTGTTTTAACCCAGGAGTATATGGGAAACTGGGCGAACTTAGATTGTGATTAAGGTATGTTGTTGTGGCGAGGAAATGAAAGGTCAGTTGCCATTTCTTGTACCAACAGTTTCAGTGGTGCTGGTCAGGCTGGGCTTTACTCACCTTTGTTCGTTCCTTCTTGGCTTTCTCTATTTTGTCCATTTCTATTTTCTGGGCCTTGGCTGCAAGAGAAGAAGGGGATGGGATATGAGAATGGGCCAGAGTTTGGCACTGTCATTATACTGAAAATGTTTTAGATAGATGTGTGCAGATGAGGCTGTGCTCACCATGGCTTCCAATAAAATATTACCTAATGCCTCATAGTACGAGTCCTCTGACCATCCATGGGGATCAAACATGTCCTGTGGAGAAAATCACATGTCAAATAAATTGGAATAATACACTGGACACTGCACCCCGACACCATGGGGCAGTGTAGAAGGAGCTTTACTCCATATCAACTGTTCATGATGCTGAACTCTGGATACCAGACCAGAAAATCTCTCAACTTGATGCGTATACAATAAAAAAAGACATGATTGTTTTCTAAAATGGACTTTAAGAAAACATCAAATGGATGCAGTGACAACCCTGAACCTGACTTGAGACACACCTCATTCACTTGGATCTTTCTCCACTTTTTTTGGAGTAGCTTTTCCTGACTCTTCCTTGGTTTATTTCAATGCTTTGGATACAGCTATGAACAAGATAAGAAGCAGGGTGTGGGGGTTGAGGGGGCTGGGGGGTGCTGTGGAGATGGGTGAAGTTTAAGATTTGATCCATTGTTTTTCAAACTTGGACAGGTTTGTGTATATTAATAAATTGTAATTTCTGAATTTGAGCCTCTATCTCACCCTTGGGTTAAATATCAAGAAAGCATGACACTACCTCCAACTCTAGTTCTTCCATCTCGACACCCGCGGACTGTGGAACATCTCAAATCCCTAAGCTCCTTACTCTAGCAATCTTAAAGCTTTTCCTTCCTCATTTTAACCTTTGTTTATTTCATGCTTTAAGGGTCTGTAAGCCATCACCTGTGTTTGTCATAGAAGGGATCTGAGGCAGAGCGTAAACTACCAGCAGTATTTGTACTGAAGAGCTAAACACGTACCTTTGGGTAGTTTGTACCGAGTTCATCAATACCACAGAACTGAATCAATTTTTCATAAATGCTGAAAAGTAGAGAGCAGAAAGTTATTGATGCTATTTAGACACAGTTTACACCAGCCAACACAGAGATCAAACAAACCAACGTATCTACTACAGTACAACAACAACTCCCCTTCACTCTCCCCAAGATTGACCATCCCCAACTGGAGTCAGACAGCAGCGGCCCCCCAAACTGGAGTTAAACAGTGACCTCTCCTCCGAACCCAAGTCAGACATTGGCCCTTTTCCTAAATCTCAGTCTGACATCAGTGAGCCTGCCTTTCAATCACAATGATACAGCAATAACCTCTCCTCTAAACTGCAGCCAGACAGCACTGACTCCTCTAACCCTAGCCAGACCAGTGATCTCCTTCTCTACACCACAGTCAGACAGTGGTAGCCACTCCTCCACACCACAGTCAGACAGTAGTAACCCCTCTGCCACACCACAGTCAGACAGCAGTAACCACTCCTCCACACCACAGTCAGACAGTAATAACCCCTCCTCCACACCACAGTGAGGCAGTAATAACCCCTCCGCCACACCAGTCAGAAAGTAATAACCCCTCTGCCACACCACAGTCAGATAGTAATAACCCCTCCTCCACACCACAGTCCAACAGTAATAACGCCTCTGCCACACCACAGCCAGACAGTCATAACCCCTCCGTCACACCACAGTCAGACAGCAGTAACCACTTCTCCATGCCAGTCAGACAGTGATAACCCCTCTGCCACACCACGGTGAGACAGTAATAACCCCTCCGCCACACCACAGTCACACAGCAGTAACCCCTCCTCCACACAACAGTCAGACAGCAGTAAACCCTCCTTGATACCAGTCAGACAGCAGTAAACCCTCCTTGATACCAGTCAGACAGCAGTAAACCCTCCTCCAAGCCACAGTCAGACAGCAGTAATGCCTCCTCCAAACCACAGTCAGACCACAGTAACCCCTCCTCCACACCACGGTCGGACAGCAGTACCCCTCCTCCATATCACAGTCAGACAGCAGTGACTCCTCCTTGACACCACAGTCAGACAGCAGTAACCCCTCCTCCACACCACAGTTAGACAGCAGTCACCCCTCCTCGACACCAGTCATACAGCAGTAACCCCTCCTGCACACCACAGTCTGACACAGTATCCTGTCCTCCATACCACAGCCTGACACAATATCCCGTTCTCCACACCACAGTCAGGCAGCTGTAACCCGTCCTCCATACCACAGTCAGACAGCAGTAAACCCTCCTTGATACCAGTCAGACAGCAGTAACCCCTCCTCCAAACCACAGTCAGACAGCGGTAAACCCTCCTCCACACCACAGTCAGATAGCAGTAACCCCTTCTCCACACCAGTCACACACAGTATCCCGTCCTCCTTACCACAGTCAGACAGCAGTAAACCCTCTTTGATACCAGTCAGACGGCAGTAACCCCTCCTCCAAACCATAGTCAGACATCAGTAACCTCTCCCCTTCACCACAGTCAGATAGCAGTAACCCCTCCTTGATACCAATCAGATAGCAGTAACCCCTCCTCCACACCACAGTCAGACAACAGTAACCCCTCCTCCACACCACAGTCAGACAACAGTAACCCCTCCTCCACACCACAGTCAGACATCAGTAACCCCTCCTCCACACCACAGTCAGACATCAGTAACCCCTCCTCCACACCATAGTCAGACATCAGTAACCTCTCCTCTTCACCACAGTCAGATAGCAGTAACCCCTCCTCCACACCACAGTCAGATAACATGAGCCCTCCTCATTCCGTCTGAACTAACAGAGTCAGGCACACACCGGAATTCAGTCCAACTACACAAACCTGGGGTTGCGGAACTCCTTTTTTCTCTGAATGATGTTGTTCATGTCAAGGCCTTCATTCAGCTTTCTGTCGTACAGCTTCTGAATTTTCTCCTGTGAATACATGGAATGAAACAACTAACAGTGAGCCACATACAACAGGTAATCAGAGCACTGAGTTTTTATGTATAATCACAAGGCTTTCTTCAGGGAAATACCTGACCTCACTGTGGGACAGGGCCTTCTCTGCCTCACTGAAGGTCAAAGGGCATCAAAGCTAATTCTAATTACACCCTTGTTTCACAGTCACTTATATATCCTTCCAGCAAGCACCCTTTCCACTGCACTATGATCAGGAACATGAACCCTGGCTGATTCTGTACCTCCTTAATCCAGGACCATTATAAACAACAGCAGTATCAACACTGCTGTTGTGGCTTAGATCAGCCAGACATGGGGATCAAAGCAGGCACCATCCTGATTGGAACAGCTCAGTATTGTGCAGCTTGGAATCTTTCCCTCATGAGACACATAGGGCACTTGCAATGTTTCACCGAAAGCTGGAGAACAATGAGAGAGCAGCAGTTGTGGAAGTGAAGTCAATAGTCAAAGTTATAGCTGTGGCAAATAGAAAACAGATTCTCATTTTAAATGTTCAGCACTGAAGGGCAAGGAGCAGACAAACACACCAGCAATCTCTTTGAATGAAAGTAATTCTCAAATTAGGGAAGGATGTTCTATGGCAGTCTCCCCCTCCTGACTCCTAATCAGTCTTGTTGTGGGATTAGACGAAGACCATAGATTGGTGTGCTCACTAGCCATACTGGTTAGTAGCAACTCTTCCAGCACTAAACTCTTATCTTCTTGCTCTAATTCTACAGGTGTGTTGGGGTTGGTTGGTGGGGGCGATGGTGGCCAGTGCCTGCCTCTATCTCCTACATGAGAGAATTTGGTCTGGGGTTTGAGACAACAGGACATGTCTACACACAGTTGAAAAAAGATATGAGCTCCCCACACCTGCTTAACACATTCCTCACTACTGGCCAAGCTATTACTCACTATAAACATTGCAGCCTCAAGCTTGTGGGTGTGTTTATTTAGCACTGACAGAGAAAATGAATCGGACACTCCCAAAGTATTTTAATAGTTTATAGGATTTATGATCATGTTTGGGGGGGATGGAGGAAGCGTGAACTCCAAGAATAGCTTTCTATCATACCCCCCAACCCTCTGGCTGTATTCTCTCTGCTGGGGAGTTGGTCTGTGCAGGTTCCACAACGATGGGACCAGCTCCTTGTATTTTTTTTTAATTTAACAAAAGGGTGCGGTATGCCTGCAGTCCCAATGCCAAACCGCCTGCATATAGCAGCTTTAAACTTCAATCTGAGCTGCCTGTAGCTGTAAAATTTGTTAGTATCAGAAGAATTAACAACAGCAACAACTTGCATTTATATAGTACCTTGAAAGTAGTTTCACAGGAGTACACATCAAACACTTAGGGCACTAAGGGAATCACAGAATCTCACAGTGCAGAAGAGGCCCTTCAGCCCATCGAGTCTGCACACATGAGAAACATCTGACCTACCTACCTAATCCCATTTGCCAGCACTTAGCCCATAGCCTTGAATATTATGACGTGTCAAGTAATCATCCAGGTACTTTGTAAAGGATGTGAGGCAATCCGCCTCCACCACCCTCCCAGGCAGTGCATTCCAGACCGTCACCACCCTCTGGGTTAAAATGTTTTTCCTCACATCTCCCTAAACCTCCTGCCCCTCACTTTGAACTTATGCCCCCTCATGACTGACCCTTCAACTAAGGGGAACAGCTGCTCCCTATCTACCCTGTCCATGGCCCTCATAATCTTGTACACCTCGATCAGGTCACCCCTCAGTCTTCTCTGCTCCAACAAAAACAAGCCAAGTCTATCCAACCTCTCTTCATATCTTAAACATTTCATCCCAGGCAACATCCTGGTGAATCTCCTCTGCACCCCCTCCAGTGCAATCATATCTTTCCTACAATGTGGCAACCAGAATTGCACACAGTATTCCAGCTGTGGCCTCACCAAGGTTCAACACAACTCCAACATGACCTCCCTAATTTTGTAATCTATGCCTCGATTGATAAAGGCAAGTGTTCATATGCCTTTTTCACCACCCCACTTACTTGCCCCTCCGCCTTCAGAGATCTACGGACACACACGCCAAGGTCCCTTTGTTCCCTAGAATTTCCTAGTGTCATGCCGTTCATTGAATACTTCCTTGTCAAATTACTTCTTCCAAAGTGTATCACCTCACACTTTTCAGGGTTAAATTCCATCTGCCACTTATCTGCCCATTTGACCATCCCATCTATATCTTCCTGTAGCCCCAGATACTCAACCTCACTGTTAACCAGCTGACCAATCTTTGTGTCATCCGCAAACTTATTAATCCTACCTACCACACAGTCATCTATGTCGTTTATATAAATGACAAATAATAGGGGACCCAGCACAGATCCCGGTGGCATACCACGGGACATTGGCTGCCAGTCACTAAAGCATCCTTCTGTCATCACCCTCTGTCTCCTACAACTAAGCCAATTTTGAATCCACCTTATCAAATTACCCTGTATCCCATGTGCATTTGCCTTCTTTATAAGTCTCCCATGTGGGACCTTGTCAAGGGCTTTGCAGACATCCATTTAAACTACATCAACTGCACTACCCTCATCTACACACCTGGTCACCTCCTCAAAAAATTCAATCAAATTTGTTAGGCGTGACCTCCATCTGACAAAGCCATGCTGACTATCCCTGAGCAAATCTTGCCTCTCCTAGTGGAGATAGATTCTCTTCTTCAGAGTTTTCTCCAATAGTTTCCCTACCACTGACGTGAGACTCACTGGTCTGGAGTTCCCTGGCTTATCTCTAAAACCCTTCTTAAATAGCAGAACCACATTAGCTGTTCTCCAGTCCTCTGGTACCTCCCCCATGGCCAGAGAGGAATTAAAAACTTGCCCCTGCGATCTCCTCCCTTGCCTCCCTCACCAGTCTGGGACATAAATCATCTGGACCTGGAGATTTGTCCACTTAAGCCTGCCAACACCTCCAATACCTTGTCACTCCCTGTATCAATTTGCTTTAGAACCTTGCAGTCTCTCTCCCAGAGTTCGATACCTTCATCCTCATTCTCTTGGGTGGAGACAGATGTGAAGTATTCATTCAACACTCTAGCGATGTCTTCTGGCTCCACCCATAGATTGCCCCCATGGCTCCTTGTGGGCCCTACTCTTTCCCTGGTTATCCTCTTCCCATTAATATACTCACAGAATATCTTGGGATTTTCCCTACTTTTACCAGCCAGAGCTTTCTCATAACCCCTCTTTGCTCTCCTAATTGCTTTCTTAAGCTCCACCCTGCACTTTCTGTACTCCACTAATGCCTCTGCTGATTTGCTTCCCTTGTACCCGCTAAAAGCCTCTCTTTTCCTTCTCATCATATCCTGAATATCTCTGGTCATCCATGGTTCTCTGAGCTTGTTACTCCTTCCTATTACCCTAGAGGGAACATGTTGAGCCTGTACCCTCCCTATTTCCTTTTTGAATACCCCCCACTGCTCCTCGTAGACTTCCCACAAGTAACTGTTCCCAGTCTACCTTGGCCAGATCCTGCCTTATTTTACTAAAATCCACTCTCCCTCAATACAAAACATTTTTTTTGCAACTTGTCTATATCTTTGTCCATAACAAATTTAAACTGTACCATGTTGTGTTCACTATCACTAAAATGCTCCTCCCCCACTAGTGGACTAGTATTCCAGAGACCCAGGGTAATGCTCTGGGCACCCTGGGTTCAAATCCCACCATGGAAGATGGTGATATTGAATTGAATTCAATTCAATAAAAAATCTGCAATTAAAAGTCTGATGATGACCATGAAAAAATTGCCGATTATTGGAAAAACCCATCTGGTTCACTAATGCCCTTTAGGGAAGGAAATCTGCTATCCTTATCTGGTCCGGCCTACATGGGACTCCAGACCCACAGCAATGTGGTTGACTCTTAAATGCTCTGAACACAAGGGAAATTAGTGATGGTTGATAAATGCTGACCTAGCCAGTGACACCCACATCTCATGAACGAATAAAAAAACAAATTTACAAAGTTACAAAAAGAATATTTGGACAGATGACCAAAAGCTCAGCCAAAGAGGTAGGTTTGAAGGAGGTTCTTAAAGGAGTAGGCAGAAGGTTTAGAGAGAGAATTTCAGAGCTTAGGGCCCAGCCAACTGAAGACGCAGTGGAGAATCAGGTTACTGGTTATCAGGTTCCATCTGTGATTTTGTTCATCTTCAGGGCTATAGAAAGTCCCAAGTCCAAACCCCCTCCATCTGTGCTGAGTCAGCAGAATTCAATTGTTCAATACTAGGACATTCTACCTGGCCTCGGAGTCACAATGCAAGACAGCTGGGGCATGGGGGTACAAAATCAGCCGGAATTCCCACTCCTGATCCTGTACAGTAACTCCCTGACATGAAGAGGGTCAGGCAAGGAGAAGTACATCAGAAAACTGGATCAAATAAGATCACGGCCAATCCAATTCTCCTACCAGTTTCAGCTGTTGAGTGATGTGACTATATTGGAGTTAATGGTGTTGTTTGATGGTGGCATCAATCTGGTTTGAACTGAGCTGTGATGTTCCCTCCTAGTTAAGGCAGCTCACTGACACTCACTATCCCGGCTCACACAACAGGAATGGTCATCAGGCACAGATATTGCCAGCAGACTTGCTGGGATTGGGCCTTAGGGGAAAGGAGGAAATTTGGACAGGAAAGGTATTTGGGAATTAAGTTTTCATCGTGGATGGGGCAAATTGACAAAGACATCTCACCCATGCTCACCACAGTCTGTGCTAGTCTCACATAGAGTGAACCATATATTCCTTTATACTTATATATGTTGACTTTTTTTTAAAGAACACTTTTGTTAAACAAGGGACACTGGCCTAAAGCAGTTAATACGTTGCATTTGGAGGAAGGACACAAGCTGCTTTCTGGAGACAGCGTCTACAGAGCTCAGATAAGCCCAGACTGAAACTACAGAACAGTCATGTGACCCAGCTTGTGGGTAAAATATACTGGATTTGCACTAACAGCCAGTTCATCCCTCCTAACTTGGCCTTAATAGACCACTTAAGCTGACAGTTGGTGATCAGATTTGGTTATTAGGGCAAACAAAATTGTGCTTCAAAGAAACATTCCTCAACACACAATACTGCATCTTCCCAATCTGACCCTTGGTACCAGTACTCACTCTTACCCTCGGTTGTGCCTCATACCTGTAACTGATTAGAGCATCTCCCCATGGGCTCGGGAGGCATTTTGATGTCATCAGGCGACATGTTCCTCACTTTTTCTGAAAACGAAGCTGGAAAGAAAACAAAAGATATATCAGCATCATAGATACCCCTCCTGGGGGATAGGGAAAACTCAGCACACTGTACCCTGCACAGCCACAGACGTGGAGTTTCTCATCCCACCTCAACACAATTCATTGCCAGTTGACAAACAATCCAATCCCAGCCCCAATCCTTCAACAACACTTCCTGTGCTAATCTATCTGTTCCCAACTCCTCACTTGTAATCAGACCCTTCTGGTTTCTTGGACACTGCTAAGAATTAGCAGTTCACCCAGGCATCCATTCTTCACATGAGATGAGCTCTTTTGCAGTATAGCCCAGCCTGATCCTGTCCTCACATGACTTCTATGTGTACACACTATTCAGCAAAGGTCACTTGGATGGTGATCAGGAGTGGGAATGCTGAACGACCATCTTCCCTCCTACAACAACCTGCATTTATATAGCAACTTTACCATAGTAGAACGTCCCAAGGCCCTCCACAGGAGCTTACCAGATAAAATTTAACAGCCATCTGCAAAAGAGATATTAAGACCACGGCATCAAAAGCTTGGTCAAAAAGGCAGGTTTTAAGCAATATCTTAAAGGAGAAGAGAGAGAGATGGAGAGATTTAGGGAGGGAATTCCAGAGGTTAGGACCTAAACAGCTGAAGGCATGGCCACCAATGGTAGATTGAAGAAAATCATGGATGTCCAAGAGGCCTGAATTGGAGGAACACAGAAATCTTAGGGCTGGAGGTAGTTACAGAGATAGGGAGGGGCAAGGTCATGGAGGGATTTGCAAACAAGGATGAGAATTTTAAAATCATGATGTTGCTTGACTAGGAGCCAATGTAGGTCAGTAAGCACAGGGGTGACAGGGGAAGGAGACTTGCTGCGAGTGAAGAAACAGGCAGCAGAGTTTTGAATGACCTCAAGTTTACAGAAGGTAGAATTTGGGAGACCAGCCAGGAGCGCATTGGAACAGTCAAGTCTCCAGGATACGAGGATTAGATGAGGGTTTCAACAGCATAGTAGAACATAGGTGAGCTGAGATAGGAGTGAAGTTGAGCGATATTATGAAGGTGACAATAGGCAGTCTTACCGATGGTGTGAATATGAAGTCAGAGGCTTATCTGTGCATCAAATGTGACATCAAGGTTGTGAACAGAATAACTTAATTTCAGACAGTTGCCAGGGAGAGAGTTGGAGTTAGTAGCTAGGGGACAAAACTTGGCTGGGGATCAAAACCAATGACTTCAGTATTCCCAGTACTTAATGGAGGAAATTTCTGCTCAGCCAGATAAGTAGTCTGATAATTTATCAACAGTGGAGGAGTTGAGGGGGGTGGTGGTGAGATAGAGCTGGGTGTTGTCAGTGCATATTTTCAGGAAGATATAATAATTTTCATAATGTTATTGGAATTTATTGTAAAATAGAGTAATAGTGGGGTCTGTGTGTGTGTGTGTGTGTGTGTGTGCACGTGCGTGTGGGTGACTTAATTGAATTTGTTGTATCGGAAGATAAGCTAAGTTTGAAATATTAAGTAGGTAAACATGGGGGAAGTTTTAGAATGTAAGGGTTAAAGGGAACATCTGCATTTTTAAATAAACCAGACTAGCTTGAATTCAAAGGAGGGGTAAAATGTTTCACCTAGCCAGGATAAGTTAAGAAACAGTGTGTTTATTTTTCCCAAAGATTACTGGTAAAATTGGTACTATGAGAGATTTTTATTATTAGAAAGGCAAAGTCCAAAGACGTAGTGAAACAACGGGAATTTGCATTCAAAGGGGAAAAAACATATAAAGGAAAGAATGCTGTGTTTAAGGGCAGGAATTCTAAGGTCTAACAAGTGTGAAAAGCCTCCAGCATCTAAGCTTCAAGCTGCTGTCTACAAAGAACTGAGGTTGAGAAAACTGACTTAGAATTCAACTGTTTCAGGGTACTGTGTAACTTTAGAGATAAAAACAAAAAAACTGCGGATGCTGGAAATCCAAAACAAAAACAGAATTACCTGGAAATACTCAGCAGGTCTGGCAGCATCGGCGGAGAAGAAAAGAGTTGACGTTTCGAGTCCTCATGACCCTTCGACAGAACTTGCGTTCGAGTCCAAGAAAGAGTTGAAATATAAGCTGGTTTAAGGTGTGTGTGTGGGGGGCGGAGAGATAGAGAGACAAGAGGTGGGGGGGCGGGGGGGGGGGGGTTGGGGGGTGTGGTTGTAGGGACAAACAAGCAGTGATAGAAGCAGATCATCAAAAGATGTCAACGACAATAGTACAATAGAACACATAGGTGTTAAAATTAAAGTTGCTGATATTATCTAAACGAATGTGCTAATTAAGAATGGATGGTAGGGCACTCAAGGTATAGCTCTAGTGGGTTTTTTTTTTATATAATGGAAATAGGTGAAATAGGTGGGAAAAGGAAAATCTTTATAATTTATTGGAATAAAATAAAAAAAAAGGGGAAGGGGGAAACAGAAAGGGGGTGGGGATGGGGGAGGGAGCTTACGACCTAAAGTTGTTGAATTCAATATTCAGTCCAGAAGGCTGTAAAGTCCCTAGTCGGAAGATGAGGTGTTGTTCCTCCAGTTTGCGTTGGGCTTCACTGGAACAATGCAGCAAGCCAAGGACAGACATGTGGGCAAGAGAGCAGGGTGGAGTGTTGAAATGGCAAGCGACAGGGAGGTTTGGGTCATTCTTGCGGACAGACCGCAGGTGTTCTGCAAAGCGGTCGCCCAGTTTACTTTTGGTCTCTCCAATGTAGAGGAGACCACATTGGGAGCAACGGATGCAGTAGACTAAGTTGGGGGAAATGCAAGTGAAATGCTGCTTCACTTGAAAGGAGTGTTTGGGTCCTTGGACGGTGAGGAGAGAGGAAGTGAAGGGGCAGGTATTGCATTTTTTGCGTGGGCATGGGGTGGTGCCATAGGAGGGGGGTGAGGAGTAGGGGGTGATGGAGGAGTGGACCAGGGTGTCCCGGAGGGAGCGATCCCTACGGAATGCCGATAAGGGGGGTGAAGGGAAGATGTGTTTGGTGGTGGCATCATGCTGGAGTTGGCGGAAATGGCGGAGGATGATCCTTTGAATGCGGAGGCTGGTGGGGTGATAAGTGAGGACAAGGGGGACCCTATCATGTTTCTGGGAGGGAGGAGAAGGCGTGAGGGCGGATGCGCGGGAGATGGGCCGGACACGGTTGAGGGCCCTGTCAACGACCGCGGGTGGAAAACCTCGGTTAAGGAAGAAGGAGGACATGTCAGAGGAACTGTTTTTGAATGTAGCATCATCGGAACAGATGCGACGGAGGCGAAGGAACTGAGAGAATGGGATGGAGTCCTTACAGGAAGCAGGGTGTGAGGAGCTGTAGTCGAGATAGCTGTGGGAGTCGGTGGGTTTGTAATGGATATTGGTGGACAGTCTATCACCAGAGATTGAGACAGAGAGGTCAAGGAAGGGAAGGGAAGTGTCAGAGATGGACCACGTGAAAATGATGGAGGGGTGGAGATTGGAAGCAAAATTAATAAATTTTTCCAAGTCCTGACGAGAGCATGAAGCGGCACCGAAGTAATCATCGATCTACCGGAGAAAGAGTTGTGGAAGGGGGCCAGAGTAGGACTGCAACAAGGAATGTTCCACATACCCCATAAAGAGACAGGCATAGCTGGGGCCCATGTCCACGCAAAAAATGCAATACCTGCCCCTTCACTTCCTCTCTCCTCACCGTCCAAGGACCCAAACACTCCTTTCAAGTGAAGCAGCATTTCACTTGCATTTCCCCCAACTTAGTCTACTGCATTCGTTGCTCCCAATGTGGTCTCCTCTACATTGGAGAGACCAAACGTAAACTGGGCGACCGCTTTGCAGAACACCTGGGGTCTGTCCGCAAGAATGACCCAAACCTCCCTGTCGCTTGCCATTTCAACACTCCACCCTGCTCTCTTGCCCACATGTCTGTCCTTGGCTTGCTGCATTGTTCCAGTGAAGCCCAACGCAAACTGGAGGAACAACACCTCATCTTCCGACTAGGGACTTTACAGCCTTCCGGACTGAATATTGAATTCAACAACTTTAGGTCGTAAGCTCCCTCCCCCATCCCCACCCCCTTTCTGTTTCCCCCTTCCCCTTTTTTTTTATTTTATTCCAATAAATTATAAAGATTTTCCTTTTCCCACCTATTTCACCTATTTCCATTATATAAAAAAAAACCCACTAGAGCTATACCTTGAGTGCCCTACCATCCATTCTTAATTAGCACATTCGTTTAGATAATATCACCAACTTTAATTTTAACACCTATGTGTTCTATTGTACTATTGTCGTTGACATCTTTTGATGATCTGCTTCTATCACTGCTTGTTTGTCCCTACAACCACACCCCCCCAACCACCCCCCCCTCCACCTCTTTGTCTCTCTATCTCTCCGCCCCCCACACACACACCTTAAACCAGCTTATATTTCAACTCTTTCTTGGACTCGAACGCAAGTTCTGTCGAAGGGTCATGAGGACTCGAAACTTCAACTCTTTTCTTCTTCGCCGATGCTGCCAGACCTGCTGAGTTTTTCCAGGTAATTCTGTTTTTGTTACTGTGTAACTTTGCCTGGGTCTTTTAAAATCTGTGTGTCTTACTGTTGCCTTAATGAAAGTGTAATTGCGAGTTAGATTAACTAGGGGGCTTAGAAGTTATCATAGTAGTAATTTGTAGATCTATGTGTATACTTAAAATCATTTCTTCTATTAATAAAGGTTTAATTTAGTTTTATAAGAAACCTATATTACTACTCTTATTACTACTAAATTCAGGGCACGCAACTCAAAATTTATACAAATTGCAAAACAATTGTGGCAATTGTTTCAAGTTTCTCTTTGGGATTTGAGCAGCTCAGCATTTACCATTGGCTGTGCCATAACAACGCGTGAAAGCTAACACTGCCTTCAGATGATGTCACCAAGGAGCAGCATGTAGATGAGAAATAGGAGATGGCCGAGGATAGATCCTGGGAAACAGCAGAGATAACATTTCGGGAGCAGGAAGAGAAGCCAATGCATGCGATTCTCTGGCAATGATTAGATAGGTAAGAATGGAAGCACATGAGGGCAATCCCACACAGCCGAATGACAGTGGAGAGGCTTTGGAGGAAGATGATGTGGTCAACTGTGTCAAAGGCTGGATACTGGACGAGGAGGGAAAGTTTACCCTTGTGACAGTCACATGCGATATCATTTGTGACTGATGAGAACCATTTCGGTACTGTGGCAGAGATGGCTGATTGGAGGGATTCAAATATGGAGTTTTGGTAAAGATCAGAATGGATTTGGGAGGTGACAACACATTAAAGGACTTTGGAGAGGAAAAGGACATTGGAATAAAAATAGAAAATGCTGGGAAAACTTAGCAGGTCTGGCAGCATCTGGGGTGAGAGAAACAGAGTTAACGTTTTGAGACCGTATGACTCTTTTTCAGAGCTAAAAGAGAGGTTGGAGATGGAATGGTAGTTAGCAAGGAGGGTTGGGTCAGGAGTTGTTTTTTTTTAGAGAGGTGATGATAGGAAAGAGGGACAACACCTGAAGTGAGAGAACAGATTACAATGGCTAACATAGGGGCCAAGTGGAGAAGTTGGTGATCAGCAGTTTGGTGGGAATAGGATTGAGGGAATAGGAGATGTGTCGCATGGACAAGGTGAATTCAGATGGGACAGAAACTAGAGAAAGTTGCAGTTCAGGGCTAGGGCAGGGAAGAGCATTAAAGGTAGTCTGGCTTGGTGGGCAAGTGGAAGGGAGAGATGCAGCAGAAGCAACTGATCAGATTGTCTCAATCTTAGTGCTAAAGACCTCCATGAGCCGCTTGCAACTGTTATTGGAGATGGGGTGGGGGTGGTGTGGAGTGGAGACAGGGGAGGGGGGTTTAAGAAGATAGTCTGCAGTTGAAAAAAAAAGCCAGGGGTGGTGGTATCCTTGCATTCCAGTATGAACCTGGAATAGTGAGCACTTTCATCAGTTGAGAGTAGGACCTTGTACTGTTTTAAGTACCAGATCTGGCATGGGTGGCCAAACCATGTCAGGATAAGGCCAGGGTGAAAGAAAGTAACTGTTTTACTGGGGTCCAGAACATCAAAGATGAAGGTGAGGGCACAGTTGAACAAATCAATAGCTGCAGAAATGTTGCTGACAGGGTTCAGTGAGGCCACAGAGGAAATCTGAAAATGAGAAGGATTTTTTCACTGGGGCACAGGGAGCCATGGAATAAAAGGGGCAATGGAGTGTTGGGTTAGGGTGAAAACTGGGTACTATTATAGAAGTTGAGCCTTGAGGTTTTGAAGGTATGGACAAGGGCTTCAAGTTTAGTCAGGCCATTACTGAATAATGCGAAAGGTGATGAGACTCAGTCAACAGCTCAGTTCATGGAACCTTAGAGCACTGGAGGCCTTTTGCCCCATCATGCCTGCATTGACTCTTTGAAAACATCCAATTAGTCCATCTCATCCTACTGTTTCCTTCAATTGTTTGCTGTTTCAAATATATATCCAAATCCCTTTGAAAGTGACTAGCGAATCTACTTTCGCCACTTCTTCAGGCAGTAAGTTCCAGAACAACTTGCTGTGTAAAAAAAATTCTTCTCATCTCCTCTCTCACCCCCACTCAATTCTTTTGCCAATTATCTTAAATCTATATCTTCTGGTTACAGATCCTGCTGCCAGTGGCTCTACCTACTTATTCTATCAAAACTCCTCAGAAATCCCCAGGTTACACTCTGCCAGGCCCTGTCTGAGTAAGAAACAGGATTTTGATTTGCATCAGTTCCAGGAGGAGAATAGGAGTTTGTAAGGGCCAAACAGATGGTCCAGTTTTGCTGCCACTGAATTGTAGGAAGCCTTGACTCAGGACTTGATGTCAGCAAGCCAGCTGAATACTACAGCAACAGCCTGGGAGTCAGCCATGGAGGCAGAGTTATAGAGTTAGGCATCCTTGCTGTGATTAAGGAAGCTGAAACCATGCTTGATAAAGAATTACAGAGAAACAATGAAAAGAAGGCTAATGAAAAGAAGGCTAGCAAAAATGAAGCCCAGGGCTCATGTCGAAAGTCACTGTGGGCTGACATGGAGTGAGAAACCTTTCGAGCAGATGTGGTAACTGCACCAAGATGGCTTAAGAGTGGGACCACAATAATAGAGCCATGAAGCTGGGCTATTGAAAACAGGTGGCGGAGGAGACAGGGATGTTCAATGATGTCAAAGGCAGTGGAGTGTGAGAGGAGAGTTAGAGTTCATAACAATTATGAGTGACAGAATCGAAGTGGTAAGAAGTTTCCCTCCAAAAGTCCCATTTCATTCAGCTTGTACACTGCAACAGTTTGATTAGGGTTTTGCTGCCTGTGCCTCAGACCAGTGAAAACAAAGGCTCTAGTAACTTAATCCTCCCTTTCAGAAAACAAAAAAACTTCTGGGGAAATGTTGGGGCGCACAGTGCAGGCCAATGCCAAGGCTGAAAAGGACAGAGAGAGAAACAGGATTAATCAGGAAGTGGAAATTATTTGACTCCAAGTCCTTCAGAGCAGGGAAAGACTGGGTGAGGTGAAGCTCTTCACACAGTTTGAAGTCCTGGGACAGAGTGAATTAGAGTGGGAGATGACAGTGAGCTTCAATTTCAAAGCAGAGAGTGTAGAAAGGAGAAGTGTAAGAAGGAAGGTAGTAAGAATGTTTAGGATCTGGGAAGAACAAGAGAGAGATTTTCCCAAAAGCTCTGATGACCGTAGTATCAATTAGTCCTTCTCTAGCAGAAATTGGGTGTGCTTACACCACATGTCAAGGGACATGTCAGCTAAGATGATTGTGGGCTCTTTAACTCTACGGTACAGCACTGGTGGGTACAGATCTGTCACTGTATAACACCGTGGTACGGTACTGGTGAGTAGACGTCTTGCAGCAGTTCAAGAAGGCAGTTCACCAACACCTTCTCAAGGGCAATTAGGAATGGACAATAAATGCTGGCCTTGTCAGCTATTCCAAGAATGAATACTTAAAAAGTGTACTGAGTTCAACACTGGCTAGACAAAGGAGAGGGGTAGCCTATTATGCCTAAAACTTTCTGTTTCTAAGTCCATGCCCCAACCTATATTTTTATCCACATTTGTTCAGGATGTAAACTGTATAACAGATGCCACTGCAATTTCAATGCAGCTGTGAGGGCTTGTGATTTTCACATTGTGCAAATTAAATGGTGAAAAACACTAAGCAGTATACTTCGACATTCATCCTTGCAGTCAAGGGACATTCAGCTAAGATGATTATGGGCTCTATAACTCTAGGTACTGGTGGGTACAGGTCTGTCACTGTATAACACCATGGTACGGTACTGGTGGGTACAGATCTGTCACTGTATAACACCTTGGTACGGTACTGGTGAGTAGACGTCTGTCACTATATAACATTGGAATACAGTGCTGGTAGATTCAAGTTTGTCACTGAGGGTACAAGCAATATGAGGCAATAATTATGACATTGCATTGTATTAAAGTATAAAAGTATTAAATTATCATTGTGGCCTTCCCTTAGTGTCTTGGTGTCAATGCACTAACTAAGGACTTTTTGTTGTTTTTTGTTGATGGTGGGCACAGGCAACTGCCTTGTGATGGATCTGGTTCGATAAACCTGCCATTGCTGCCATTGTGCAAATCTTCAGTATGACAGCTCATACAAATATTACACTTATGCTGGGATCTCGTCACAACCTCATGTGATTAAGTGTGGAAATTGTTTTGAGGAGTGGGAGGATGCAGTGGTTTAGACACTTTTGTTTTAAACCAACTGTATCCTGGAGGTAACTTTCCAACATGAGGTTTGTCTGGGTGGTCTCACCCACTGGCTAGTGGGCATTTGACCTCTGATTTGCGTCCAGTTGGCAATATGGCTGTAAAGCAATATTAATGTTTTATGACCGTGATATGCCTAACCTTCAAGTTGAGGGATCACTTCAAAGACTTAATGAGCATAATAAAATTCTGATGGAGATCGTTGCAACATGAATGGGTAGCGCTGTACTTAGGAGCTGGTTGAAGCATGCCTGCTGTCAACATTCAGTGACTGGGTAAAGATTATCATTGCCTAAAGGCACAGCTAACATCCATGACTGAAGCTCTGACTGCACCAGGGCACAGGTAAATGGGGCACTCCCAGAAGAGGATTCAATTTCTGTATAGTTCAGAGTAACTGAGCTGCCTACAAAATACATGCCTTAGGAACATCAATGAAACTTACAACACAGAAGGAGGCCATTTGGTGACTCATGTCTGTGCTTTCCCTTTGGAAGAACAGCTGTACTTAGTCCCACATCCCCAATTTTATCCATAACCTTGTAAGTTCCTCATTGTCAGGTTCCAGTCTAGCTCCCTTTAAAAACATTTTTATGGAATCAACTTTCATCAGCTTCAGAGCAACAACTCAGTGGAAAAAAATCCCCCTCATCTGTTCTCTAGATGTGTTGCCAATGATTTTGAACCTATGACACTGGTTTTTGATCTCACTTGTCAGAGGGAAGTTTTTCTCTATATCCTCTATCAAAACCTATTAAAGCATGATTAAGCAAATATGTTTCCAATCTTGGGTTTGGGTGCTGCTGACAAGGCTGACATTTATTGGCCATCCTAGTTGCCATCAGGAGATGCTGGCGGGCCTGCTCCCTCGATACAACTGAGTGGTTTGCTAGACCATTCAGAGGACAGTGAAGTCAACCATGTGGGTGTGGGACTGGAGTCACATACAGTCCAGAACCAGGTAAGGATGGCAGGTTCCCTTCCCTAAAGCACATCGTAAAACAGTTAGACTTTTACGACGGTCTGGCAGCTCCATGGTCACTTTTACTCATACCAGCTTTTTACTACAAGATTTTCCCAAAATGAATTCAAATTCTGAAATGTTGATGATGGGATTTGAATTCAGATTCTCTGAATTATTAGTCCAGGCCAGAGAAAAGAAATACAGAAGGCCAGATTAAAAAGAAAAATTCTCACAGTTCAACTGAAAAGTCAAAGTTAGTCATCAAAGTTATCTTGGGAAAGGGCAACAAACAAAGGAAGTTTCATTGTGCTGGACTAAACTTTCATCCTTCTGAATACTCGGGGCCTGCTGTCACTGTAATGAGTTCTTTTCTGTAATTAGGAAATAAATCAGCAATCCTGAGATTGGATTACACACTCCATTAGGCTGCTTTCTGTCCCACACTGGACAGCACAGATGCACACATACAGGCATCTTTACATACACATCCAAATATAAACACATGTATATTATATATATATATATATATATACACACACACATGCACATAACATATATCACACATATTCAACCACACACAAACACTTGATGCACTTAAGTTATTGTGCCCTGAAACCGAACTAGCCAGCATACATGAAGAAAGTCTGACAGATTTAATTAGTCCAGGGTTATCCTGTTATCTCTGTCTACCTCCATGCTCTGCCTCCCTCATGCCCTCAGTATCTGAGTAAGTAGGGCCCTAGTCCGTCAGCTGTGGGAACTAGCTATATTCACTGTACACTGCCATTGGAGCTTTGCCCAGTGTAGTTAGCTCTGCAAGCTGAATGGAGGCAATGCTCAAAAGAAAAATAGCTTTAAAAAAAAAGCCACAAAATAGTGGACAAAAGCATGGTATTCACATCGCCATAGTAACCGAGGTGAAGACTTAGCCTCATGCTCAAATCCAGCACATCAACAAGTCACTGCGCACATAAAAGCACAAGTCAATTCAGCAATGGGAATTCAAGCGGAGCCAGAGTTCCTGGGAGTCACCCACAGTAATAAACAGAGGACACCAAGGGGTGTGGGGTTGGTGTGTGGGGGGCTGTTGGGGGGCATGGTGACAAGGGAAGTCTCACAATGAAGGATTGAACAAGCAGAACATCAGATAGGCTGCCATTGTATAGGAGAATATAGGACACAAGCAGGTCGGGCAGGGGAGATTACTGTCAAATTACAGAGTGTAAGAGTGGAGTGGGGTAGGGAGAAAGATGGGAATCTTGATTTTATTTAAAGCCAGGGAGAGAAATGACACAAAGGCTGAGAAGACCAGAACAGAAGGGAGAAATGTGAGTTGCTGCTGGAGCAGGGAGAAAGATGGGGGATGTGAGTGGGTGGGTGAGGACTGAGAGAGAGAGAGAGAGATGGGTGGACACTTGAAGATATTGAGAGTTGTTTTTTTGGAGGGTGGGCAAGTTCGTCAGCACAGGCGGAAAATGGGGGAAGGCTGTGTCTCTGTCAGAGGAGCCACAGATAGAAGGCCCTGTGCTCATGTTGGGCTGTGCGTTATTAATCCTCCAGGAGGTAGCTTCTGAAACAGGAGCCTGGCAGCACTGGTTATCATAAAATAAACTGCACAATGCAGCAAGGTGTTCCTCTATACAGAGATGCAGAGGCTTCTGTACTTCGTGGGGGCTTCACCTCCAATTGTGTTAAGTGCTGTGTATGTCTGGATTTTTTCTGGTTACAGAGCAGATAGCTAAACATGCTTTTTAATCTAAAACAAAAACAGAAATACCTGGGAAAACTCAGCAGGTCTGGCAGCATCGGCGGAGAAGAACAAAGTTGACGTTTCGAGTCCTCGTGACCCTTCAACAGAATTAAGTAGAAATAGGAAAGGGGTGAAATATAAGCTGGTTTACGGTGGGAACCTATTTCCATTATTTTTAAATGTATTCCACTCATGGTTTATTTCACCCCACCCCCACTAGAGCTACCTTGCTCGTCCTGCTCTCCAATCTTAATTAGCACATTCTTTCAGATATCACCACCTCCAACACCTCTTTGTTCTTTTGTCTGTGACATCTTTTGGTTATCTGCTCCTATCACTGCTTGTTTGTCCCAACAACCCCCCGCCCCCTTCTTCCCCTGCCCCCTCCCCCGTAAACCAGCTTATATTTCACCCCTTTCCTATTTCTACTTAGTTCTGTTGAAGGGTCATGAGGACTCGAAACGTCAACTTTGTTCTTCTCCGCCGATGCTGCCAGACTTGCTGAGTTTTTCCAGGTATTTCTGTTTTTGTTTTGGATTTCCAGCATCTGCAGTTTTTTTGTTTTTATCTCTTTTTAATCTATGTTAAACTGAGGCCCTGTCTAGCTGTTCAGGTGAATGGGTGAAGATACCATAACTTCAGTGGAAGAAGAGCTGAGAGTTTTCCTGATGTCCTGGAGCCAAAATTGCTCCTATAACCAACACCATCAAAAGCAAATCAACAGGTCATTCACCTAGTATGTTGTTGTTTGTGGGATGCTTATGTACAAATTGGTTGTCTACAAAACAAAGGCGTCTGCATGTTAAAGTAATTAATTGACCATGAAGAACTTTGGATTGTTCTGAAATATATGATAAGGTGCTATATTAATGCAAATCCTTTCTACTTTCTAAGCAAGTAACTTTTGTGGCAGACTGTTTTACTCATGGCTGGGTTGGACTTATAGTGTTTAACCTGATTCTCAGCCTGTAACGCAGGAAGGTTCCAGCTCTGATCCTCAACCTGTGCTGAATTAGCTAATTACTACCCAATGATTCCTGCTGAAAAACCATGCATGCATGGGCACTGTCAGGAAAGGGTTGGGCTGTACTGTGCTGTCCAACAAATAGCAGATGCCATTGAGGCTTGCACATAAAAGAATGGCTACTTGGGAGGAGAAAACAGACAAGTCTTTGCAGGCTACATTATTGAATAAGTAGTTGCCAACTTTTCTGGCACAGAAAAGTCATGAGGACTCGAAATGTCAACTTTGCTCTTCTCTGCCGATGCTGCCAGACCTGCTGAGTTTTTCTAGGTATTTCTGTTTTTGTTTCTGGCACAGAGTTGGATTGCAGAGAGACTGAGCAAGGTCCACACTCTGGGCATTCAGCGATAGAAGCCGAAGCTTACAATAACTGAGTTCTTGCATTCCCACTCGGACAAGCTGCCGAAGCAAGTGTAGGCAGAAGGGTTGGAATGTTGCTGCAGAAGCAAGTCTGTGAGAGCTGGCACAGCCCTGTGCACAGTTCCCGGGGGTCGGCAAGGCATGGTGGGGCCCTGGGATCAAACTCAAAACAGTAGCTCCGATCATTTCATAAGAATATTGCTCACGCTGTATACCCAGCGTAAGGCTCAATTGAAATACATACTTGACATTTGACAGTGGACGTTTCAGACACTGAGCTCTCTGTTTCACCCACAGGCGAGCTTGGTATTTCCCCGCAGACACTCCTGTTCTCTGTCATGGGCAGCCTGCGGGGCCTGTTTGTAAACAAACCCCTGTACACACTGGGCAATTCATGGATGAAGGAAGGATGCCATGCACACACAATTTAAACTAGGCCCCCTCGCAGGGTTTTGAAATGAACATGGGAATCCATTAAAATGCACCATTGCAACTGACTGCACAAGGTGAGATTTTCTAGACCAGTCCCCCTGGTTTGTTACATTTGAGGAACATGGCCTCAACAATCTAAAACTGAATGAGAAAAAGACAGATTTTCTAGTGTCTTTCACAACTTAAGAGTGTTCCAAAGTAGTTCACAGCAATGAAGTGTCATAATATAGGAAACACAGCAGCCAATTTGCACACAGCAAGCTCCCCCAAACAGCACTGAGATAATAGCCAGACTAGTTGTTTTAGTGATGTTGATTGAGAAATAAGCATTGGCCAGGACACAGGGGAGAACACTGGTTTCTTTCTTCAAATTGTGCCACAGCAATTTTTTTTTTATATTCACCTGAGGGGGAAGGAAGATAGTGCCTTGGTTTAATGTTTCCTCTTAAAGCCGGCATCTCCAACAATGCAGCACTCCCTCAGTACTGCACTTGAGTGTCAGCCTAGATTTTGTGCTCAAGTCTCTGGACTGGGTCTTAAACACACAAGCTTCTGTCTCAGAGATGAGAGAGCTATCACTGAACCATGGCTGACACATGAACAGGGGCAGTAAGATTAAGATGGTGGACACGGATGACTGGGAGCTTGCTAACTTGGCCACAATTGTTTTAATGGCAAAATAAATGCTAATTGCTCAATTCCTGTTGGCCATTTATGTATGTATATATAGTCAAACCAGAATATGAGGAGGAGGAAGTTGGGAAGAATCAAATGAGTCTGATGAATTGGATAGTTGGGATACGAATAGAGTACCAATGGTTTCTCTAACAAGGACTGATTTATCCCTTGACCTTCAATTGAAAGTTTCATTCCATCAAGCATTTCTGTTTGACTCTGGCTCAGATCTGAACTGGTTTCAATTGTGTTGGCGTAACTATTGGTACTCTACTCATATCCCAACTATCCAACTGATCAGACTGATTTGATTCTTCCCAACTACTATGTACAGTTGTTGAACAGCACCAGGTCGATGATGGGTCGGTTGAGACCCATATGATCCAAAGCACAAGGATGTGCAATGGAAATTCGCAGGGCATTGTAGTTCAAGTAGCTTTGGATGGAGCTCCGGTAAACATGGAGGTCAAGACGGATGCAGTCAGCATGATTCCTGAATCATTATACCATCAAAACTTTAGTCAGCATCAGCTGGAGAAATCACACACAGAATCAAGAAGTTATGGAAAAGAGAAAATCCCCATAATGGGAAGTTTACCAATTCCAGTCACATACAAGGAGCAATGTACAAATTGCCCATCATTGTAGTGAAGGGTGAAAAACCAGCCTTGTTAGGAAGAAGCTAGTTAACAGCACTTAAGTTCAACTGGAATGAGGTTTTGCACGTAGAAATGAAAATAACTACACAAGACGAGGTGATTGCCAAGTACCATTAGGTGTTTAGCGAAACCAGCAAACTGATTTAAGGATATAAGGCCAATGTACAAATCCAGAGGAACGCAAGACCAGTTTATTGCAGATCTTGTCTAGTACCCTATGTGCTAAAAGAGAAAGTAGAGCAAGAACTGAGAAGACTTGAGACTGAGAACATTGGCCCAGATCTTCCATTCTCCAGAGGGTCAAACCCCAAAAGATTCACTGGGGACCCACTTAGAAATCCTCATGCAGGGGCTACATGGCCCATGAAGTTTCAACTTCTATAGGGCAATTACCCTTTGTCTGGAACCCTCAAACTCCAATTTAAAATTGGAAGCTTCAGATAGTTCCAACTCAGCAGAATAGTTACCCAGTAAAAGTTAGGATTAAAACCAGTTACTATATTACTGAAACCACCCCCTCTGATCTGACTACCCCTCCTCATATCCCATAACCACCCAACAACCCCAACCCACTGACTACCCCCCCCACCGACCACACGACCAGACCCCTGACCACACTCTAGCCTCCCCCATCCTGCTGATCGCCAACCCCGTCAGAGGTAGAGCCCAACAGGGAAGATGTATTTTTCTTTTCACACATACGTGAGTTGCAAGTTACAACAGATAGCATCGATAGAACAACTCTTAAGGACTATGTATTGACAAGGGTGTACGACCATATCGCAAACGGGTGGCCAACACAGATACTGGATTTAGAAATCAGGTCATTTTTTAGGTGTAAGAATGTGTTCTTTGTCGACAAAGGTTGTGTTATGTGGGAAGCCAGGCTTGTAACTCTTGAAAGGTAGAGAATGCAGTTGCTATGTGATCTTCATGACCTAGACTTAGGGATGAGTTTAACAAAGAGTCTAGCTAGAAGCCAGCTATGGTGGCTAAGTTTAGATAAGGCTGTAAAGTTCACAGTGAAACAGTGTAGACCATGTTTAGCTGTAGAAAAGCCACCATTGGTGGTACTTCAACTGTGGAAATGGCTAGCTAAAGTGTGGCACATAGATTTTGCAGAATTTGAAGGGCAACAGCTATTCATTGTGCTGGACAGCCATTCAAAGCTGGTTGAGGGATCCCTGATGAATCAAACAATTAGCAAACTCTAGATTTTTTGCATAGTTCATTTCCTGCTTACGAGCTCCTGAAGGAAATCGTGTCTGACAACAGACCTCGATTCTGGTCGGAAAAGTTCGTAAAATTTCTGAGAATGAACGAGGTAAAACACACTAGGAGTTTCACCATATCAACCTGTTTCAAATGGAGCAGCAGAGCACACAGTACAAATTGTTTAGCGTGCTCTTGTTAAACAAATGCTAGATACAAATTGGAAGAAATGTCAGTTCAGAAATGAATCACAAACTGGCAATTTTTTTGTTTATTTATTGTAACACACTTCATACTACTACTGGAAGAACACCAGCTGAATGGCTTCTTACAAGACAGCTGAGAACAAGGTTTTCATTGCTGAAGCCACATTTAGCATGGTCAGAAGAAGAAAAACAATCCAGGGAGAAAGAGTCATGAAAGGGGTAGAAAGAGAGAGAAAGAAGTCTGAAGTTGAACCACAGGTTACAGTAAAGAACATAATCATAAGTGGTTGAAGTGGTTACCAGGAAGAGTTGTAAAAATATTTGGTCCTTACACATATTTGATCAAGATGTTTATGGTGGAAAGTTTAGGTTTGTACATGTAGATCATGTTTTACCTTCAGAGGTTCGTGAAGAAGAGGAGAGTTGGGAAGAATCAAATTAATGTGCTGAATTACATTGTTGGGATAAGTTGCGTCTACCAGTAGTTACTCCAGCACAAGTTGTGCCTGAATCAGGTCAGATCCGCATCAGAGTTAGGCAGAAATGTCTGATGAAGTGGAAATTTCAACTGAAGGTCAGGAGCAAAGTCAGTCCTTATTGGAGAAAACATCTCTTTGGACTTGGGGCCCTGATGGGTGAAGGCCTTTTCCCAAGTTCTGGAAGTTTGAGTCAAGAAAGGAGGTATCCTCTTAGGAAATAGGAAGTTGTTAATTTGGATTTGTAAATAAATGAAAAACAAGAAATGTATGGAATTTGAACTTTTGTGTGACTTTTTCATTAAGGCGTGAGGAGTGCAATAACACCATCTTATGGCCATTTGTGTATGTATGTATATATAGTCAAACCAGAATAAACTAGTTTTTCAGTTGGATATTTTGAGCTCCATGTGCTGTGCACTGTTTGCATTATGTTCTGCAAAGATATCATAGCCACACAGGTACCTGACAGCCATTTCTCAAAATTGGACTACTCTTGTTCCAGATTCAGGAGGGTGGTCACCAAACACCCTCTTTGCTATCAAACCCCACTAAATCAGTACACTATTCTCCTTCCCTGCCATTTGCTGATCCAAAATTGACCATTCTCCTCTGTGCTTTGCTCATGATTCAAGCTGACAGCAAACCACAAAAACCACCACTAACAACTGCCATGAGGGTGCCCTACAGTTCCTTTGGTTACCGTTTGTTGTCCTTGGCTCCTTTGCAGAAACTCTGGGGTGGCTGTATATCATAGAAATTGCTGAATTCTTTTAAACCACAAGTCAATGAATTTCCTGTATTCAATATTTTCTATTCCCCAAAGATTGTGTTTTTACCACCTGTTATTAGTAATTTCCTGTGAATAATTGGCTGATTTGGTGGGGTGCATGTTTACCCTGATTTTGTTACAATCAGTCAAGTTGATGCATTGCATCCCCGGCCGTTTAGCTCTTCCAGGTGCTAGCCAGTGAGGATCAGCTGGCAATTTGTTGCAGTCAAACCCTCATCTGACATCCGTACCTATACAGGAAGGATGAAGGCATTGTTGAAGGCCATTAACGGTATAAAACAGCTGGCATGCAGAGACATGACTGAACTGAATAAGCAGCTAAACTGACACACAGGAGTACAAGCAGAGTGAGAGAACAATCTGCGCATTTCAACGACAGTTTCACAGCGCACTTGTACAAGTAGTCTGCTCAGCTTGTTTTTCCCTTGCTTTAGGCACTCTGGAATACTTGCACAAAGACAGAATTGGACACCGTTTGCACCCTGGGGTCAAATTCTTTTGTGACAAATGCTTTCAATAACAGATCCACACAGGATTAAAAGCAGCCAGGCACAATGGGCTGCCATGGCAACACTGTGCCCTGCACTTTACTCTTTCCCACTTTACTATAGTCCCACCCTTTTTCTTTTGCCCTGGCACTTTCTCAATTGCACCTATCTTGATTGGCAACAGAACCCAGGTGTTGCAAAGAATGACCGAGGAACTGGTTGCCTTGGTGACTGTACTGATTAGGAACTTCCTGCCAGCTAAAGGAGGCAAAAATGTGCAGCCTGGAGGAGACACCGCCCCTGGAGCAGTAAGTTGTGTTGTTCATTGAGAACCGCACCCAGTACACAGCCTGTCCGGCTAACCATGTTAATCTGATTCATCAGAGTGTGCACTGTCACACTGCAAGAATCCAAGGCCGTAAGATATACACGTACATTTAGCAGGGAGTGGCATGACAGGGGATGGTCCAAGAGCTGCACACTCAGCAAGTTGGAGAACAGTGCGAGACAAAGCAAGTCGCTTTCTCATCATCCCAGATAAAACACATTACACAATCACCTTCCCTTATTTGTGATTGGGAAACTATAATGTTGCTCACTGGTCTGCGCCGACTTAGCTGCAGTCAGCTGAGAGGGCAATAGGTAACTACAAAGGACCACAGTCTCCATGGCATAGTGAGGGGAAGAACTAAAAGAAGCCAGAAGCCCCATTATTGGTGGCTATCCTGCACCCCCTACTGGATACTGACACTGATTCCCCGCCCACTGCTGGAGACCTACACCTTATCCTCTCCTTCCTGTGGACTGATTTCTATACAGAGACCAATGTTCTCTTTAAACTGTGAGGGTGCGTGGACATGCAGGAATCAGGAATGTGCTGCACAGGTGACAAATAGGCTGCATACAAGTAGTATTCCCTTTAAAATGCACCCATGCAGGGCAATTCTAAAGAGACCACGCACAATGAAGATGGAGCATTGCATGGGACCCCTGCTGAAAACTGCACGGGTGCATACATCATGCATTAGGCTGGATTGTGATGCCCCACCTTGTGTAGTAGCTTTCTCAGACTCACCATTGAGATTCAAACATGGTGAGTGGCCATTTGGCTGAATTACCAAAGGGCTGAGGCACCTAAACTGAAGTCAACCTACCTAATACCGTAATGAGAGAGGTTTCACATTGTAAGGTTAGTGCAGGACTGAATAGTGTTTTGATACTAACTATGGTGCAGACTGAATTATAAAAGCCAGACTAGTTAAGTTGCAGTTGGGTCTATTAATCAGACAGTGAAGTAGTTGTGTAGAACAGAGGACAGAGTCAGGATTTGTCTACAAAACTGTGTGACTGCACAAATAAATCACAAGAAGGCTTGTTTTCACTGTTGCTAAATTGAGCAGTCCCAGGGCAGCTGCAATCAATGCTAAGGTACAAAGGTACATAAACACACCCGGCCAAGGCAGACAACCTGCAACCTACATTCAATTCACAGCAAGACAAAAATTATTCTAGAACTTTATGTAAACATTGTGATTGAAAACAGCACGAGAGGAGAGGTGATTGGGAGATTGAAAATAAAAGGAGGGGAAGCTGAAAAGGAGCGGCCAGTGTGTGAGCGGCCCAGTGAAGGAGTGGAGCTTTGAGGCTTTGGCTCGAGAGGCTTCGGCGAGCAGAGGCTGAGGACGAGCTTTCTCCTAGTGAGGTCAGCCAGGTAAGTTCCTTTAATTAAATTAGGAGTAGGTAATGGAGGCAGCAGTTAGGACAGTCGAGTGCTCCGAATGCAGCATGTGGGAAGCCTGGGACAGAGCACCCCTGTGGCCGTTCCCATCAACAATAGGTATACTGCTTTGGATACAGATGGTGGGGACGACCTACCAGGGATAAGTTGTAGTGGTCGCGTCTCTGGCACCGAGACTGGACCCTCAGCTCAGAAAGGAAGGAGGGAAAAGAGGAGATCAGTAGTGATAGGGGATTCAATAGTCAGGGGGACAGATAAGAGGTTCTGTGGGAGAGATCGAGAATCCCAGATGGTCTGTTGCCTCCCTGGTGCCAGGGTCCGCGATATCTCAGATTGAGTTCTCAGTATTCTCAGGAGGGAGGGTGAGCAGCCAGATGCCGTGGTCCACGCAGGGACCAATGACGTGGATAGGAAGGAGGACGAGGTCCTGCAAAGAGAGTTTAGGGAGTTGGTGCAAAACTGAAGGACAGGACTCGCAGGGTTGTGATCTCAGGAGTGCTACCCGTGCCATGTGCTAGTGAGGCTAGAAATAGGAGGATAATGCAGCTAAATACGTGGCTAAGGAGATGGTGCAGGAGGGAGGGCTTCATGTTTCTGGACAATTGGGCTCTGTTCCAGGGAAGGTGGGACCTGTTTCGATGGGACGGTTTGCACCTCAACTGGAGGGGGACTAACATCCTTGTGGGTAGGTTTGCTAGTGCTGCTCCGGGGGGGTTTAAACTAGATTTGCAGGGGTAGGGGAACCAGAGTGTTAGAGCAGTTAGTGAGGTGGAGGAGGATAAAGGTCAAGCGAGGAATGCATGTATAGACAGAAATCAAAGGTTTGTACGTGATAGAATTGCTTTCAGGTACATCTATTTCAATGCAAGGAGTATTGTTGGAAAGGCAGATGAGCTTAGGGCGTGGATTGGCACGTGGGATTATGACATTATTGCTATTAGTGAGACTTGGTTGCAGGAGGGGCAGGACTGGCAGCTCAATGTTCCGGTTCCGTTGTTTCAGATGTGATGGAGGGGGAGTGATGAAAGGGGGAGGAGTGGCATTACTAGTCAGGGAAAATATCACAGCTGTGCATAAGCAGGACGGCCCAGAGGGCTCGTCTACAGAGGCCATATGGCTGGAGCTGAGGAATGGGAAAGGTGTGACCACACTAATAGGGTTGTATTATAGACCGTCCAATAGTCAAAGAGAATTGGAGGAGCAAATCTGTAGAGAGATAGCAGACCGATGTAAGAAACAGAAAGTTGTGATAGTAAGAGATTTTAACTTCCCACATATTGACTAGGACTCCCATACTGTAAAAGGGCTGGATGGCTTGGAGTTTGTCAAATGTGTTCAGGAAAGTTTTCTAAATCAATATATAGAGGTACCAACGAGAGAGGATGCAATACTTGATCTCCTATTAGGGAACCAGACAGGTCAGGTGACAGAAGTATGTGTAGGCGAACATTTTGAGTCCAGTGACCATAATGTCATTAGTTTTAAGTTAGTTATGGATAAGGATAGGTCTGGTCCTTGAGTTGAGATTCTAAATTGGAGAAAGGCCAATTTTGTGGAAATGAGAAAGGATCTAGGAAGAGTGGATTGGGATAAGTTGTTTTCTGGCAAGGATGTGTTCAGTAAGTGGAAGGCATTCAAAGGCGAAATTTTGAGAGCGCAGAGTTTGCATGTTCCTGTCAGGATTAAAGGCAAAGTTAACAGGCATAGGGAACCTTGGTTTTCAAGGGATATTGGCGATCTGGTTAAGAAGAAGAGGGAGGTGTATAGCAGTTATAGACAACAAGGAGCAAATGAGGTTCTTGTAGAGTATAGAAAATGTAAGAAAATTCTAAAGAAGGAAATCAGGAAGGCAAAAAGACATGAGGTTGCTTTGGCAGATAATGTGAAGGTAAACCTGAAGGGTTTCTACAAGTATATTAAGAGTAAAAGGATAGTAACGGACACAATTGGTCCCCTTGAAGATCAGAATGGTCGTCTATGTGTGGAGCCTCATGAGATGGGGGAGATCTTAAACAGTTTTTTTGCATCAGTATTTACTCAGGAAACTGGCATAGTGTATAAGGAAGGAAAGGAAACAAGCAGTAGTGTCATTGAACATATAAAGATTAAAGAGGAGGATGTGCTTGCTGCCTTACAGCGAATAAAGGTAGATAAATCCCCCGGGCCTGACATGATATTCCCTCAGACCTTGAGGGAGACTAGTGTAGAAATTGCAGGGGCCCTGGCAGAAATATTTAAAATGTCCTTAGCCACGGTGAGGTGCCGGAGGATTGGAGGGTAGCTCACGTTGTTCCGTTGTTTAAAAAAGGCTCCAAAAGTAAACCAAGTAATTACAGGCCAGTGAACCTGACGTCAGTAGTAGGTAAATTATTGGAAGGTGTTCTGAGAGATCGGATATACAATTATTTGGACAGCCAAGGACTGATTAAGGATAGTCAGCATGGCTTTGTGCATGGTAGGTTGTGTTTAACGAACCTTGTAGAGTTTTTCGAGGAGGTTACCAAGAAAGTAGATGAAGGAAAGGCTGTGGATGTTGTCTACATGACTTTAGTAAGGCCTTTGACAAGGTCCCACATGGGAGGTTAGTTCAGAAGGTTCAGACACTTGGTATCCATGGAAAGGTTGTAAACTGGATTCGAAATTGGCTGTGTGGGAGAAGACAGAGAATGGTAGTGGATGATTGTTTCTCAGACTGGAGGTTTGTGACTAGTGGTGTGCCTCAGGGATCTGTGCTGGGACCATTGTTGTTTGTTGTCTATATCATTGATCTGGCTGATAATGTGGTAAATTGGATCAGCAAGTTTGCTGATGACACTAAGATTGGAGGCGTTGTGGACAGCAAGGAAGGCTTTCAAAGCTTGCAGAGGGATCTGGACCAACCGGAAAAATGGGCCAGAAAATGGCAGATGGAATTTAATGTGGAAAAGTGTGAGGTGTTGCATTTTGGAAGGACAAACCAAGGTAGGACATACCCAGTAAATGGTAGGGCACTGAAGAGTGCGGAGGAACAAAGGGGTCTGGGAGTTCAGATACATTTTTCCCTGAAAGTGGCGTCACAGGTCGACAGGGTTGTAAAGAAAGCTTTTGGCATACTGGCCTTCATAAATCAAAGTATTGAGTATAGCAGTTGGGATGTTATGGTGAGGTTGTATAAGACATTGGTGAGGCCAACTTTGGAGTATTGTGTGCAGTTCTGGTTGCCTAACTACAGGAAGGATACATCAGTAAGATTGAAAGAGTGCAGAGAAGATTTACTAGGACGTTGCCGGGTCTTCAGGAATTGAGTTACAGGGAAAGATTAAACAGGTTAGGACTTTATTCCTTGGAGCGTAGAAGAATGAGGGGAGATTTGATAGAAATTTACAAATTATGAGGGGTATAGACAGAGTAAATGTGAGTAGGCTCTTTCCACTTAGCTTAGGAGAGATAAACACGAGAGGACATGGCTTTAGGGTGAAAGGGGATGGGTTTAGGGGGAACTTCTTCACTCAGAGAGTGGTGAGAGTGTGGAACGAGCTACCATCTGATGTGGTAAATGCGGGCTCACTCTTAAGTTTTAAGAATAAATTGGATAGATACATGGATGGGAGAGGTCTGGAGGGTTATGGACTGGGTACAGGTCAATGGGACTAGCAGAATAATATTTTGGCACAGACTAGAAGGGCCAAATGGCCTGTTTTTCTGTGCTGTGGTATTCTTTGGTTCTATTGTGTTACAGGACATCGGGGCTGTCATCATAGAGCAGGAATAACTTCCAAGACAGAATGTATCACCATACTACAAACAACTCCATTAGCAACTGCCAATATGTTGTGTCATCCCTTCAATTTGTCAACCTACCCCTTAATCTGTTCTCTTGGTGATGTTGATTGTCTGGGACATGGTCCCTCAAGCACTAGCTTGGTCCTATCCTTGATTATCTTTTAAGGATGCACATCTCTAGTAGGGGTCACTTGACAGCAATCAGAAGCAAGAAGGCTGGCAGCTTTCCCTGTTGCTATCCTGATAACACTGAGGACATTTGCTAACTGATCCAAGACTGAACTGGGGAATATTCTGAACCCATTCAGTAATTTCCCTGACCCTGACTTCAGTCATGTAGTAAGTATCAGCTCTTTTCTACTCTTTAATAGATACCATATGTATGCCCAAGGTTCGCTTTGAATCCACACAGTTTTGAACTTATATAATAGCCTTTCACGTGGAGCTTTGTCAAATAACTTCCTGAGTCCCACCCTAAACAGACAATACTGCTCTGACGTTTAATAAAAAGCATAACCACTCTTACCTTAGGCCATTCTGGGGTGATAACAGGAGGTGCTTCTCCACACAAAAGGTAGTGGAAATATGGAGCTCTCTGCCCCAAAAGGTTGTTGAGGTTAAGTCAATTGAAAATTTCAAAACTGAAATTATTAGAATTTTCCAAGCAAGGATATTAAGGTTACGGAGTTTAGGTACAGATCAGCTCGATTTAATAGAATACTGGAGGGGGCTGAATGGCTTACTTTTGTTCCTATGTACACTGTTCCTACCAATGAATTCCAATTTGTTCTTGCTACTCAGCAGGTGGAGCTTGCCTGGTTTGTAATTAAAATAAACTGTTAGCAATATCACAAACCTAGCAGTTTCTGCATCTCCTAATTTCTGTCACTCCAAAATGGAAACTCGATGGCTAAACGCAACATGTAGGCAGCACTTTCCAAACCGGTGAGCTTTACTATCTAGAACAAGAGCAGCAGGCGCATGGGAACACTACTACCTGAAAGCTCCCCTTCAAGTCAGACATTATCCTGAGTTGGAATTATAACGCTGTTCCTCCACTGTCACTGGGTTAAAAACCCAGAACTTTCCCAACAGTGCTGCAGATGTATTTAAATTGCATGGGCTACAGGGGGTCAAGGAGGTGGCTCACCATTACCTTCTGAAGGAGGGTTAGCGATTGTAATAAATATTGGCATTATCTGCGACACCAACATCCAATGAACAAATTAAAAAAGAAATGTGTTATCAAATATTGTGTCCAAAAAACCCTGCATCTAGGTGTCAGTAACTCTCTCACCTCTGAGTCAGAAAGTTGAGTTTTCAAGTCCCACTCTGGACATTTCAACAGATAACCCAGGCTGACAGTAATCAGGGAGTGCTGCACTGTTGGATGCGCCATCTTTTGGATGAAATGTGAAACTGATGCCCTGCCTATCCTCTCAAATGAAAGTAAAACATCAGAAAGCACTGTTCTGAAAAACAGCAGGGGAGTTTATCCTGGTGTCCTGGCCAACAGTTATCCTTCAACTTTCACTGATATGATCCCAGATAATCTGGTCATTTATTACATTGTTGTTTGTGGGTCCGTTCTGTGTGAAAATTAGCTGCCACATTTCCTACATTACAGCAGAGGCCATACTTTAAAAGTCCTTAATTGGCTGTGTAAAGAACCTATTTTTATTTTTCTTGGGCTGTGGCTTTAAAAACTACTATGGCTGCAGTGTAAAGACATGTTCACTGGAACAGGATGAGTAATATCTGTTGCTATCCTGGAGCAGAGTGTGCCATAAAGGAACAGGAAGGTGCTGGAAAGGCGCCCTGGACTAAGGGGAACTGTCTGACGAAAGCATTTTAATTGGCTCCTGACCAGGTGACCAGGGTTTTGTGTGGTAACAGTGCAGCTCATTGTATGCAAAGAGGGAAGACCTAAAACCTCTCTCTCCTGTGCTTGTAAGATTCCAGTAATTCTGCCTTAGTAGTTAGCTGGCTATTCCTCACATCTCTATAACCTGCTTTCTCTGAAAACCACTGACACGAGGAAAAGGGGAAAAACCACCAGTAGAGACATTAAAAAAAAAGTTTTTCAACCAGTGAACCACAGACTGAAAGTGTTGGGAGACCACCTCGTGTCATCAACAACAAACTGCAAGAAATTTGAAAGACATCAATCAAAATCAACCCATCAAATCCGGTACTCCAAATTGGTGCTATTGAACTGTTTTATCTCACCCTTAAGATCCATGTTGTGTGTGTGTGTATGCATGTGCGCGCGTGTATGTATGTATAGTGGTTTAAGAAGGGGTAGAGTTAGAAGTTAGTGGTTCATATTTCTTTCTTTTGCCACTAGTTAAAGACAATTTGTTAAATAAGCAGTTATTCATTTATTAAGTTTACAAACCTGGTGCTCGTATTCTGTTAACCTAAATTAAACAGTTCGGTAGAATTGGGGCAATCTAGTGGTTTGGTCAAACTTATCACATTTATTGTGGCTCGGGGAACAGTGGGGCCTGTTATTATAGTGCACTATCCTCAGTGAGTTGTGACAGCTGTGAAACCCTCTGGGTAGTTGTGAAAGGCGCTGTATAAATGCAACTCTTTCCTCCTTTTCTCATCACTGGGGCTTTAAACACAGCCCCCCTTTCAGGGTTTGTCTCAAATTTGTTCTGTCAGCAATAATTCCGAATACAATGCCTATTGTAAATTCTAATGGCATGAGAGTTATACATCATCAATTCACAGCCTGAAGACAACACTCTGCCTGAACAAGCCTCAGCAGTCTGCTGCAGCATTTCATAATAATTCTGTGGTGAAATTGGTATGTGATAGAAACACAGCAATCACAGACACTCCATCAGACCATTGATCTGTTAGCACGTTCTCAGAACAACACAGCATTCACTGGCATAGTTACCGCAAGGTTAACAACATGTATGCAACCAGAACAATACACATGGCTAAACACTGATACCGCTCTCAACTTCGCTATCAAAACAGGCTTAAGTGTCACCTTGGCTCAGTTGGTACCACTCTCATGTCTGACTCAGAAGGTTGAGGGTTCAAAACACACTCCAAGACTTGAGCACATAATCTAAGCAGACATACTGCTGCAGTACTAAGGGAATACTGCAAAGTAGGAGGTTCTTTTCAATGTCAAACAGAGGTCTTGACTGCCTGCTCATATGGAAATAAAAGATTTTGGGGCTCTTTTTGAGGAGTAACTCTTCTGAGTACAAACACGTTTCCATCTGTTTCAGATGAAGTTACATTGTTTCATAGTTTGCCATTGTGAGATTTGAACTCTTGATCTTAGGGTTACAAACCCAGTACCATAACCACTTGGCCATTTAGGCCAAGCTCTTTTTGAGGAGTAGAGGAGTTCTCCCAGTGTCCTGCTCAATGCTACATCCTCAACCCATGTTATTAAAATAATTTAACTGGTCATTTCCCTCATTCCTGTTTGTGAGATCCATCTGTACACAAATTGGCTGTCACATTTGCCGGTATAATCAGCAATTCAACTCATTGACTGTGAAACACTTTGGGATGTCCTGAGGATGTGAAGGGTGGTATATAATGTAGAAAATTGTCCAGGTATGTCTGGTCCACAAATAACAAGGCAAATCAAACCCAGCCAATTACTGCCCCATCAGTCTACTCTCATTCATCACCAAAGTGATGGAAGGGGTCATTGATAGTGCAGCACTCACTCAGCAATAACCTGCTCACTGATGCTCAGTCTGGGTTCCACCAGGGCCACTCAGCTCTTGACCTCATTACAGCCTTGTTCCAAACATGGACAAAAGAGCTGAACTCAAGAGGTGAGGTGAGAGTCCTTGACAACAAGACAGCATTTAACCTAGTGTGGCATCAAGAAGCCCTAGCAAAACTGGAGTCAATGGGAACCAGGGGAAAAACTCTCCACTGGTTGGAGTCAAACCTAGCATGAAGGAAGATGGTTGTGGTTGTTACAGGTCAATTATCTCAGTCCTGAGACATTGCTGCAGGAGTTCCTCAGAGTAGTGCCCTAAGCCTAACCATTTTCAGCTGCTTCATCAACGACCTTCCCTACATCACAAGATCAGAAGTGGAATGTTTGCGGATGATTGCACAATGTTCAGCACCATCCGCGAATCCTCATATTATGAAACAGTCTGTGTCCATATACAGCAAGACCTGGACAATACCCAAGCTTTGGCAAATAACATTTGTGCCACACAAGTGCCAGGTATTATGACACAGCCAATGGTAAAGGCTGAGTTGTTCAAATCCCAGAGAGAAATTTGAAACAGTGTCATAACCCATTTTTTGCAATTTGTTTTGAGATGCAGGCTTTGAATTCAGTAGTAATAAGACCAAGTCTCAAGAGGTCTTTTATAAAACTAAATTAAACATTTATTAAGATAAGAAAGATTGTAAGCACATGCATATGTATACAAAATTACTACTATAATAGCTACAAAAATCCCCTAATTAATCTCTCAGTTTAGACCCCTGGTAAGGTAACAGTAAAACACACAGATTTAAACAGACCCCTGGCAAAGCACACCCTGGACAGTCACATTCAAAATGAGTTTCTAGTTCCTTGCAGACAGACTTGTGGTTTACAGGCTGGAGGCTTTAGATCTTAGAATCCCTCCTCCTTTTGCCAACAGCCTTCTCTTCCTTTATACATATATTTCTCTTTCAATGCAAATTCCTATTGTCACTTTTTTTTACTTTAAATCTTCTAACAATAAAACCCTTTCATAATGCCCACTTTATTAGTAAGCTTTTAAAAAATAAACACATTGTTTCTGAAATCTCACTTGGTTAGGTGTAAAATTTTACCTGCTCTTTGGAATGGTCTATTTAAAAATGCAAATTCTCCCCTTTATACCTCACCTTCTATTTCCCTATGTTTATCTAATTACCATTTCAAACCTACTTCTTTTCTACACATCAAAGTGTCTAGACCAGCCTGCTTTAATCCAATTAAGACACACACACACATAGACACAGACACCACTAAACTCTATTTAAAAATAATTTTCAATAACATTATAGACATTCTTATATCTTATTGACACAGGCAATGGTCATCTCTAATAACAGAATCTAACCATCTACCCTTGATATTCAATGGCATTAGCATCACTGAATCCTCCACTATCAACATTCTAGGGGGTTACCATTGACCAGAAACTGAACTGGACCAGCCATATGAATACGGTGGCTACATGAGCAGGTCAGAGGCTGGGAATTCTGTGGCGAGAAATCACCTGCTGACTCTCCAGAGCCTGTTCACCATCTGCAAGGCACAAGTCATGGAATACTCTCCATTTGCCTGGATGAGTGCAGCTCCAATAACACTCAAGGACCTCAATACCATCCGGGACAAAGCAGCCCGCTTGATTGGCACCCCATCCACCACCTTAAACATTCACTCCCTCCATCACCAATGCACAGTGGCAGCAGTGTGTACCATCTACAAGGTACACTGTAGCAATTCACCAAGACTCCTTCACCAGCGCCTTCCAAACCCACAACCCCTACCGTCTAGAAGGACAAGGGCAGCAGATACATGGGAACACCATCACCTGCAAGTTCCCCACTAAGCCATATGCCATTTTGGCTTAGAACTATTTCACCATTCCTTCACACTTGCTGGGTCAAATTAGTATACTGTATTTGCCACTCATGATGTGGTCTCCTCCATATTGGGGAGACCAAGCGCAAACTTGGTATTTGCTTTGTGGAACACCTCTGGTCAGTCCTGTGCTTTTAATTCTTCACCTTGCTCCCCACTCTGAGCCTTCTGTTCTTGGCCTGCTGCAGTGTTCCAATGAAGCTCAATGTAAGCTCGAGGAGCAGCACCTCACCTTTTCACTATGCACTCAGCCTTTTGGACTCAACATTGAGTTCAACAATTTTAGATCATAATCTCTGCATCCATTTGCTTCATTATCTTCACTGTTTTTTCCTCTCTTGTTTCTCTAATTTCCTTTCTTTACTGTTGGACAGCAGCTATTCAGGATCTTGCCAACCATACCCTCTGGACACATCTCTTATATTTTCACTTGTCCCATTTCCATTCCTTTTGACCTTGCACCATGAAACCTTTTATCATTTAATCTTGCCTACCCTCTACCCTGTCACAGACCTTCCCTTATGTTCTTCTTTCCATCCTCCCTCTTTCATTTTCTCAAAACCTAACACATTTCTAACTTTTCCTAGTTCAGATGAAGGGTCACAAGCTGGAAGCTTGTTTATCTCTCCATAGATGCTGCCTGACCAGCTGAGTATTTCCAACAATTTTCTTTCCTATCTTTAATTTAGATTTCCAGCATCCATGGTTTTTTGTTTTCATATTAGTTATCCCTGGTGTCCTGGCCAAATTTTATCCCCCAATCAACATAACAAAAACAGACTATATGATCATTGCCACATTGTTGTTTGTGCGAGCTTGCTGTGCTTTGCTATATCTGATGGGATGGTGTAGAGGGAGCTTTACTCTGTATCTAAAGTTGTACCTGCCCTGGGAGTATTTGATGCTAATAGTGGTGCCTTCATTGCAAAATGTTCCAGCCTGGATGTGCTTTAACTTGAAGGGTACAAACATTCAAATGCTTTTTAAGGCCCACAAGGGATGAGAGAATTAATAAAATAAAACCCACTGTTTTACAGTATTTCATTCTGCTTTTGTAATATTCTGTTTTAGTAATTTGCTGACTTGTTTTAAGGAAGGAATGTAACCTCTGACTTGGTACAGCAATCCCTGCAACTTGAAAGACTGCAAAGAACAACAGCAACACATAGCCTGGAATAGAGAACAAAAGCTTCTCTGTACCTCTCATAGCGATCAGCACCAAACACTGCATAAAAATCAGGATCATTTACACCATAAGTATTATTACATCCCCAGGAACTTTGTTCAAATACAACCTGTTCAGTTGTATTTGAATCAGCAACATGATCCTGTATTTATATTTAAGTATTGGGACAGTTTAACATATCACTATTTACAGGTAAACCTCAGGTACAAATTGGTATAAACCCTAGCTCACAGGTATAATCCTGACCCTCTCACTAATGCAGGTATAAATCCCAGCTGCCCCACACACTAACATAGGAATAAACCTCAGCTCCTTGTTAATGGGTATATATCCTAGCCCTTCACATAGGTACAAACCCAGCCTCCTCACTAACAAAGGTATAAACCCAATCCAATTAGTTTAAGTATAAGTCCCAACTCCTCACTAACATAGGTGCTCATACTAAAGGATCCTCTAGCAAAGAATGATCATAACATGTCGGAATTTCACATTCAGTTTGACAGTGAGAAATGTGGGTCCATAACTAGAGTCTTAAACTTAAATAAAGGCAATTACAAGGGTATGAAGACGGAGTTGGCTAAAGTTGGAAAATAGGTTAAAAGGTAAGATAGTGGAAATGCAGTGGCAGACATTTAAGGAGGTATTTCATAACTCTCAACAAAGATTTATTCCTTCGAGGAAGAAATACTCGCCTGAAGAATGCACCATCCATAACTAGCTAAGGAAGCTAAGGTTGGTATCAAATTGAAAGAAAAGGGATACAATGACACAAAGATTAGTGGTAAGGTAGAAGATTGGTCAGGTTTTAGAAACCAGTAAAGGATGGCCAAAAAAAAGGGAGATTTTGGAGTTTGAAAGAAAACTAGCAAAAAATATAAAAAAGACAGTAAAAGCTTCTACAAGTATATAAAAAGGAAAAGAGTAGGTAAAGTGAGCCGTGGTCCCTTAGAGGCTGAAACTGGGGGATTAAAAATGGGAAAGAAGGAAACGGCAGAGGCTTTGAACAAGTATTCTGTATCTGTGTTCACAGTAGAAGACACAAAAAGCATCCCAAAAATATTTAAAAATCAAGAGGCAAAATAGAGGAAATAACTTGGAACAATCACGATCATTGGAGAAAAAGAAGTGGAAATACTAATAGGACTAAAGGCTGACAAGTGCCCTGGATCTGAAGGTCTTCTAAAGGTCTTAAAAGAAGTGGTTGCAGAGATAGTGGATACATTGGTTCTAATCTTCCAAAATTCTCTAGATTCTGGAAAGGTCCCAGTGGCTTGGAAAACTGCATATGTAACTCTCTGTTCAAGAAATGAGGGAGACAGAAAGCAGGAAATTATAGGCCAATTAGCCCAAAATGTGTCATTGGGAAAATGTTAGAATCTATTATTAAAGGGGTAATAGCAGGACATTTTATCAGGCAAGAGTCAAAATGATTTTATGAAAGGAAATAATGTTTGAAAAATTTATTAGAATTATTTGAGGATATAACAAGCAGGTTGGATAAAGTGGAAACAGTAGGTGTACTGTATTTCGATCTCCAAAAGGCGCTCGATAAGGTGCAACATAAAAGGTTACGACCCAAGGTAAGATCATATGGTATTGGGGGTGTTAAAAAGACAAGCCTTAAGGCTTTGTGCCTTAACGCAAGGAGCATTCACAATAAAGTGGATGAATTAACCACACAAATAGATGTAAACAGGTATGATATAGTCATGATTACGGAGACATGGCTGCAGGGTGACCAGGGATGGGAACTGAACATCCAGGGGTATTCAGTATTTAGGAAGGACAGACAAAAAGGAAAAGGCAGTGGAGTTGCATTGCTGGTTAAAGAGGAAATTAACACAATAGTGAGGAAAGATATTAGCTCCGATGATGTGGAGTCTATGGGTAGAGCTGAGAAACACTAAGGGGCAAAAATCATTAGTGAGGGTTATATATGGACCTCCAAACTGCAGTCGTGATGTTGGGAATGGCATTAAACAGGGAATTAGAGATGCATGCAATAAAGGAACATCTGTAATTATGGGTGACTTTAATCTGCATATAGATTGGGCAAATCAAATTAGTAACAATGCATATGTTTTCTGGACCAACCTGTTGAGGAACCAACTGAGAACAGGCCATCCTAGACTGGATATTATGTAATAAGAAAGGAATAATTGGCAATCTAGTTGTGTGAGGCCCCTTGGGGATGAGACCAGGGTCCTGAATCTTAATAAAGGAAACTATGATGGTATGAGACGCAAATTGGCTATGATGGATTGGGAAACGTTACTTAAAGGGATGACGATGGATAGGCGATCACAAACGTTCAAAGAGCGCATGGGTGAACTGCAATGATTGTTTATTCCTGTCTGGCACAAAAGTAAAATAGGAAAGGTGGCCAAACCATGGCTTATGTGGGAAATTAGAGATTAGATCCAAGGAAGAGGCAAACAAATTAGCCAGAAAAACCAACAGACCCAAGGGTTGGGAGCACTTTAGAATTCAGCAAAGGAGGACCAAGGGATTGATTAAGATGGGGAAATTAGAGTACGAGAGCAAGCTTGTGGGGAACATAAAAACTGACTGTAAAAGTTTCTATAGGTATGTGAAGAGAAAAAGATTGGTGAAGGCAAATGTAGGTCCCTTAAAGTCAGAAACAGAGGAATTTATAATGGAGACCAACTAAATACATACTTTGGTTCTGCCTTCACAAAGGAGAACACTAATAACATACCAGAAATGTTGGGGAACACAGGGTTTAGTGAGAGGGAGGAACTGAAAGAAATCAGTATTAGTAGGGAAATGGTACTGGAGAAACTGATGGGATTGAAGGCTGATAAATCCCCAGGGCCTGATAATCCACATCCCAGAGTACTTAAGGAAGTGGCCTTAGAAATAGTGGATGCATTGGTGGTCATTTTCCAAGATTCTATAGACTCTGGAACAGTTCCTACAGATTGAAGGGTAGCTAATGTAACCCCACTATTTAAAAAGGGAGGTAGAGAGAAAACAGAGAATTATAGACCAGTCAGCCTGACATCGATAGTGAGGAAAATTCTAGAGTCCATTATAAAAGATTTAATAGCTGAGCACTTGGAAAACAGTGGCAGGATCGGACAGAGTCTGAGTCAGCATGGATTTACGAAAAGGAAATCATGCTTGACAAATCTACTGGAATTTTTCGAGGATGTAACTAGTAGAGTTGATGAGGGGGAGCCAGTGGATGTGGTTTATTTGGGCTTTCAGAAGGCTTTCGACAAAGTCCCACATAAGAGATTAGCATGTAAAATTAAAGCGCATGGGATTGAGGGTAGTTATTGAGATGGATAGAAAACTGGTTGGCAGACAGGAAACAAAGAGTAGGAATAAACGGGTCTTTTTCCGAATGGCAGGTAGTGACTAGTGGGGTACCACAGGCATCGGTGCTGGGACCCTAGCTATTCACAATATATATTAATGATTTTGATGAGGGAGCTAAATGTGATATCTCCAAATTTGCAATGACACAAAGCTGGGTGCAAGGGTGAGCTGGGAGGAGAATGCAGAGATGCTTCAGTGTGATTTGGACAAGTTGAGTGAGTGGACAAATGCATGGCAGATGCAATATAATGTGGATAAATGTGAGGTTATCCATTTTGATAGCAAAAACAGGAAGGCCGATTATTATCTGAATGGCTTTAAATTGAGAGAGGGGAATGTGCAACAAGACCTGGGTGTCCTCATATACCAGTCGCTGAAGGTAAGCACGTAGGTGCAGCAGGCAGTAAAGAAGGTAAAAGGTATGTTGGCCTTCAAAGTGAGAGGATTCGAGTACAGGAGCAGTGAAAACATCTTTCCATTCCCATTACTGTAATACATACCAACCAGTTCCTGAGGATTCTTCTTCTCCACATCGAGGATGTCCTAAAAAAAAGATAAAACTAAGTGTCTGAACCATCACACTTTACAACTCAAGAATGTTCTCTACATTTCACTGTTCATCACAAAAACAGATACTGGCAACTGCTGCATCCCCTGAAATATATGAAGATGGTTGGCTATAAATGCTGCATCCAGCAACAATACATCAGGACAGGAGTTGGGGAGGAAAAGGAGGACTCAATGCATCCAGGACAAGTCTATCGACATTTAAACGCATGATTTATCTCGAGTGTGCTTGCAAGATCATTCATAAGATTGAGAGAGAGGGAGAAAGTGGGGTTTTGAAGACGAATAGATAAAGAGAGAGAGAGAGAAGGATGGAGAAGTAGAGAAATAAAAATGAACAGAGATAGCGAGAGAGATACAAAAACAAAGACAGCAGGAGGGAAGGAGCAAGAGAAAGAGAGGTAGGAACAGGAGTCATTAGAAAGATTGACAGAATTATAGATGGTGAAATACAAAGATCAAGGAAGTGGGGGGTGGCAGTGAGGCAGAGAGAGAAAGAGGGAGGCAGAGGCAGAAAGGGCAGAGAGGGACAGAGGCAGGAGGGAGGGGCGCAGATAGGGAGGGGGGAGGTATGGGAGGCAGAGGGAGGGAAGGGAGAGACAGAGGGAGGGAAGGGAGAGACAGAGGGAGGGAGGGAGAGACAGAGGGAGGGAAGGGAGAGACAGAGGGAGGGAGGGAGAGACAGAGGGAGGGAGGGAGAGACAGAGGGAGGGAGGGAGAGACAGAGGGAGGGAAGGGAGAGACAGAGGGAGGGAAGGGAGAGACAGAGGGAGGGAAGGGAGAGACAGAGGGAAGGAGGGAGGGAGAGACAGAGGGAAGGAGGGAGGGAGAGACAGAGGGAGGGAGGGAGGAAGAGACAGAGGGAGGGAGGAAGAGACAGAGGGAGAGAGGGAGGGAGAGACAGAGGGAGGGAAGGGAGAGACAGAAGGAGGGAAGGGAGAGACAGAAGGAGGGAAGGGAGAGACAGAGGGAAGGAGGGAGGGAGAGACAGAGGGAGGGAGGGAGGGGGTGTGAGACAGAGGGAGGGAGGGAGTGAGGGGGAGGCAGGGAGGGAGGGGGGGAGGGGGAGGCTGAGCGACAACAGGGGGTGGGGGGGGTGAAGGACAGGTGAGTCCATGGGGACAGACACCTGGGAGAAGTTTACAGATGGTACAAAAATTGGCTGTGTGGTTGATAATGAAGTAGCAAGCTGTAGACCACGGTTTCCCAAGCTGAGCATCGTGATCCTGATGGGGTTGCTGAGGTCACTGCTTAGGTTGAGAGCTGCCACTTCTCCGACCAGCAACGTCGACTGAGGAGAGGGAGACAACCCAGTCTGGAAGCTCTGTTGGGAATGGACTCACTGCATTAATTCCACCAAACAGAATGAGGCGGATGGTGAGCTCAAAAGTGTTCTTTAGCTTCAGAAAACACTCCTAATAGTGAGTTCAACTGGGCTCAGGATGTTTGTGCACAGCTTGGCGCAGCCAGGGGTCTGCAATTGTAACTCAGTCACTACCTGAGTCTGAGAAAATCTGGGAGGTCATGGGGCTCAGCCAGGAAGGTGCCTTCAAACTTGACTGTGTTGCTGCACCTGTCTGCCCGTTGTACAGGCTCCTTACCCCAGGATAGTGACTCTGATTTACAGATACCAGCAACTCGATTAAAAAGGGAGGGAAGAGGGCTGCTGAATGAGTGAATGGGGAGAGGGGTGTTGGGAGGTGGGATGTGTGTGGGTGTGCGCGCGCACATGCTTGTGTGTGTAGTGGTGGGGGGCAGAGAGGCTGATTACATTTTGTCTGTGGGGATGGGAGAGAAGGGGGGGCTTCATTGAGTCTTCTGTCACTGGGATATGGAAAGTTTGGCTGAAACTTACATGAGTTCATAAAATAATAACATGTCACTAAGTGGTTTAAAATACAGGTTTTCATATCTATAGGATGTATGTTGATCTATAATATGCAAACTTTAATAGTTATATGCTGAATGTTACTATGCTGCTTTGTTGCTCTTTTGCTAGTATCTGGAGAAGTGTGAAGTAATACATTTTGGAAAGGTTAACAGCAAGGGAATGAACAATAAATAGTAAGATATTGAGAAGTGCAGAGGAACAGAGAGACTTCGGCTGCATGTCCGAAGATCCCTGATGGTGGCTGGACAGGTAGAGAAGGTGCTTAAGAAGGCATCCAGGATGCTTGCCTTTATTAGTTGAGGCTTAGAATATAAAAGCAGGGCAGTGATGCTGGAACTGTATAAAACACTAATTTAGGCCATACTTAAGAGTACTGCATGCAGTTCAATAAAAAAAATAATTGCATCAGAGATGTTTTGGATTTCCAGCATCCGCAGTTTTTTTATTTTTATCACTGGATAGGATAAGCTTGTTATCTCTGAGGGGACACTAATGAATTGTATACATTTAGATAGAGTGGTTGGAAGGCCCAATTCCTCATGGATGATGGGCCCATAACCTGGGGGCATGGATTTCGAGTATGAGGTTTGGAGGGGACATGTTTTCATCCAGAGGGTGGTGGGGATCTGGAACTCATGTCCTGAAAGGGTGGTAGAGGCAGAGAAATTCATAACAAACTACCAGTATATGCACTTGAAGTGCCATGACCTACAAGGCCATGGACCAAGAACTGGAAAGTGGGTGAAGCTGGATGGCTCCTCGTCGGCAGGCACGGGCACAATGGGTTGAATGGCTTTCTTCTGTGTTGTAAATTTCTCTAAGTAATGACACTCTCAGTGTAGTGACACACCAGTATTGTTTAGGAGATGGAAAGGTTCTCTCTGTGTGGTCACATTAAATGTCAATGCATTGCACCTCCCACAGCCTGGTTTATGGAAAATTCAACAGGTATTTGGGAACTTGATTTTGCTTTTGGGTGGGGGAGGATGTGGAAAGTTGTACTCCAGTGGTCACCAGAACTCTATACCGGACATCACAATTGTACTAATCACTGAGTACTAACACTTAACTCAGCCCACCTGAATGTATGAGATGCTCTCAATTAACCTCAGATTTCTCCCACCACCAGTGATAGACCTGTCCCAACTAATACGTCACCTTTAAGTTATACTGGGACAGAATTATACAAACTAGAGCAGTACCTCAGTGTTATACAGTGACAGACCTGTACACACCTGTACTGCATCCATGTTATACAGTGACAGACCTTTACTCACCAGTATTGTATCCTGGTATTATAGTGACAGGCCTGTCCCTACCAGTACTGTAACCAGTGTTATTCAGTGACAGACCTATACCTACTAGTTCTGTAGTCATGTTATACAGTAACAGACCTGTACCCACCAGAACTGTACCCTAGTGTTATACAGTGGTAGATCTGCATGTGCCAGTACTGCACCCCAGTGTTATAGTGTGACAGGTCTGTAGCCTCCAGCACTGTATCTCACTGTTCTACTGTGACAGATCTGTACCCATTTAAATATGCTGTTGCTGAATTGCACTGATTTCTGTTTTCAATATAAATTGAACAGAACTGACGTTCCTAATTAAACTAGCTTGGACTGAGGTTGGGTGGTGCTTTTCCCTCAGGCACTCATTCAAGTTCAGGCTCAACTTAATTCTACATTTGGTTATGTTGAGCAATATTTTACCAAGGACTGGCCACAGAGCATCTTGGCATTGAGAGAACAATATCGGGGGGAGTATAGGCAGGCTAGGACTGGCTCAAGTGTCTCTTGGTATCTAACTGTAGAAGTATGAATAGCAGTTTAGGAGCACTCCAGTGGAATGAGGCTAGGTGGGTAATGGTGGCAGAATCTGCCTACAATAATCCCCACAAAAATACATCTGAAAATAACCTGAGGTTATCAAGCAAACGTAAAAATTTAAACATTATACCAGAAGTAGAAAGCAGTCATTGCAATGTATGATGAATTGTGGAACACAGCCTGTTGATAAAAACTATTCGAGCATAAAAAGCTCCATACCATTTGAGTGGACAGAGACAAGTTTGAGCTTTCCTGCAGAACCCTTCTGAACATGTGTCTGATCATTGCTCCTCTTCCAGTGAGCACTAGGATTAATCACTGTTAGTGGAGCAATGAGTTAAAGATGCCTCTTTTAAAAAAAAGATGGTCATTGGATCACATAGGCTAATGACGCAACCTTGTGGTGATGGTACTTGTTTAGTACAATTGTTTTTTTTCCCTTAAAAAAAAGTCCTGAGGCTGTTAGCTGAAAGACTTTGGCTGCACAACTGATTGAGATTAGTGTGAATCAGGCAAGCACATGCTTGAGCCTGGCTGACATCCCTGGTGCCAGCCAGCAGTCTATCACTAACAAGGAAGTGATGCTTATTCTCTTTTGCTGGTGTTGGCCAATGTCTGGCTCTGCAAATTCCACTTGAACCTGAACTCAGAGCTATCTTCTGGGGTTCAATGGTACCAACTGCTCCATAAAGCAACCTGGCCATTTGCTCCTTCCTCTAACTGCCCTGTATATATCGGTGACTAGTAATAGGCCGGTGGTGCAATAGTGAAAATGCATATGTGCATTCCTTCAATCTCTCCTGACATTAACAGTGAATGAGGGAATACTGGTTTCAATTGCAAACAAGCTTAATTTCACGGCAGGGCAAACACATTGAGTAATGAGATTGATAAGAATCACTTGTGATACAATGAGTACAACATCTGTTCATGTACTAAAAATAAAGACTTTGATTTATCCAGCACTTCTAAGACCACCAGACACCTCAAACTGCTTTCCAGCCAATTAAGTACTTATTGAACTGTTGTAAAAGAGGAACTGTTACAAAAATAAGGACAAGGATCATATGAGCCCATTCCAGTGGGTTGTCTAACTCAACTTAAAAGCACTCTCACTGTATCCTGTTGTATGGTCCAGGACAGCAGTTCACTCCATTCACAGCTTCTGTTCTCCAACTCCTGGTGCCTTACACACTTGGAAATGTTCTTGGCCTGTCTCTTTGATTTTATTTTGTCAGAGCACCAGGCTGCACCCAGTACTATATCCCAGTGTTATACAATGACAGACTTATACCCACCAGTACTATACCTAATGTTGTACAGTGAAAGACATGTCCCTACCAGTATTTATCCTAGTGTGAGGCACTGACAGACAGGCCTGTACCCATCAGTACTGTGCCCTATTATATGCCAACAGACCAGTACTGTACCCAGTGTCTGACGAGTACTCATCAGTTCTGTACCCAAGAATTATACAGTGACAGACTAGTGCTCACCAGTTCTGTATCCTAGAATTATACAGTGACAGACCTGTACCCAGCAGTTTGGTGCCCCAGTGTTATAAGGTGACAGACCTGAACCCACTAATTACACATCTAAAAATAATCTCTTCAAACACAATTCAAATTTGAAAGCATCTAAAAAGCATTCTCATAGTTCCAAGGATTGCTATGCCCCCTAACAGTTTACACCAATCAGCTGGAGTGTTGCCCCTTCACTATGGCCAAGGGCGAATATCCCCAAAATACCTTTCCTCGGCTCTTGGACACACAAAGTGTAAAAAATATATGCACATTGTAGGGAAAGTGGCATATGAGGGGTTAACAGTCAACTAGTTAGAGAAATGTACAGTTACTTTGTAAAGAATTATCTAGACCCTCAGGAAAATCTACAACCAAACAATACCTCGAGAGGTATGCCTTAGGGCCATGAACTTAAAACAAACTGTTTGATACCTTCCCCCCAACAACCCACCCATTCCCCCTCTCTCCCCCCGACTTCCCTGCTGTCCAGGCTTAGCCACATGATAATTAACATTAACCAAACAAACAGAATTTTATAAATACTCATTAACTGTATTGTGCAATTTGTAATGTTGACTATTTTGTAACAAACTGAACCACAGAAACTATGTGCATTTTTTTCCCTCACTTTTCTGTCAAATAGAAGCCCTTGCAAAGCTAATGAGACTCAAGTCTCCCTCACATCTGCCCTGTAAGCAGGGGAGAAGTGACCTGCCAATAAACTCAGAGGCACAGTATCTTTTTGCCTCACTGTATTCACACTGCACACTCAGCTGGGGTTCTCTGTACAGGAAGCTTTCCATGGGTAGCCACACCCGCACTAAACATCTGTGGCATTTGTTGATTCGTAGCTCCAGGTAATAAAGTCTGTTTCAGCTTGTGTCTGGTGGGCAGGGAAAGATTCCCAGGAAACAGGATAATCATCGTATTAAAACACACACACACACTGCAGAGTTAAACAAACACTAAATGGTCAACAGCGGCAGGTACAGGCACCCTCACTAATTACAGGATGCTAATCCACAATACAGTCGCTCTCACTAAATAATGGATAGTAATGGGCACGTACAGGCTCTCTCACTAAATACAGGGCAGATACAGCTACTCTCACTGAATACAGGATCCCACAGGAACAGGCAATAATGAACAAATTAACATGGCTTCTATCTTGTGATTGATGGACAGAGAACGTAAAGAAGGATTTGGGAGTGAGCACGAAACATATTTCAAAAGCATCTGGTCAGTTTGAGAACGTTAGTGATAAAGCAAACTAACCTATGTTTATCATATTAAAACCAGTGTATCACATTTTACCCCATATGCAAAACTTTGCAAGTCTCTGGAGATAGTTATATCAGGGTGTTCTGCATTTGCCTTTGTAAACCCATAATTTGCCACCCATCAAAATTGATAAATGGAAAATCATGGGCTGGTGAGTTCTGTGGCAGAAAATCCTAGGCAGAGTTAAACAAACACCAAATGGTCAATAACGGCAGATACAGACACCTCACTAATTACAGGATACCAATACAGCCACTCTCACTAAATAATAAATAGTAACAGGCACTTCCAAATCCTTCTCCTTTCTACTCATTTCATCTCTTCATCAGGTTTAATAGTCCCATTACAGCCAGTCTGTTCCAACAGGCCATTCACAAATATTGTGGATACAGGATGCATTAAGGTGACATTCAATTATATGTCCAAACAGTTAATACTGGCACTGTATAGTTCAATGGTGAGGTCCCATATTGGGTATGACATGAGGTTTTGGTTATTCTACCTCAAGAAGGATATGGATGTATTTGAAAGACTCTCCAACTATCCCTGACCTTCTCTTTTGCTCCATCTGCCACTCTCCACTTTTTTAACAGCATAAAACCCATCACAGTCCTACCTCTCTTCAGTTCTGAAGAGTCATATTTGGCTCAAAATGTTAACTCTGTTTCTCTCTCCACAGATGCTGCCAAATCTGTTGAGATTTTCCAACACTTCCTGTTTTTATTTCAGATCTGCAGCATATGCAGTATTTTGCTTTTATTACAGCTGAGAGACACAATGTGTTATGTACCCAGTATGCTCTGTGACACATTCATTTCCTCCCATTTAATGGTGATTTCAAAGGAAAGAGCCATGTGAAACTTCTTCTCTGCTTAGGCAGTCTTTCAGGATCAAGGATGACTTGCTTCCACTCTGATTCGATGGGTTCTAAAATGGCCGATTAGTCCAATATGCGAACTACAGATTCTGAGATATGTGGGGCAGGTAGTGCAGTAAGAATTGGGCAAAAGGATTCTTCGGAGGTTTGTGCACTCCCTCCAATGCCTCAATTTCACTTCTGCATGTGCCTGACGCAGTCTCTCGATGTGTTCAGTGCCTTCCCAAAGAAACCTTCTTCATTTTGGTTGGTCACAAGCCAGGATCTCCCATGAGTCAGCAGATATGCCTGACCTCTTGAGGGATGCTTTGAGGACACCCCTAAAGCTTTTCTGCTGTCCTCCTGGGAATCTCCTGCCATAACCAAGTTCCAACTAGAGCAGTTGCTTTGCGGATCTAGTGTGAGGCATACAAATTACATGTCCCACCCAGCAGAGCTGATTTTGAGTTATTAGCGCCTCAATTCTGGGCAAGTTGGCCTGGGACAGGACTCTGCTGTAAGACCGCTTTTCATGCCCTTGGATTTGGAAGATCTTGCAAAGGATCAGCTGATGGTACTTCTCCAGTGCTTTGAGCTGCTGCTGTATATGGCTCAAGTCTCCGAAGCATACTGAAGCATGGGTCACTGCTGCCCGGTAAACCATGATCTTAGTCTCAGGTTTGAGATCCTGGTCCTCAAATACTCTTTTCCTCAGCTGACTGAATGCTGAGCTGGCACATCGGAGGTGATGATAAATTTCGTCATCCATGTTTGCCAAGAGGAGCCTCCACAGATATATAAAATGGTCCACATTTTCCAAGATCTTGCCGTTGATCTGAATTGATGGCGGGGGGTGGGGGTGGGAAGGTGTTTTGCTGTGGGAACTGGTTCGAAGAGGACCTTAGTTTTCCAGATGTTTAGGCCCATTTTCTCATGTGCTTCAGGAAAGTCAATAATGATCTGGGCGCAGTTTCTGAGTGAGCACACACAAGCACCATCTGCACACTGAAGCAAGATGACCGAGACTGGAGTGGTTTTGGATTGAAGGCGACGTAGGGTGAACAGTTTCCCATCTGTTCTGTAGCTTGTCTTTACATCTGTGGGTAATTTGCTGGAGGTGAGGTGCAGATTTGCAATGAAGAAAATGGAGGAGAGAGTTGGTGAAATGACAGTCTTGTTTGACCCCAGTTTTCACTGATATAGGGTTTGTGGTGGTTTCATTGCAAAGGACCAAGGCATACACACCATCATGGAGTAGGCAGAGGGCGGTGACAAATTACTGAGGGCAGCCAAATTTGAAGACTTTACAGCACTTTCAAATTTCACAGCATTATTGACGTACAAAATAGCCGCAATTAACGTCCCAGTACTAGAGATCACCAAACCTAAATGTTGATCAGTTGGTCTCACTGACTCCAAGCAGTGAGTCTGTTTCAATGACCTGAGGCATAGCAGATATCTTCCAGAGTCAACAAAACTGTATAAAATAAATTGGAATTTTATCTTTAGGTCATGCATCAGGTCCCAGGAACACCTTTGACAGGAATGACCTACAGGCTATTCAACACATTCACTAACCCATGTGCCAAGGAAAACCTGTTCAGGTATCAGGAGCTCATCTAGATAAGAAATTGGAACTCAAACTGTCAAGTGGTAGAAAGGAAACAAAGACAGAATGGATTCTGATAACAGAGTGTCAGTGCTGACCGTTATCCGGGAACTGTCAAAGAAAGGTGGAATTGACTGCAGTAAAGATTTGAGAATCCAACCACCCTGGAGGATTAATTATTTTTCACCAAACAGCAGTCAACATTGCCATCTTTTGCAATTGAAAGGACAGTGCAGGCTGTATCCCATTAACATAACTTCCAGGTTGGAGGTGCTAACTTTGATTCCAGTTACAGCACATGTCACTTAGATTGGAGAGGCAAAGGGTGATAGTCGAAGATTATTTTTGCAATTGGAAGCCTGTGACGAGTGGTGTATCACAGGGATCGGTGCTGGGACTCTTGCTGTTTATAGTGTACATTAATGGTTTAAGACATGAATATAGGAGATACGATCAGTAGGTTCACAGATGACACGAAAATTTGTGGTGTCATAAATAGTGAGGAGGAAAGCCTTAGATCACAGGGCAATATAGATGGGCTGCTAAGATGGGCAGAACAGTGGAAAATGGAATTTAATCCTGAGAAGAATGATGTTATGCATTTTGGGAGGGCTAACATGGCAAGGGAATACACAATGAATGGTAGGACCCTAGGGAGTACAGAGGATCAGACGGATCATGGTGTACATGTCCATAGATCCCTGAAGGCAGCAGCACAGTTAGATAAGGTGGTTAAGAAGGCATGTGGGTACTTGCCTTTATTAGCCAAGGCATAGGATATTAGAGCAGGGAGGTTATGTTGGAGCTGTATAAAATGGTAGTTAGGCCACAGCTGCAGTAGTGTGTGCCGTTCTGGTCGCCACACTATAGGAAGGATGTGATTGCACTAGAGAGGATTCAGAGAAGACTTACCAGGAGATTTTAACATTTTATAGAATTGTTCTTGCAGCATTCCGGGTAAAAAATCAAATTCATGTTTGCATTTGGGATGGAGGTAATTATTCACCCCATTTACCTTCAAATGACTGTATTAAAACAGTCAACGGACAGGGTCACACTGCAACCAGCAAGAAGGGCTGACAACTCAAGTTCAACATATTCTTGGAGGTGTTATCACATGCCCTCTAATATTCAACCATCTCACTTGGTTAAACAACCTCTTTTCAAATCACCCAATATTTTCATAACTAATGAATGCAAGTGGTCAGGGGAAATTATTAGAACAATACATAGCTTTAACATCATGATTAATTCCAAAGCACTTCACAGGAGCATTAGAGTCATACAGTCAAAGTTATACAGCACAGAAACAGGCCCTTCAGCCCATTGTGTCCATGCTGGCCATCAAGCACCTATATATTCTAATCCCATTTTCCAGCATTTGGCCCGAAGCCTTGTATGCTACGGTGTTTCAAGTGCTCATCTAAATACTTCTTAAATGTTGTGAGGGTTCCTGTCTCTACCACCCCCTCAGGCACTGTGTTCCAGATTCTAACTACTCACTGGGTGAAAAAATATTTCCTCAAATCCCCTCTAAACCTCCTACCCCTTACCTTAAATCTAAGCTCCCTGGTTATTGGGAAAAAGTTTCTTCCCATCTCCACAATCCATGCTCCTCATTATTTTGTATACCTCTATCAGGTCCCCCCTCAGCCTTCTCTGCTCTAAGGAAAACAACCTTAGCCTATCCAGTATCTCTTCATAGCTGAAACGCTCCAGCCCAGGCAACAACCTGGTGAGTCTCCTCTGTATCCTCTCCAGTGCAATCACATCCTTCCTAGAGTGTGGCGACCAGAACTGCATACAATACTCCAGCTGTGGCCTAACTAGTGTTTTTTACAGCTCCAACATAACCTCTCTGCTTTTATATTCTATACCTCAGCTAATAAAGGCAAGTATCCCACATGCCTTCTTAACCACCTTGTCTACCTGTGCTGCTGCCTTCAGGGATCTATGGACATGTACACCACGCTCCCTCTGATCCTCTGTACTTCCTAGGGTACCACCATTCATTGTGTATTCCCTTGCCATGTTAGTCCTCCCAAAATGCATCGCCTCACACTTCTAAGGAATAAATTCCATTTGCCACTGCTCTGCCCATCTTACCAGCCCATCTATATCATCCTGTAATCTTAGGCTTTCTTCCTCACTGTTTACGACACCACAAATTTTCGTGTCATCTGTGAACTTACTGATCATACCTCCTATATTCGCGTCTAAATCATTAATGTACTTTACAAAGAGCAAGAGTCCCAGCACCGATCCCTGTAGTACACCACTCAACACAGGTTTCCAATAAACTTCGACCATCACCCTCGGCCTCCTGCCACTAAGCCAATTTTGGATCCAAATTGCCCTGGATCCCATGGGCTCTTACCTTCTTGACCATTCTCCCATGTGGGACCTTGTCAAAAGCCTTACTGGAGTCCATGTAGACTACATCAACTGCACTACCCTCATCAAAACTAGTCACCTCCTCAAAAAATTCAATCAAATTTGTTAGACATGGTCTCCCCCGACAAAGCCATGCTGACTATCCCTGATTAATCCCTGCCTCTCCAAATGGAGATTAATCCTGTCCCTCAGAATGTTTTCCAATAGTTTCCCTACCACTGATGTTAGACTCACTGGCTTACAATTACCTGGTTTATCCTGACTACCCTTCTTGAATAATGGTACCACATTTGCTGTCCTCCAGTCCTCTGGCACCTCTCCAGTGGCCAGAGAGGAACTGAAAATTAGTGTCACCCTTGCAATCTCCTCCCTTGCCTCACATAGCAGCCTGGGATACATCACATCCGGGCCTGGTATTTATCCAGTTTTACGCCCGCTAAAACCTCCTCCCTTTCAATGCTAATTTGTTCAAGTATATCACAGTCCCCCTCCCTGATTTCTACAACTACATTATCCTTCTTCATGGTGAACACAGATGAAAAATAATCATTTAAAACCTCACCTGCGTCCTCCGGCTCCACGCACAGATTGCCACTTTGGTCCCTAATAGGCCCCACTCTGTCTCCTTGGTTATCCTCTTGCCCTTAATATATTTATAAAATGTCTTGGGATTTTCCTTTATCTTGCCCAGCAGAGTTTTTTCAAGCCCCCTCTTCGCTCTCCTAGTTACATTTGTAAGTACCCTCCTACACTTTCTATTCTCCTCTAGGGCTTCTGCTGTTTTCAGCCCTTTGTATCTGCCATAAGCCTTCTTTTTTTCCCCTTATCCAATCCTCTATATCCCTTGACATCCAGGGTTCCCTGGACTTATTGGTCCTACCTTACACCTTTACGAGAACATGTTGGCCCTGAATTCTCACTTTTTCCTTTTGAATGACTCCCACTGGTCTGATGTAAGCTTTCCTACAAGTAGCTGCTCCCAGTCCACTTTGGCCAGATCCTGTCATATTGAAATCGGCCTTCCCCCAATTCAGGACCTTTATTTCCACTCCATCTTTGTCCTTTTCCATAACTATCTTAAACCTTACTGAGTTATGGTCATTATCACTGAAATGCTCCCCTACTGACACTGCTGCCACTTCCCGGTTTCATTCCCTAAGTTTAGGTCCAGTACCGCCCCTTCTCTTGTAGGACTTACTATGTGCTGGCTCAAACGGATGCACTTTAAGAATTCTGCCCCCTCTAAGCTTTTCACACTAAGACTATCCCAGTTAATACTGAGGAAGTTGAAATCCTCTACTTTTATTACCCTATTATTTTTACACTTCTCTGAGATTTGCCTACATATCTGCTCCTCTATCTCCCCCTGACAGTTTAGAGGCTTATAGTACACTCCCAGCAAAGTGATTGCCTCCTTTTCGTTTTTAATTCTATGCATATGGTCTCATTTGACGAACCTTCTAAGACACAATCACTCCTTGCTGCAGTAATTGACTTTTTGATCAATAGTGCAATGCCACCTCCTCTCTTACATCCCTCCTGTCACGCCTGAAGATTCTATACCCTGGAATATTGAATGCTAGTCCTGCCCTTCCCTCAACCATGTCTCTGTGATAGCAACAATATCATATTCCCAAGTGTTAATCAACACCCTCAGTTCATCTGCCTCACTTGTAAGACTTCTTGCATTAAAATAGATGCAATCCAGCCTTGCATTCTTCCCTTGTGCCTTAACAGGTCTATATTTGCTCTGCCTTCCAGACTGACTTAGTTTCTCTTCTATACTTGGCTGTGCATCACCTGCTACTGTACCTCCACTCTGCATCCCACCCCCCTGCCAAATTAGTTTAAACCTCACCCCCCCAACAGCACTAGCAAACCTGCCCAGAAGGATGTTGGTCCCGTTCTGGTTCAGGTGCAACCCGCCCGACTTGTTCACCTTCACCAGAAACAGACCCAGTGATCCAGGAAACTAAAGCCCTCCCTCCTGCACCATCTCTTCAGCCACAAATCCATCCTCTCTATCCTCCTATTCCTATACTCACTAGCACATGGCACAGGGAGTAATCCAGAGATTCCAACCTTTGAGGTCCTGCTTTTTAATCTGCTATCTAGCTCCCAAATTCTTGTTGCAGGCCATAACCCTCTTTCTACCAATTTTGTTGGTACCAATGTGAATCATGACCTCTGACTATTCATCCTCCCACTTCAGAATGCCCTGCAGCCGTTCTGTGATATCCTTGACCCTGGCACCAGGGAGGCAACATGCTATCCTGGAGTCACATCTACAGCCACAAAAGCACCTGTCTGCACCCCTCACTATTGAGTCTCCTACCACTATTGCTCTTGCACCCTTACTCCTCCCCCCTTATGCAACTGAGCCACCCACAGTGCCATGAACTTGGCCCTGGCTGCACTCTCCAGAGGAATCTTCACCCTCATTGTTTTCCAACACAGAAATGCGGTTCTTGATTCAGATGCACTCTGGGGCTTTCCTGACTACCTGCCTGCCTCCCTTCTGACTGGGGGTCACACATTCCCTCTCTGACTGCACTTCCTTAAGCTGCAGAGTGACATCTAAAAACGTGCTATCCACGTAACCCTCAATCTCATGGATGCACCGCTGTGACTCCAGCTAACGCTCAAGCTCCGAAACCTGATGCTCAAGCTGGTCAAGCCAGTGGCACTTCCTGCACATGTAGTCATCCAGGCTGCAAGGACTGTCTAAGAATTCCCATATGCTGCAGGCCACACAACACACAAGACTGAGCTCCCTTGCCATACTTTTTATTTGTTTTTAATTAAAAGGCTATTTCCTTAAATTTAAACCAAGTAGAAAACTATTTAGCTTCTCTTAAAAAAAAATGCTGAGACTCTTACCTGCTGTAATGTCGCTCTGAAGTGGAAAAAAAAACAACGTACCCACTACCTACCAATCAACTCTCTACCTTGTCCTGACATCACTCCTTTTGAATTCCAGCGTGCCGAGTGTCTGGGTGAGAACTGGCTCCCTCACAGGTAGACTCCGTTCCGCTCGTTATACAGCCGCTCCATTCCCACAGGTAAACTCCCGCACTTTATACAGCCGCTCCGCTCCCTCACAGGTAAACTCCCGCACTCTATACAGCCGCTCCGCTCCCTCACAGGTAAACTCCTGCACTTCATACAGCCGCTCCGCTCCCTCACAGGTAAACTCCCGCTCTTTATACAGCCGCTCTGCTCCCTCCCAGGTAAACTCCCGCACTTTATACAGCCACTCCACTCTTGCTCTTTTATTGTTTTACCTTTATTATTTATTTAATTTCCCCCATCCTTTAGTTAATTTAATAATAATAATAAAGCTGCTAATTTAAATAGCAAACAAAGCTAAAAACTGAAATGCTCACCAGCCAATCACCTGTCTGCTCTCCTGTGACACCCGTTTGTTTTTTTTCAGTGAATTATCTAACATTATTTGACACTGATCCACATAAGGAGCTATCTGGACAGAAAAGGAGCTTTTTGGAGTTTCTTAAAGGAAGAAAGCGAGGCAAAGACGTTTAGGGAGGGAATTCCAGAGCTTAGGCTCAGGCAACTTAAGACACAGCTGCCAATGATGGAACAATTAAAATCAGGGTGCTAAAGAGATCAGAATTAGATGAGTGCACATGTTGTGAGGCTGGAGAAGAGCAGAGATATGGAATGGCGAGGCCATGGAAGAATTTGAAAATAAGGATGAGAATTTTAAATTTGAAGTATTGCTTAATTGGAGGCTAATACGAGCACAGGTGTGACTGGTGTGAATCAATACATGGGCACAAAAGAACACAAAAAGTTTACGGAGGGTGAAAGATGGCAGGCCAGACAGCTGTGCTTTGAAATTGCCAAGTCTATAGGTAAGAAAACATGGATGAGGGTTTCAACAGGTGAGCTGAGGTGGGGGGAGGGGGGGATGAGAGGAATCAGATGATGTTACAAAGGTGGAACAGGCAGTCTTTGTGGTGGCGAGGATATGGGAGCTCATCTCAGGGTCAAATATGGCATCAGGTTTTGCTCCCAAGTTGCTCACAGCAGTGCCAAGGAAATTAGTTACTAATTCCTGGAGACTCTTGTGAACAATACTAGCAGGTTGGCAACCAACTGTCCCTAATTTCATGCAGCCTTGTACTATTTACTTAGTTACTCACTCATTTAGATGAGTGAGATGGGGGAAGATGATGGCAGAATTGTAATGTCACTTAACTAATAATCCAGTGGCCCAGGCTAATGATCTGGGGGACACGGGTTCAAATTCCCATGGTGGAATTCCAGCTGGTGGAATTTAAATTCAATTAATAAATTTGGAATATATAATGCTAGTCTTATAATGGTGAACTTAAAATTATTATTCGTCGAAAAAACCCACCTGCTTCACTAATGTCCTTTAGCGAAGGACATCTGCCATCCTTAACTGGTCTCGTCTACATGTAACTCCAGATTCATAGTAACGTGGTTGACTCTTAACTGCCCTCTGAAATGGCCTAGCATGACAGTCAATTCAAGGACAATGAGGGATGACCTTGCCAGCAACGCCCAGAACCCATGAAATAATTTAAAAAATCAGATAAAAAAATAATAATGCACTCATAACTTTTTTGACCTCCAATAGCAATGATTTCCTCAGCCTTGGGTAGTGTTTCTCCTGCAGTTGCAGCAACTTCCCCCTGAATGGAGTTATTTTTGAACGAAATGGATCATCAGGTTTACCTGCCTCCCTGTTACTGAGAAATGCATGAAAAGAAATTCAGACCAGCTACAGACTGGTGGGCAGGTGGTGGTGGGTAAAATCCCGCATAGATTGAGATCTTCAATCCATATGCAATGGCTCGGATCTGAGGATAGAGAGGAGGGTATTCAAGTGTGTAAGTGGTGCTGAGCTGGATGGCATAAAACATGGATAGTGCAAATGATTTTGAAAGCATGGATTAAGCAAGAGGGAAGAACAGGAGCAGACAGAGTTCAATGCAACATAAATTTATAAGGTAAAGAAAAAGGCCCTTCATCCCATCATACCTGTGCTGACTCTTTGGAAGATCAAACCAATTAGTTTCACTTCCTTCCAGCTTTTCCAATAGCCCAGCAAATCTTTTTCTCTTCAAGTATTTGTCCAATCCCGTTTTGAAAGTTATTATTGAATCTGTTTCCATCACCCTTTCAAGCAGAGCATTTCAGATAATAAATCACTGTGTAAACCTTTCTCTTCACCAGCCTCAAATCTTAAATCTGTGTCCTCCTGGTTATCAACTTTTCTGCAACAGGATAGCTTGTCTATCAAAAACCATCATGATTTTGAAAATCAATGAAATCTGTCCTTAGCTTTCTCTGCTCTAAGATGACCAATCCCAGCTTCGTGGGTCCTTCCACATAACTGAAGTCTGTCATTTCTTGTAAATCTCTTCTGTACCCTCCCCAAAGTCTTCATGTTCTACTGAATGCATGGTGTTCAGAATTGGGCACAATACTGCAGTTGAAGCCTAACTAGTGTTTTATAGAGGTTTAGCATAACTTCCTTGTCTTTGTATACATTTAATATTTGTATCTACATATGTAACATTTCATTTTTAATGCACAAGTGTTTGACTACTTGTCCAAGAACTCATTCTTGGCATAGAGGTTGTGAATTAATCTGTAATTTCAAAGTTTGTATTTTTTGAGGCAGGCCCTAACTGAAAATGGAAACTGAGAACAGAAGCTGAAGTGGGAAACCAAAAAAGAAAACAGAGCAAGGGAAACAGAGCAAGGAAACTGACCCAGTTTCTAATGAAACAAAAACTGGAACTGAGATTGAAAACCAAAACTCCTGGGGAGGATGAAACTGGTTGAGGCTAAAGGGATGCACAGTCACCCAAGCTCAGTAATGGTACAAAATGAGTCCAGTGTTGTAGTACAGGCAGGCTGAAGAAGACAGGCTAGATCCAGAAGCTGAGAATAAGCAGAGGTATAGTTGCTGAAGCTGTTTTTGTTCAAGATAACATTGGCGGATCTACGCTATCCAGACCGTGGTAAGCAGAACTAAAGAGGTTTTGCAGGCATGTGCCATTTTTGGTGAAGACCGTGTCCCTGGAGCTCGGGTAATTTGTGTGTTGCTGTCAGTTGAGCATCAAGGTATATCCTAAAATGAGGAGCTGAAATTCTTTCTAAGAAAGAGAGAGTTTTGAAGAATTTGTGACTGACTTTGATGACCTATATACTGTGTGCACTGCTGAGCAAATTTGCAAGATCTCTCTTAGTTTTATTTGCCATTGAATGTGTAAATTATGGTTTATAACCACCCACAATTTGCCTATTAATTCATGTTTAACTTATGGTGATTCTGGGTTGTAGGGTATTGGTGGTTAGCTGAGATAGTATTTAGTGTTTGCTTTGATTGACTCTTGTATAATAAAAAGTCTTCTGTTTTTAACTCATGGCATCTTGTGGCTTCGTTCTATTAGTAAGTAACTGGGAATTCGGGTTTTTTTTAAAATTTTTTTACTGGTCTCTACCATGATTTTAACAAGATTGTTTCAGAAAAATATATTTCTAAAGGTCATAAAACAGTTGACATTGTTGAGCAATTTGCTTCAGTTCATGTGTGATGTATGTGACTGACAGAGCAAAATCTGGCTTTGAGAAATCAATGGTCAGGGCCTAGGACATCAGATTCAGACAATAATGCTGGACAAAACCCAAAATGTTGGCAGTATGAGTTAGTTAACACAATAGAGGGCAGATCCTTTGCTTTGAGAAGAAATCAGAGTCATTTCATTAACACCTCAGATCATCTCATCTGAATTGTTAATGAAGAGGAGCTTTTGAGAAAGGAGAGGGTGGTCAAAGATTAGACCCTACAATGCCAAGTATGGAGGGGCTTCAGTTGATGCCCCGCAGGTTACTGAGTTACCAGCCAAGGCCTACCAAGCCTAGACTAAAAGCTCACTCCTCTGTAGAGGAGGGTTGAACAGCTACTGATGTCTACTCACTTTCATCACAGTAAATTGCAATGAGATATCTGGTGGCTCCAGAGCCTGACAGCAAAATATGAACAAGAGTACAAGAAAACCTAATGCACTAGATTTCTTAGGTTCTTGAGAGGTAATGCTGAATGTCACTTGGCTACATCCATGAGCTGAGTCCATTGAGAATTACAGAGATGAGCCCTGGCTCTCGGACTGTGACACTGAGTGGGACCCTAATGTCACCCTGATTAATAAAGTATCGATCAATGCCATCCTTTCCTCTGTGGTCAGATCTCTACTTTAAAAATTGTCAACAGGTCTGGACAAATAGATGGAGTTCAATGGGGAAAGTGCAAGGTCATCCGCTTTGGATCCAAGAAAGATAGATCACAGTATTTTCTAAATGGTGAGAAGCCAGAAACTGCAAAGGAGCAGAGAGATTTAGAGGTACAAGTAGAACAAAAAAATCACAAGGGGTTGTTGGACAGGTGCAAAAAATAATTACAAAGGCTAATGGAATTTTGGCCTTTAACCTCAAGAGGGTTGGAATACAAAGGAGATGGTAGGATGATGCTTCCACAGAGCTCCAGTCAGATCCCATTTGGTGAACTGCACTCAGTTCTGCAGTTCAGGGAGAATAAATTGATTTTGCAGATGGGGGGAGCACAGATTCACCAGAACAATAGAGACTAAAAGGGTTAAATTATGAGGACTTGTTCCATAGATTAAGCCAGTATTCCCTAGAGTATAAAAGATCATACGTGATCTAACTGAAGTGTTAAAATGATTAAAGGATTTGATAGGGTAGATAGAGAGAGAAACTATTTCCTCTCGTGGAAGAGTTCAGAAAGAGCTAGGTGGCTTAAAATTAGACATAAGCCATTCAGGAGCAATGTCATTTCTTCACACAGAGGAAAGTGAAAATTTGGAATACTCTCCCCAAAAAACTTTTGAAGCTGGGGGTCAGTTGCAATTTTGATACTGAGGCTGACAGATTTTTGTTGGGAAAGGATAGTATGGTTGCAGAACCAAGGTAGGTAAATGGAGTTAAGATACAGATCAACCATGGTCTAATTGAACAGAGGAACAGATTGGAGGAGCTGAATGGCTGAATCTTGTTGCTATGTTCCTAGGACAGAGAAGTCCACAAATTCTCTGGAATTGTATGGTGCCGATATTCACAGCTAGCACAATTTATCAGTGGCTGGATATGACCCACAGTGAGAGGCACAATTCTCAAATCAATATCCAGCCCAGGTGCCATGAGATAAAATGTAACTGAAACTCAAGTGAAAATCAGTTTAATTCTTTTGGAATACCTTATTTTACTTCAAGTTGAAAATTTCACTTGTTCTCAAACTGAGTTGAATGATTACACCATGAGCAAACCAAATTAAAATAGGCTGCATATAATGGCACAAGAAATACTGGCCATATTGAAGATGATTGTGCAATTCTCCCATCAATCACTGCATTGTTCTAAGAAACTGGTATTGATTGTATGCATATGCAATGTATTATATAACTATCATTTATTAATTGCATTTTGCTGGAGAATTAATCCTGTTGTGGTTTAGAGACTCTCAAGTCCCAACTCATTGGCTGACACCAAAGGTCTGGCTCTTTCAAAGAGAAATCCAGTTCATCCTAAACCACTCTCCTCTCAACTCCCTGCAAAATTTTCTCTTCCTTGCACTTATCCAATTGCATTTTGAAGGATTTAACTGAATTTGATTCTAGCACCTTTTCAGCTAGTAACACTGCCAACTTCGAAATGGGAGCAAAAGTTTAAAAATAAATTTTTAGTGGCTGTAAATAGTTTGAAAGGTTGTTTTAAAGTCATCTGAAAGTCCAGACATTGAAAACTGAAATGATTTCAATTATGTATTCACATGAAACACAAAAAGAGTTTGGTCAATGATTGTACTCATCCAAAACACTGGAATGAGACTGGGTAGGGTTAACTATCACCAGATGCTGAGCAAAAGCAAATGTTATGTCAATATAAAGCAGTGCACATTAACACAAGCTGACCAACCCACACCGAGACAAACCAAAAAATCAAGGAGGATGTGAGAAAGACCATTTTTACATAGTGAGTAGCAATGTCCTAGAACTCCTTGCCCAGGATGGTGGTGGAAGCAGAGATGGTGAACGATTTCAAAAGAAAATTGGATGGGCACCTGAGGGAAACAAACATGCAGTGCTATGGGGATAGAGTGGAGCAATGGGACTCACTGGATTGCTCGACAGAGAGCTGGCATAGATTCGATAGGAATGGCATCCTTCATGCTTTAATGACTCTGACTCTACAAGTCCACACTGGCCAGCCCATGCCGTCACAAACCAGCCAATCACTTTGGTTCTGTTCAATATCAAGAAAATTAAAACATAGATTTCACTCTCATTTAATTGATGACATTTTCATTTATGTTTAAGAGTTTGAACCAGGAAAAACTTGCAGTTTTCTTTTCATAAGATTGATCCAAATCCTTTCATTCTTTTCGGAACTAGCAACTCTGTAGGCACCTTGCACTCATCCTTACAAAGCGTTCCCCAAGCACCATAATCCTAAAACGTTTGGTCACAGCACATTCTTAGCGTTTGTTCACCCTAGTTTAATTCTTAAGTTCACCAAATGGCTCAGCCTGTAAATTATAGGTCTGTCTAATGAAACATTCAACAGTTAAATTAACAGGTCTTAGAACAAGCTGCATTTACAGTAGCTACAATCTTTACTAATTTCCAGGCCAAAATCAATAAAGATGCTTCTTCTCAGCATATCTCCAATGTAATACTAACCCTTGAAATGGTTTCTTCTTTCAATGAGGGTGTTTGCTATGACTGGCCCTATGGATTAGCCTTAGATCTCTAACAGCCTCAGATTAATGAGCAAGTGAACATGTGGCCAAATACAAATCCATAACCAATAACTGCTGGTACAAGGGGATTAGTTTATGGACCTTAATGAGTCACAGCTTTGCTTTTCTTGCAAAGTCTTCATTCAAACCTATTACTTCAGAATGCTATCCTTTATTACGAGAAGAATTGAAGGCAAAAGTAAGGATGTTATGCTTCAGTATGCTCTGGCATTGGTGAGACTGCATCTTGAATATTGTGTGCAGTTTTGGTCTCCTTATTTAAGGAAGGGTGTAAATGTGTTGGAGGCGGTTCAGAGGAGGCTTAAAAACAAAAAACTGCGGATGCTGGAAAACCAGAACAAAAACAGAATTACCTGGAAAAACTCAGCAGGTCTGGCAGCATCGGCGGAGAAGAAAAAAGTTGACGTTTCGAGTCCTCACGACCCTTCAACAGAACTGGACAGTTCAGTTGAAGGGTCGTGAGGACTCGAAACGTCAACTCTTTTCTTCTCCGCCGATGCTGCCAGACCTGCTGAGTTTTTCCAGGTAATTCTGTTTTTGTATCAGAGGAGGTTTATTCGATTAATACCTGGAATGAGCGGGTTGTCTTATGAGGATAGGTTGGACAGACTGGACTTGTTTCCACTGGAGTTTAGAAGAGTGAGGGGTGACTTGATTGAAGTATATAAGATCCTGAATGGTCTTGTCAAAGTGGACATGGAATGGATGTTTCCTCTTGTGGGTGAGTCCAGAACTAGGGGGCACTGTTTTAAAATTATGGGCTGCCCTTATAGGACAGAGGTGAGGAGAATTTTTTTCTCTCAGAGGCTTGTGCGACTTTGGAAATCTCTGCCTCAGAAGGTGATGGAGGCGGGGTCACTGAATATTTTTAAGGCGGGGTAGATAGATTCTTGTTAGACAAGGGAATCAAACGCTATTGGGGGTAGATGGGACTATGGAAATCGAAACACAAACTAGTCAGCCATGATCTTATTGAATGATGGAGCAGGCTCGAGGGGCCGAATGGCCTACTTCTGCTCCTATTTCGTATATAAAGATCTCCAGGGTGTCAAATATTTTGGAATTTTGCTGCTCAGTGAACTTTCCAGCACTCATTGAAATTCAAGGACATACAGCTGTCTGTTACTGTCTTAAGTGCGCTTGACCATAATGCATATTCACTGCAGCAAGATGGCTGTGTGTTTACTGGGATGGTAGCAAACAATTCAACAAACAATTTATGTGCCAAAATAAATGTTGAGCTATGCACCATATTTGTTGGGGCTCTCAGCACTGTGCCACTATTTGCTGGGGTCCCCATTTGAAGGGGGTTCTAAAGATCAGAAGTGTGAGACTGAAGTACAAGCAGAATTGTGGAGGAATTGAAGGTTCCACTTCAAATAGCGGAAGAGGGAATGCATCCTCCCATTCACCATGTGGATGTGCAACATGGACTCCTCTAGACTGCAAAATTACAAGCAGCCTAGAAATCCACGGCATAAAAACCTATTGGATGAGATTGCTATATGCAACACACCAGATCCAAACAGTACCCAACATAACTACTTTTGCTGGATAGATTCAGCAGCATAGGCATTGCAATTCTGTGGGACATGCCAAACAGAACCTTGTTGTTACCCTGTCCATTATGGTTTGCACGATACACCACGAGGTCCCACATTTACATCAGGTTATCGCTCAGAAGTTCCGCTAATACACAACTTATACAAACATCACTGCCTGACATCATTCCCATTGGAAAATGAATGGGAAGCTGGACAGGAGACAGGAGACAGGACTGGCCCTGCCCCAGCCACAGTGCACTGCAGCCATAAGTCTCCACATTCAGGCTAGTTAGTGGGCCCTCGCTACCTCTGCTCCAGGCTAATGCATTGTTCATGTGTGAAATTACAACTGTACCTTTAAACCATCTGCCTCCAGCAGCTCTGTTTCTGAATCTTCACCTTCCTATAAGACAAGAATTTACAAGGTTAAAGGGATCACTCCAGGCTGCAGGGCAGCTATCAGACTGAAACGCAAAGCAGAGTGACAAGCTCTTGCCAGAGACACAGATGAGACAAAATCCAATTTCAGACAGACAGCCGCCTAATGGACTCAAGGTATACCCTGCATGCCAGATACAAAAAGCTTTCTGGAACACATATCAACCATGATTCACAGCAATGGTAGATTCACTAAACCCACGGAAATACTTGGAAAAGACAGTAGCCCTGGTTCTACAAATCACATTCACCACAGCCAAAAGTAGAAGATTCCCCTCTGAAAGAAGTGACTTTATGTTGGGATATGGGTTCCATGAGCACAAGTTGCTCTCCAGTACCTCACCCAACTGGTCATTTTTCACACAAGTCCAAATGGCAGGTTACGCAACCATAAGAGCATCACAGACAAACTTGACCCTGCCCTCACTCAATGCCCATATTTCAAAAGGGCTTGCTGGACAATGATTGAGAGCAGAACCAAGGCAGTAAGAATACTCTGACTCTCTGCCCCTAAACTAGAGCATTCTACCAGTTGCAGCATCAGAGGACAGTTGACTGAGATTGAATCTGGGATGCCAGGGTCCATTCGGTTCAGTGTCACAGGGGCCAGTGTCTTGACTCACGAGACTTTCCATAAAACGGAACAGAATATTCTTAGCAGATTAACACTCCATCCCTTCCACCTCCTAGCCTTTCTATGTCTGACTCCCCCTAGTTGTCCACGTATATCAAAGAATTGAGCAATATTCCTGAACTAAAGGGGCAATGAGTGACTGTAACCAAGTTCACACTTGCTAATCTGAGAGCAAAGCAGTCTGTGAATCTGGTTTAAGCTCTGCAGGCACTACTCAGTTCTCCTTTTGATAGTATTCCCCCTTACAATGTTAATGAATTTCAAGCACATGCCTTTAATGCAACTTTAAAGTAAAGCAGAATCATGCAAGGTGTGCTAGTAATGTCCTCAATCCACAAAGATAAATATTTCCATTCCCAGATTCCTGTCTCACTGCCTCCCAGAAACTTCTTTCCCAGTCCAGTTCTGTGGGCTCTGACATCTGATACCAGAGGAGAAACAGCTTTCTCAGCCAGTCTCAGATAAACCCAAAACAGCTGGCTCTCCCTTTCTCAATACAGTTAACTGGTTGTATTGAACAAGGACATTCAGCAATTTCAAAGCACTCTTAGTCCTGATCCTGGGATCAGAGGGAAACAAAAGGGATATATTTTTGGGGAGATTCTCTCTCACTTGTCACTCACCAGTGGACTGCTGCTCTCGTCCTCTTCCTCAAGCTCATCTGCCTCCTCCATTCTGCTGATATCATCATCGCCATATCCAGCAGACACCAGCCCTCCTTTCGTGCCTGAAACACAGGAACAAAGTAAAACAGTACCCATCAGTACTGTACCCCTATGTGATAGAGTGGCAAACCTATACCCACCAGTACCGTACCCCAGTGTTATAGTGACAGGCCTGTGCCCACCAGAACTGTGCCCCAGTGTTATACAGTGGCAAACCAATACTCGCCAGTGCTGAACCTGAGTGTTATACAATGGCAAACCTATAATCACAAATACTGTTACACGGCAGCACATTACAAGAGCTAACCAAACCTCCTTAGACAGCATCTTCCATACCCACAACCACTACCATTTAGAAGGACAAGGGCAGCAGATAGATGGGATCACCACCACCCAGAAGTTCCCCTCTAAGCAAGTCATCACCCTGACTTGGAAATATATCACCGTTCCTTCACTGTCACTGGATCAAAATCCTGGATCTCCCTCCATTGTGGGTGTACCTACACTACATGGACTGCAGCGCTTCAAGAAGGCAGCTCGCCACCACCTTCTCAAGGGCAATTATGGATGGGCAATAAATGCTGGCCAAGCCAGCAACATGCAAATCCCATGAATGAATAAAAAGAGTTATACAGTGACTGACCTGTACCCACCAGTTGTTACTCCAGTATTATACAGGAACAGATCTGAAATCACCAGTTCTGATGATAGGTCAGAAACTTGAAATTTTAACTCTGTTTATCTCCTCAGTTACGGCCAAATGTACTGAGAGTTTCCAGCACTGGATCTCTAGCCAAGCTGTTGCAGTAAAGGTACAATACTGGTATCTACCTAACAATGTTGAAAATTGTCCAGGTATGTCTTGTCCACAAAAAGCAGGACAAATCCAATCAGGCAGTTACTGTCTCATCAATCTACTTTCAATCATCAGCAAAGCAATAGAAGGAGTCAGTGTCAGTGATATCAAGCGGCACTTACGTTGCAATAACCTGCTCATTGATGCTCAGTTTGGGTTTCGCCAGGGCCACTCAGCTCCAGATCTCATTACAGCCTTGGTCCAAGCATGGACAAAAGAGCTGAATTCAAGGTGAAAATGAGAGTGAAGATGAGGTCAGAGTGACTGCCTTTGACATCAAGCATTTGACCAAGTCCATCAATCAGCCCTATCAAAATTGAAACCAATGGGGATTGGATGAAAACTCCAATGGTGGATGCCAAACCTAGTACTAAGGAAGATGGTAGTGATTGTTGGAGGCCAATCATCTCAACCTCAGGACATCACTGATGAATGTATCATTCGTGACTACTCAGATACTGAAACAGCAAGACCTGGGTCAGGAAGTAAGTAGCATGAAGTCCAGTTTTACAGTACTGTTTCGACAGCATACTTAATTTAGGAAATTTAGAGAGAATTTTAAAGGTTAATCTCTTTCTAAAATCTAGTCAAGAATTGCATTTAGCATTTAACTTAGCTTTAACATCAGCTTGTAACTCCTTTCACATTGTTAGTGGAAAACAAGCTGCCTACTAACGGCAGTTGCAGTTAGGTGAGTAATTTGAACTGGTTACCTGGTCAGCAGGGGCTAATTCAGGTCTTTAGAATTTTTGCTAGAATAAATACAGGAGGCTTTTGCTTCAAAGCACGAATTAGTAGTACAGAGTCCAACTCAACTGAATACTTAACTCAGAGATTTCAGCCCAGTGAGGTAAGAGGTGCTATTCTGATCCTCTACAAAATAAGGAATGGGAGCCAGCTAGACCTTAGGACCGAAGTTTAGAGGCATTAATTAGATAAGTGGAGAGACATTTTTGTACATTACAAATAGGCCCAAAGGCATCAATGGCTGTGGTGGATATTCGGTGGAAACCAACTGCTGCAACTGTGGAGTTAAAACAGAGGAGGGAGAGCCAGCCCAAAGACTCAACATCTGTGGCAAGCCTGGGTGAAAACTTACTGTAGTGGCCAATGAGTTAGAGCAAGGGTGAGGGCCTCCAGTGAAATAGTCAACATCTGCAAAACAGCTATAGTAACATCACAAATAGGAAACAGCCGATTGGTAAGTAGCTGTTAAGTGTTTCTGGTTAACAGTCTGGAAAGTAAAGGCAAGGCAGGGAACCTCAGCCCCGTGAAATGCACATCCTGTGCCATGTGGAAATCCTTGAAACTTCCTATGGCCTCGGTCAGTAGCCAGAGCAACTTGAGCACTGGGTTTCAGACACGAGAGGCAGCTGGTGCCACTATGGGGAATCTGTGAGGCTGAGAGTTTCGTGAACAGCATTTTTCTGGAGGTGGTCATCCTACAGCTTAAAAACATGCAGAAAGAGGGGCAATGGGTGAACACCAGAGGGACAAGGAGGACCAGGCAGGCAAGGATTCCATGAGGGCGTCTCAAACTCAATTCAGTTCTGAATAATGTGAGAGTAATGGTTCCTCTGGGGAGTGTAAAGAGAGCCAAGTGCACAGCACCATGGCAGCCCGGGGTGGGGGGATATGGAGATAGCACGGGAAAGTGGTGTTGAGGTAGATGATCAGCCATAATCTAACTGAATGCCAGAGCAGGCTCGACGGGCTGAATGGCCTGCTCCTGTTCCTATGTTTAGTCTTGTATTTATTTACTTATTCTTATTCGTTTATGGGATGTGAGCATCGCTAACTGCCCTTGCTCAGAGGGCTTTTAAGAGTCAACCGCATTGCTGGTGGGTCTGGAGTCACATGTAGGCCAGCAGATTTATTTCTCTAAAAGACATTAGTGAACCAGATGGGTTTTTATGACAATCGGCAATGGTTTCATGGTCATCATCAGAGTTTTAATTTCAGATTTTTATTGAATTCAAATTTCACCATCTGCCTTGGTGGGATTTGATTAGCAATTCATCCAGCACCTTAAACATTCATTCCGTTGACCTTAGGTGCACATGATGGCAGCAGTGTGTACCTTCTACAGGATGCACAGCAGCAACTCACAAAGGCTCCTTCAACAGCACCTTCCAAACCCATGACATCTACCACCTAGAAGTTCAAGGGCAGCAGATGCATGCGAGCACCAGCAACTGCAAGTTCTCTTTCAAGCAATACACCATCTTGACTTGGAACTATATTGTGCTGTTCCTTCACTGTTGTTGAAACACACTCTCTGCCATCACCAGCACCAGATGGCCTGCAGCCTTCTCATGGGCAATTAGAAGAGGCAGTAAATGCTGGCCTAGTCAGCGACGTTCACATTACATGAGCTAATAAAAAAAGTTTTTTCTTTTGCCTGCACCAGCATATATGAGAATGTCCTACAGTGACAGGTCTGTACCCACCAGTACATAATCCGGTGTTATACAGTGACAGGCCTGTACCCATCAGTACGTACCCCAGTGTTAGACAGTGACAGACTTGTTCCCACCAGTATATACGACAATGTTCTACAGTGACAGACTTGTACCCACTAGTACAGTACACCAGTATTATAGAGTGACAGGCCTGTACCCACAGTACTGTGCCCTTGTGTTGGACAGCGACAGGCCTGTACTCATCACTATTATACCCCAGTGTTAGACAGTGACAGGCCTGTACCCACTAGTACTGTACCCCAGTGTTATACAGTGACAGGCCTGCACCCACCAGTACTGTACTCCAGTGTTAGACAGTGACAGGCCTGTACCCACCAGTATTGTACTCCAGTGTTAGACAGTGACAGGCCTGTATCCACTAGTACTGTACCCCAGTGTTATACAGTGACAGGCCTGTATCCACCAGTACTGTAATCCAGTGTTATACAGTGACAGGCCTGTACCCACCAGTACTGTACTCCAGTGTTAGACAGTGACAGGCCTGTAACCACTAGTACTATACCCCAGTGTTATACAGTGACAGGCCTGTACCCACGAGTACTGTACCTCAGTGTTATACAGTGACGGGCCTGCACCCATCAGTACTGTACCCCAGTATTAGACAGTGACAAACCTATACCCATCCGCTACATTGAGGTGTGGTTATTTACAGACCACGGCCTAGCAAGCATTAATTATTATGATAAAAGCAAAAAACTACGGATGCAGGAAATCGAAAACAAAGACAAAAATACCTGGAAAAACTCAGCAGGTCCCCCTTATCCTTACTTATCACCCCACCAGCCTCCGCATTCAAAGGATCATCCTCCGTCATTTCCACCAACTCCAGCATGATGCCACCACCAAACACCCCCCCAGCAGCATTCCGTCGGGATCGTTCCTTCCGTGACACCCTGGTCCACTCCTCCATCACCCCCTACACCTCAACCCCCTCCCACGGCACCTTCCTATGCGACCGCAGAAGATGCGACAACTGCCCCTTTACTTCCCCTCTCCTCACCGTCCAAGGGCCCAAACACATTTCAAGTGAAACAGCATTTCACTTGTACTTCCCTCAACTTAGTCTACTGCATTCGTTGCTCCCAATGCGGTTTCCTCTACATTGGAGGGACCAAATGCAAAACACCTTCATTCTGTCCGCAAGCATTACCCAGACCTCCCTGTTGCTTGCCATTTCAACACTCCAGCCTGCTCTCATGCCCACATGTCTGTCCTTGGCCTGCTGCATTGTTCCAATGAAGCTCAACGCAAACTGGAGGAACAACCCCTCAGCTTCCGACTAGGCACTTTACAGCCTTTCAGACTGAATATTGAGTTCAACAATTTTAGATCATGAACTCTCTCCTCCAACCCCAACCCCTTTCCGATCCCCCTTTTTTCCAATAATTTATATAGATTTTTCTTTTCCCACCTATTTCCATTATTTTTAAATGTATTTCCATCCAGTGTTTTATCTCTACCTTTTAGCCTATTTTGATCCCTTCCCCCACCCCACCCCCACTAGGGCTATCTGTACCTTGCTCGTCCTGCTTTCTACCCTTAATTAGCACATTCCTCGGATAATATCACCACCTTCAGCACCTCTTTGTCCTTTTGTCTGACATCTTTTAGTTATCTCCACCTGGAGATTTAGACCTGGACATCTTTTAGTTATCTCCACCCGGGTGCTCTCGGCCCTCTATCCAGCTCACCTGTCCCAAGGCCCCTTAAACCAGCTTATATTCACCCCTTTTCTATTCTTCCTTAGTTCTGTTGAAGAGTCACGCGGGCTCGAAACGTTAACTGTGCTCCCTACCACAGATGCTGCCAGACCTGCTGAGTTTTTCCAGGTATTTTTGTTTTCAATAATTATTACGGGCGGCCACTGATGACCTCCCCAACCGAGTGATGCTGGATCCCCAGGCCTTACCAGTCTCTGTATCAGTTTCCGAGTCGGAATCCCCGGCATAAGCGGTGAGAGTGAGCAGAACATTTCGCTTGGTCGCCATTTTCCGTCGCACTTTGTTAGAGTCACGGGGTGCGATTCTGCGCATGCGTGTAGCATGACCGTTACAGTGACGTCACATCCGGCGACAACGTTGCTGTGCGCGGTGATGTTACGGGGGTGCCTGGCCCGGGCTTGCCAGAGCTCCTGTGTGCACGGTCCAGGGAGCCGATAGTCGACCCTTCGTCCGCCTCTCCCCCTCCCTTCCACCAGGAGAGGAAACCCCTAGGGCATCAGGGGACACCTGCTTTCCCGGGACCATGTCCTCAGCCTCCCGGGACCGGGTGCGCTCGGCCCTCAGTCAGGTGTTCGGGTTCGAGTCGTTCCGGTCGCAGCGACAGGAGAGCGCGGCTAGGGCGGTGCTGAGAGGTGAGAGACGCTGGGGGCGGGGAAGAAATCCCCCCCCCCCCAGTCCATCAGGAAGGACCAGCCATCTCGGGACCTTGAGGGTGGGGGAGAAATCCCCTAGGGCATCAGGGATTTGGGGGAGCAAACCCCCAGGGCTTCAGGGGACACCTATCCCGGGACCCAGTGGGATGGGCGAGGAATACCCCAGGGCATCGGGTGGGGGCGAGGGTGGCTGTATCACAGCAGGGTTTAGTATTGAGTGTAGGTCTGTTGCTGCACAACACTAGGGTACAGTGGTGGATACTAGACTTCAACTGTCTGACATTGGGGTACAGTACTGGTGGCTATTGATCTGTTAATGAAAACCACTTGTAGAGTATTGGTGAGCACAGGCCTGTCACTGTGTTTCGCTGGGGTACAGTACTGGTGGATGCAGGTCTGCTACTGTGTATCACTGGGGTGCATTACTGGTGGGTACAGGTCTTCTACTGTGTAATACTGGGGCACTATTCTCCCACTGTATCACGATGGGTTACATTACTGGCATCCACGACTGCCCCTCGTACTTGAAGCAATTCATAGAATGTTTGGGCATTCTATGTCATTCAGCCCTTCAACTCTGCATTGATGTCTCCACATGAGCCGTCTCAGCTATACCCGCACTTCTTACCTTGCTTCTTTAGATAAGACATTTTGAAGGTTTATACATTTGTGATTCAGCAAGGATCTGTGGCTGAATATTCTACCTGCTCTGTGGAAAATCTTACTATTCGGTGATTCTTAAGAACTGTCCCCTCCCTTTCAGTGTAAATAATCTCTCCTTATTTACCCTTCTAAACTTAAAGAACTTTTTAAATATCACTTTTCACCTATGTGGTTCCAGTGGAAAACCTTTAATTTCTCTAATTTCTCTTCATTGCTGGTATAATGAATCAAGGCTGCTCATTTTGTTATACAGAAATCCTTCCAAGAATGGAAAGCCAAAAACTGTACGTCAGACACCAACTGTAGTGTAACTAAAGTCATTTACAATTTTGAATTGAGCTACTTGGTATTGTATTCTACACATCACCATACAAAATCAATGCATCTCTTTGCCTTTTTATGGGCTTTATTTTTTTACTTGCACCAACATTTTTAATCACCTGTGTATCCACACACCATAGTCCATGTGCTCCATTTAAAATCTTAGCATCCCTTTTTCAAATTCCAGAATGTATTTCTTGTGTTTTAGTATTAAACTGTGCTTGCCCAATCTGCTCGCCTATCTATTTCATGAAGTTTTTCATGATGCTCATTCCAGACATCCCCATTTGTTGTCTCAGCAAATATCAATGTTCTTTCAATTCTGAAGTCCAGGTCTTTTACTTGTTTGATAATTAAGAGCAATGCCAAGACAATTGTCTGTTCAGCACCACTCACTGCAGCTTTCAAGCCAAGCAATGACCTTTTACCTTTGTTTTCTGTTCTCTAGTCATTCATCCATCCATCCATCCATTTGCCCACTTTCCACTCATTGTGGAACTAACTTTGCCATAACTGTTTATCTTGCTTTTTAAAAATCTATGTTATGCTTCAACAAGGATTGTCTTCCAAGAATGCTACAATTTTGGTCAAACACTAAACCGCCTTTTATAAATTTGCAAGCTAAACCTGATTAGCTCACGCCTTTCTGAGCGCTCAGTAATTTTGTCCTGTTATAGAGCTTGCCAACAGAATAACTGGTTGATAATTTCCATGTCTTAGGAGTCATATTTGACTGTTAAATGTGATATTTCTGTTGCTATGACATGACAGATGATGTGTGCCAGGTAGACCAAATCCACAAGGGAAACTTGGTCATGCAATCGCAACGGTTTTACAATTTGTATTCATTACAAGATATGTGCACTGAATTCGGAAGCAGTGAGTCAACTAAGACCTTTAGAATTTTCAAGAATTAAATTAAAATATTTATTAACAAAAGAAAAGATTTCAAGCACATACATATAAGACTACAATTACTACTATAACAAATCCTAAAATTCTGAATTAACCTGCCTCCCAATTACATACCCCTCTTTAAGACAACAGTCCAAAATAGATTTTAAATTAAAAGAAACAAGCCAGCACGTTATCACAGTACCCACTTGACAGTGGAATTCCAAAAGCTTGTCTCCAACTTTAGTTACTGGACACAACAGACTTGTGCACAAATGACTGGAGGCTTCCAGAAGGCTGTTTCATACACTCCTGTTAGATCTTACATGCCTTCTCAAAATAGCCTTTCATTCTTCTTTATGTATGTTTCTTTCTCTTTAATATGTTAAGTTCCATTGTTCCATAGATCTTTGGAACTTTACCTTTCCCATAATATAAAATTTTTCATGTTGCCAATATTGTCAGTAACCTTTGGGAAAAGTAAACACACTGCTTAGCCTTGCTTATCTGGCTAGTTGTAAACATCCTGACATCCCTTTGAAATCCAAACAACCCCTTCACTTATCTAAAAATGCAAATTCCCTTCACACCTTACGTGCTAAGACTCCATCCATGTTTACTCTTTAGCATGTCAAGAACATTTCTACACCTAACTTGTTTTGATAATTCCAAGCTTGCAGCCTACATGACTCCAAGGTAATTAAATCACACAGACCAAACCATCTACGCTCACACCCATAAACCTATTTTACAATAGACCAGACTAATATTAGGAAAATTATTTTACTTTTGTAACATTGTTAATGTGCTGGTATCATTACACTGAGCCCAGTGACTGCCCAGTGATTAAACTAAAATGAAAACAAAAGGCTGCATTTGCTGCCAATGCAGTGCATGTGCAGTTGCACTGTTTTATTCTGTAATGTCATTGCAATACCACAGTGAACTTAATCGCACTTGTCAATATAGCTACAAAATGTTTTTCTTAGAAATGTGTTGTTTAGAAGATAATTTTAATCATCATATCTGCCACATCCCTGAGACACTTGAATTCAGAAGGCTTGATATTTCCAAGTTAGTTTTGAATGACTTTATCCAGCTGATCTCTGCAGAAAACATAGCAAAGAGCACTCGGGTGATTCTCTTTCTGATATCATATCCTAACCTAATGAAGAGCACTCGAGTGATTCCCTCATTCTGATATCATATCTTAACCTAACGAAGAGCATTCGGGTGATTCTCTCGTTTGGATATCATCCTAACCCAACAAAGAGCACTTGAGTGATTCTCTCATTCAGATATCATATCGTAACCTCAGTTCAGTATCCTGAGGATAAGATGAATCCTGATCCTATTTCTCTCCCTTATAAACATTTTTATGATGAATTACCTACAGCAAGAAAACTATTTTTATTCAAGACTGCAGGTCAGAATCAGCTCTACAATTAAATAAATCAAAGCCATAGACTGGGTGCAGTGCTGTTGGTTTTCTGCATATGTGTGGATCAGTGCGCGTGCGCAGAAGAGTATTGGTGGCCATCTTGAGTTGGCAGGATACACAGTGAAACGAAAATGCTGGAAAAGCTTAAGAGGTTTAAAAAGATTTGAAACAGAGTTAATGTTTCATAACGATGATCTATCATCAGAACCAGTAACTAAACTTTGTATCATGGTGAATTTGATCAGTGATTATTGTGCAATGGCTGATTTGAGACTGCAGTTGCCTCCTTGTTAGAATGTAGGAGCATACTAGACTGACAAAGATCATTGTGATCCAGCTCACTGGTCCCATAGATGAAAAACAGTTTGTTACTTATGTCCTCCAATTTATTTTCTTATTGAACACCTTGATTGTCTCTGTTGAGCAGTTCAGCCTACCTGCTGTGTGAAATGTGATGTCTCTACCTTCCATTCACCTGCTAACAGTTTGTAGATCTTCACCTTCCCCGTAAAATCATGCTGACCTTGTCCTGATGACTTTGGTTCCTCTAGATGTTACATGATGTCCTTCTTTGGGACAACCTCTAACATTTCACTTGCAACATGTTCAATGAGCTGTAATTTCCAGGATTGTCCTGTTTTTATTTTAAAGGTGGGACGGTAGCTTCACGTCTCTCCAACCCTTTAGTATAAGCTTCAGATGCCTACCAAAATGTAATAATTTTGTTAGACATTTTCTTAAAGTGTTCTTGTGTGCAGACCATTGGCCCTGAATTCCTACTATTTTTCAAAGCCTTCATAGCTTTTGTTACCCTTTTGAACCACCCTGGTTCTTAGGTCACATGTTAAATTTCAGTCCACGTTCCCATTAAATTGCTAATATCTGAAGCTTTCAGCATCTTGATTGAGGCTTATAATTTGTAAAGAAAGCATATGGCAGCCTGTGGACAAAGAGCAAGGGTATGGGACTAACTGGATTGCTCTTTCAAAGGGCTGGCACAGGCACAATGAGCTGAATGGCCTGCTCTGGTGTACGATTCTATGAATTTGTGTTCTTAATATTTCCTCCATTTCAAAGAGAAAGTCAGTGGCTTCAAGCAGTTCAGACAAAGATATAAATGAATTAAAATGGAGAAATTGTCATGTCCAAGGCCAGAATGAATGAAAAGAGCACTAATAAGCATTTGACTTTCAACTTATTTACAGGCTAAGTACGACACATGCTGCGTAGAAGTTATTTATTCAGGCATCACCTGAAAAATAGTACAGCTTCAGTCAGACCTGCTAGTCTAAGGATTGAAATCTGAATTCACAGCTAAGGTGATTCAGTTCTACATGTGATTTACCTTTTTGTTAAATTAGGGAAACCATGCTGGAGGGCTAAGCATGGATAGGCTGTCTGATCTGTGACTCCTGAGCCCTGATAACCCAACAATAGAAGATCTCACAACTCAGCCCATTTCGTGTTCCATTTCTTATTCATGGATTCATTCTCTTTGACCCTTGTGTGGGCCTGGTGGTTTGGAAAGGGCTGTCCTCAGTTCTGTTTGTGGATAAATCCTCAATCAGAACCCGAGAACTTGAGATGCCTGCAGATCCTTGGGGATGTGGATTTAATTTAATATTTGACCTAAACCCCCATGGTGTTCCCATTCAAGAGGGAAAAAGCTTGGAAATCCATTGGTTAGAGAACCACTAAAGTTGAAGGTAGGACAAAAGGCAAGATAAATTAAGTGATAGTTTGGGGTCAGCTTGTCTAGATTGTAGGGAGGAAGAGAGAGGGGAAGAATTCTGCAATTTTGTAGAACAGAATGTGCTGGAGGAGTGGATTGATTAGGATTTTAATGCACAGTATCAAAGCATCCTTGGTTAGTGAGAAGAGACCAGCTTTCTCCAATTACATTGTCTCTGTCACTACAGTTCATACACAAACACCACTTAAAGGAAATTAACCCTCTGGTATCAATCCACCATCTAGAAACTTGGAAGGGCTTGTTCATATTTGTTTGTTACAAGGTCAGAGGCGCAGGTTATAGTTACACAGGATATATGGCAAAGAACAGGCCATTCAGCCTAACTAGATCACAAGACGTAGGAGCCCGAAGTAGGCATTCGGCCCATCAAGTCTGCTCCGCCACTCAATGAGATCATGGCTGATCAACTTTCCTGCCTTTTCCCCATAAGCCTTGATCCCCTTACTGATTAAAAATCTGTCTATCTCAACCTTGAATATACTTAACAACCCAGCCTCTACAGCCCTCTGCAGTAAATAATTCCACAGATCCACCAACCCCTGAGAGAAGAAATTCCTCCTCATCTCTGCTTTAAATGGGCGACCCCTTACTCTGAGATTATGCCCTCTGGTCCTTCTTCTCTAGAAGGGGAACAGCCTCTCAGCATCCACTCTGTCGAGCCCCCTAAGGATCTTATATGTTTCAATAAGGCCGCATCTCATTCTTCTAAACACCAATGAGTACAGGCCTAACCTACTCAGCCTCTCCTCATAAGAAAATCCCTCCGTACCCTTCAACCTAGTGAACCTCCTCTGGACTGCCTCCAATGTCAGTATATCTTTCCTTAGATAAGAGGACCAAAACTGTTCACGGTATTCCAGCTGTGGTCTAACTAGTGCCTTGTATAGTTTTAGCAAGACTTTTTTATTTTTATACTCCATTCCCTTTGAAATGAAGGCCAACATTTTGTATGCCTTACCTATTACCTGCTGAACTTGTATGCTAGCTTTTTGTGATCCATACAGGAGGACCTCCAAATCCCTCTGTGCTGCAGCTTTCTGCAGTTTTTCTCCATTTAAATAATATTCAGCTCCTCTATTCTTCCTGCCAAAGTGCATATCCGTACACTTTCCCACATTATATTCCATTTGCCAAGCTTTTGCCCACTCAACTTGTCTATATCCCTAAGTAGACTCTTTGTGTCATCCTTGCCACTTTCCTTTCCACCTATGTTTGTGTCATCCGCAAACTTGGCGATAGTACATTCACTTCTCTCATGCAAGTCATTAATATATATTGTAAATAATTGTGGCCCCAGCACTGATCCCTGTGGAACTCCACTAGTTACAGGTTGTCATTCTGAAACCCTCCTTTCTTATCCCAACTCTCTGTCCTCTATTAGTTAGCCAATCCTCTGTCCATGCTAATATACTACCCCCAACACCATGGGCTCTTATCTTTTTAAGTAGCCTTATGTGCGGTGCCTTACTGAACGCCTTTTGGAAATCCAAATATATTACATCTAGAGGTTCCCCTTTATCTATCCTGATCATTACCTCCTCAAAGAATTCTAATGAATTTGTCAGGCATGACTTCCCCTTCATGAAGCCATGCTGCCTCTGCTTAATTATATTATACATTTCTAAATGCTCTGCTATTACATTCTTTATAACAGACTCTGACATTTTCTCAATGACAGATGTTAAGCTAACTGGCCTATAGTTTACCTGTTTTTGTCTCCCTTTTTGAATAAGGGCATTACATTGTAGTTTTCCAATCCTCTGGGACTTTTCCAGAATCTAAGGATTCTTGGAAGATTATCACCAGTGCATCCACTATCTCTGTAGCTACTTCCTTTAATATCCTAGGATGCAACCCATCAGGCCCAGGGGACTTATGGGCCTTTAGCCCCATCAGTTTCCCTAATGCTTTTTCTCCAGTGGTAGATATTGCATTTATTTCTGTCAGTGTTTATGCTCCAAGTGAGCCTCCTCCTATCTTTCCTTATCTAAATCTACCATCATAACCATTTATTACCTCCTTCTACATATGCTGGTCTAGCTTCCCTTTAAATGCATCTATAATATTCACTTCAATTACTCTCTGTGGTACCGAGTTCCACCTTTTCACCGTTCTTTGGGTAAAGAAGATTCTTCTGAATTTCCTATTGGAAGTTGAAAGTGTATTGTAAAAATTATTACCCAGATTTTAAAATCCTGGTGAGTTTAGTTATTCAGCAATGCAGTACAGCACCAATATTTATATTGCACCATATCACACTGAAGGACTTCACACAATCAATTAACTATGGAATTGTAAAGATTGTACATTTAGGCACACATGACAGCCATTCTTCACTAATTGAATAGGCAATGTTGGATAGTGTTAGTAAGAGGAAGACTATCCTCCTCTTCAGATTGTGCTGGTACTTTAGTGCCCACCTGAGTCAGTGTCAGCTTAGGTTGTAAACTGAAACCTAGCTGTGGCTCCCAACCATTTCTCTTGAACCTTCGACTGTTATCGTTCTGTCAGATTGTTGTTTTGCATGAATCACAACTTTCTGCAGTTTAGCATGGGGCAAATGAGCTTGTAGCCTTTGGCCATTCAACCTGAACCAGTCCATGCGCAAACTTGAGATTCTCTTTAACTCTGAGCTTAACACAGACTATCCATCACCTAGACCACTTTTTGTCCAAAACTCTGCCACACTTTTCTGTCCTGCTTATCCTTCACCTCCATCTGCACTGATCTATGTTCACTACTTGTCACCCATAGCATCACTTTTAAAATCCATGTTCTCTTCCATGTTTTTCTCCTGGCTTCATCACACTCCGCAGTCTTTATCAGATCTAGGCCCCCTTGGAAATGCTCCATTTCTGACTGCAGCCATTTGTACGCTTGTGTCCCCACACTCCCCATTGGTGACAGAGCTTCCAATCACCTTGGCCCAGTTCTCTGAAGGTCCTTCCTTAGATTCCTCTACTTCCTCCACCTTATTAAAAACTTAGCTTTTCAGCTTTGGATCATCCTCCTAATCTGTGGTATGGCATCTTGTTTCCTTTTCGCCTGCTTGTGAAGTACTTTGTGGTGTTTATGTTAAAGGTGCTCAACAAAGGTTTGGTTGAAAGCCCTCAGGAGAGCCGAGAGCAATACCAACCAGGCCAAGCTAAATATATCACCAAGTTAGAAATCAGATTATTTAGGGAAGCAAATCAGCAGAGGCATTAGTGGAGTACAGACAGTGCAGGGTGGAGCTTAAGAAAGCAATTAGGAGAGCAAAGAGGAGATATGAGAAAGTTCTGGGTGGTAAAAGTAGGGAAAATCCCAAGATATTCTATAAGTATATCAATGGGAAGAGGATAACCAGGGAAAAAGTAAGGACCAAGAGTGCAATCTATGGGTGGAGCCAGAGGACATTGCTAGAATGTTAATGAGGATGAAGGTATCGAATTCTGGGAGAGAGACTGTGAGGTTCTTAAGCAAATTGATATAGGAAGTGACAAGGTATAGGAGGTGTTGGCAGGCTTAAAAGTGGACAAATCTCCAGGTCCGGATGATTTGTGTCCCAGACTGCTGAGGGAGGAGGTCGCAGGGGCTCTGACCCAAATTTTTAATTTCTCTCTGGCCATGGGGGAGGTACCAGAGGACTGTGGCTAATGTGGTTCCGCTATTTAAGAAGGGTTGTGGAGATAAGCCAGGGAACTACAGGCCAGCGAGTCTCACGTCAGTGGTAGGGAAACTATTGGAGAAATTTCTGAAGGAGAGTATCTATCTCCACTTGGAGAGGCAAGGTTTGATCATGGATAGTCAGCATGGCTTTGTCAAAGGGAGGTCATGCCTCACAAATTTGATTGAATTTTTTGAGGAGGTGACCAGGTGTGTTGATGAGGGTAGTGCAGTTGATGTAGTTTATATGGATGTCTGCAAAGCCCTTGACAAGGTCCCACATGGGAGACTTATAAAGAAGGCAAAGGCACGTGGGATACAGGGTAATTTGATAAGGTGGATTCAAAATTGGCTTAGTTGTCAGAGGTAGAGGGTGATGACAGAAAAATGCTTTAGTGACTGGGAGCCAGTGTCCAGTGGCATACCACAGGGATCTGTGCTCGTACCCCTATTATTTGTCATGTAAACAACATAGATGACTATGTGGGGGGTAGAATTAGTAAGTTTATGGATGGCACAAAGATTGTGGGGGGGGTTGCGTGTTAAAAGTGAGATTGAGTGTCTTGGGCTACAGGAAGATATAGACGGGATGGTCAAATGGGCAGATAAGTGGCAGATGGAATTTAACCCTGAGAATTGTGAGGTGATACACTTTGGAAGGAGTAATTTGACAAGGAAGTATTCAATGAACGGCATGGTACTAGGAAGTTCTGAGGAACAAAGGGACCTTGGCGTGTGTGTCCATAGATCTCTGAAGGCAGAGGGGCATGTTAGTAGGGTGGTGAAAAAGGCATATGGACACTTGCCTTTATCAATCGAGGCAGAGATTACAAAAATAGGGAGGTCATTTTGGAGTTGTATAGAACCTTGATGAGGCCACAGCTGGAGTACTGTGTGTAGTTTTGGTCGCCACATTATAGGAAGGATGTGATTGCACTGGAGGGGGTGCAGAGGAGATTCACCAAGATGTTGCCTGGGATGAAACATTTAAGTTATAAAGAGAGGTTGGATAGACTTGGGTTGTTTTCGTTGGAGCAGAGAAGACTGAGCGGATGACCTGATCGAGGTGTACAAGATTATGAGGGGCATAGACAGGGTGGATAGGGAGCAGCTGTTCCCCTTAGTTAAAGGGTCAGTCACGACGGGGCATAAGTTCAAGGTGAGGGGCAGGGGGTTTAGGGGAGATGTGAGGAAAAACCTTTTGACCCAGAGGGTGGTGACTGTCTGGAATGCACTGCCTGGGAGGGTGATGGAGGCGGGTTGTCTCACATGGCACGTCAAAACATTCAAGGCTATGGGCCAAGTGCTGGTAAATGGGATTAGGTAGGTAGGTCAGGTGTTTCTCATGTGTTGGTGCAGACTCAATGGGCCGAAAGCCTCTTCTGCACTGTGATTCTGTGATACTGCCAGTGTAGCAATAAGACATACAAACTGAAATGCCACAGTTTGGCTTCCTGGTCTGTCCTGAGTCAACGACTGGCTCTCAGTTGTCAATGTCAATGTCCACCATCTTCATAACTCGCTTGCAGGTGTCCTTGTAGCAGAGGAATAGATAGCCAAGGGTGTGACCCAGTGGCCAGTTCACTGTACAGAAGGTCTTTAGGTATATAGCTGACATCGATCCAATGAATGTGGCAGAGGCAGTGCAGACAGCGTTGGCTTAGCAATGAGTGTATACTGTTAGAATCAGTACACTCCAGGACCTCTGAGTTGGTGACCTTGTCCTGCTGAGGATATGTCTAATACGTCAGAGAGGGAAACCGTTCAGTCTTTTCTCCTCCCCAGCATAGAGTCTACTCGCTCAAATCACTTTGTAATTAATGAGCGTGGACCACTTGGCTTCAAAGCAGGTTCCATCACAGTGACTTTAGCCTTAAGCCAGTCAGCATTTCTTCGCTCTTGCTTTTCTATGTTGAGAGTGCAGTTTTGTAGATGGTGTCTTGAAATATGTTCCATTTTGCTTCTGCAACCTCTGTTGGAATGCTGGAGAACGTCTGTTCAATCAAGTCGAGTAGCTGTTGATTTTTCTGGCAGGCAGTATGGCTGATGTTGAGACAAGAACGGCATCTCTGCCATGAATGAAAACTTCAGGGGTTGTGTCCTAATCCTGGTGCACACCCAGGAGTGATCTATATCACGATCAGTGCTGTGGTGGCTGTGTGTGTTGAGAATTCTGTTCAGAGAGTCACATCTGGCGAAGATCAGATTCAGTTGATGCTAATGCCCAGACCTTGGATGTCTCCAGGACACCTTAAGACATGGTTTGTTCTGAAAGAAGGTGTTAATTACACAAAGCTTGTGGTAGCTGCAAAGCTTAAGTAGTCTCTGTCTTTCTCATTTATTTTTCCTAGGCCATGATGTCTGAGGCAGGAAGAGCAGGCCCCTTTTCTGTTCAACACTTCAACACTTTTGTGTTGAAATCCTCCACTAGGTAAAGACACTAGGTCAAGCTCCTCACAGAACTCATCTTTCGACCCTGTAATGAGAGCAGCAATGGAGAATAGATGCTCGTTAGGTTAACTGGCCCTGTTTGAGTTGAGAGGCGGAGGGAGAAAGCATTTCAAACCATTTGTGGCGGTTTCAATCATCGAGATTAGCAAGCTCATCAATGAAACTGGAGTGTCCAGGGCAAAATGTATGGAGACCTGGGCTGCCCAAATGTCCCCTTCTCGACCTCCCTGGTTAAGTCCAAAGGGATGTAAAGCACTACATTTGGCACCAGCTTGTTTGCAGGAGTTGCTGGATGGATGACATATTTAGACATCAGTCTGCCTTCGGGCTCCACTCCAGATTTTTATTCACGGTTTACTCCCTTAGCTTTCAACCTCCTGAGGTATCCATAAGTTAGTGGAGCTATTTACCCACAGCTGGGAGTTTGGTTCACAAGTGCCAGGACATGTCCACATGCTGGTGGGCCTGCACACTGCATGTCTAGGGGCCAAACCTCTGAATTCCTCTGAAGCTTTAGCCTGGGGCTGCAAAAGGTCCAGTTTCTGTGTGTCGCCACAAGGAGGCACAGCTGAGGACTTATCAATGGAGAGGCTGTGTATTGATAGGGAGAGACTTACACTTTTTTGCATTGCTGTGAGCCAGTGCTGTAGGCTGAAAAAGGGAAGGAAACTAGCACAGAAAAGTGGAAAGCATACCTAACTCTCGCTGTGTGGTGCCATCTACATGTTTCTGCAAAGCAGAAGTCCCAATACCTGAGGGAAGGTTGACTTCCATGCATCATTGGAAAAGACTTGCATTTATGTACCGCTTTTCATGACCACCTGATGTCTCAAAGTGCTTCATAGCCAATGAGGTGCTTTTGAAACGTGATCACATTTGTAATGTAGACTAAAGTGGCAGCCAATTTGCACATAGCAATCTCCCACAAACAGCAGTGTGATAATGACCAAGTAATCTGTTGTGATATTGATTGAGGGATAACTATTGGCAAGATACTGGGGATAATTTCTTTGCTCTTCAAAATAGTGCCAAGGGATCTTTCACATCCACCTGAGTAGGCAGATGGGGCCTTGGTTTTAATGTCTTAACCAAAACATGATACCTCAATGCAATGCTCCCTCAGTACTAAAGTGTAGTGTCTGCCTTGATTTTTGAGCATGTCCTTTCCCAAAGATAACTAGACACTTGGAAAATAATGATATGATTGGGTAGAGTCAACATGAATTTAAGATAGGGAAATCATTTTTGGCAAACCTGTCGGAGTTTTTTGAGGATGTTACCTGTAGCATAGATAAAGGAGAACCAGTGGATGTGTTGCGCTTAGATTTTCAGAAGGCTTTTGATAAGGTTCCACATAGGTTAATAAACAAAGTTAGAGCACATGGGATTTGGGGTAATATACTGGTGGGATTTGAGAACTGGTCAACAGACAGAGAACAGAGTAAGGATAAGTGGGTAATTGTCGGGATGGCAGATCGTTACTGGTGGGGTACTGCAATGATCAGTGCTAGGGCCACAGCTGTTCACAATCTATATAAATGATTTGCACATGGGGACCAAATGCTTATGACAAAAGTAGGTGGGGACACAAGTTGTGAGGAGGGAGCAAGGAAGTTTCAAGGCGATTTGGACAGGTTAAGTGAACGGGAAAGGACATGTCAGATGGAATATAATGTGAATTAGTGTGAAGTTATCCACTTCGGTAGAAAAAAACAGAAAAGCAGATTATTTCTTAAGCGGTGAGATGTTGGGAAGTGTTGATGTCCAAAGGGATCTGGGGGTCCTTGTTCATGAGTCACTAAAAGCTAGCATGCAAATGTAGCACGCAATTAGGAAGGTAAATGGTATTTTGACCTTCATCGCAAGGAAATTTTGAATACAGGAGTAAAGGTGGCTTGCTTCAATAGTATAGAGCCTTGGTGAGACAGTACCTGGAGTATTGTGTACACTTTTGGTGCCCTTATCTAAGGAAGGATATACTTGCCATAGAGGGAGTGCAACAGAAGTTCACAAGACTAATCCCTGGGATAACAGGATTGTCTTGAGGAGAGATTGAGGAAACTAAGCCTGTATTCTCTAGAGTTTTGAAGAGTGAAAGGTGATCTCATTGAAACTTACAACATTTTTACAGGGTGTGACAGGATAGGTGTCGATAGAATGTTTCCCCTGACTGGTGAGTCTAGAACTAGAGGGCACAGTCTCAGAATAAGGGGTAAGCCATTTAGAACTGAGATGAGGAATTTCTTCACTCAGAGGGTGATGAATCTTTGGAATTCTCTACCTAAGAGGGCTGTGGAGGTTCAATCATTGAGCATGTTCCAGACAGAAATCAATAGATTTCTGGATACTAATGATGTCAAGGAATATGGGAATAGCGCAGGAAAGTGGCATTGAGGTATATGATCAGCCATGATCTAACTGAATGGCGTTGCAGGCCCAATGGGCCGAATGGCCTACTATAATTCTATATCCCTACAACAGGAGCTGGGCTATCAGGGAGATATGGTGCCTCATGCAGTAAGAACTGGGAAACGGGGGGGGATGTGGGGAGAAGAAATATTGAGAAAAATTTCAACTCATCCAAAATCCACCCACTTCCACAGATAAAATTGGAACATGCTTTTGTTACCTCCAGAAATGAGACCTTCAGTGGTCTCATGGTTAACATTCCATCATGGATCCTCCCTAAGTTTGAGGTCATTCCAAAATTCTGTTTCCCGTATCTTAATTTGCACCCAAGTCCTGCATACTCATCACTCCTGTGCTCATTGACCTATATTTGCTCCCTGTCAGACAACATCTTGATTTTAAATTTCTTATCCTAGTGTTCAATTTTCTCTATGGAGTCGGTCCTTGTGATCTCTAATTTCAACTAGTCTTACAGTTTTCCAATACTATGCATTCCTCCAATTCCAGCCTCTTGGGCATCCCTGATTTCCTTCCCCTCACCATTGGCGGCTTTGCTTTCAGCTACACAGGCCTTTAGCTCTGGAAGTCCCTCCCGAAGACAGTCCATCTTCTCCTTTAAGACATTCTTTTAAAACCTACCTCCTGTCCGAATGCCTGCTTTGACTCAATGTCAGTGTTTGTCTTATTACACTCCTGTGAAGTACCTTAGGATGTTTACTATGTTAAAGGCACTATATAAATGAAAGTTGATAAAGGAGCTGGGCCGGGGGAAATCTGGCCCTTATCTCATAGGAGCTGGGCCAAGGATGAGCTTGTTTCTGTTCTCTTTGCAGGCGACAAGGATGTCTTCATCTGCATGCCAACAGGAGCAGGGAAATCTCTCTGTTACCAGTTACCAGCTGCACTTGCTGAGGGTGTCACCATTGTGATCTCCCCACTGATTGCTCTTATTCAGGTGAGTTTAGGACAGGATGTTTTCCACCTTGTACTGTGTGGCAATGAATCATTACAGGATCGGGGCCAGCTCAGTGTGAACCACAGTAATCTGACACAGTAGCCTGACTCGACCCCACTGGCCCTGAAATGTTGTTCCCTTCCCAAAAGTCCCTAAATTATTGCATTATTGTAGAACCACTATAGATTCAAATGTCTAGGAAAGGTACCCTGCACGGTGTACAGTGTTTAATACCTTTGGGGGGGGAGGCGGTGGTGGTGTGGAGGAGTGGGGTGGGATTTTCCTGCAGGGTGTTACGTTCCCCGTGGGAGAATTGCAAATCAAAATAACCAGATTTACTGAGTGACCCCCAAATGAAGATTTCACTTTTTGTAGCTTTTACTTTAACATGAACCAGAACCAACACAAATTAAACATGAATTAACAGGCAAAAGATACTTCAAATAAAAAGGTAGATTTCACTTTAAATAATTGATTCAACATAAATGCATCTTGACAACGAGAAGTGCTTGCAGCCACCCAGTTCTAATACGCTGCTGTTTCTTCACGCAGGGTAGGTCAGGAACCCTATCCGACAGCAGCTTTCACCTTCGGGTTTCATGATTATGATTATAATCAGCAAGGCACACTTTGATGAACCCTCTCTCCTCAGGGTGATCAACTCTGAGGAAATAAAATCAGAGACACTGCGCCAGAGGCTGAGGGAGGTGGTGGGGTGTACAGGCCGAGACCCAGCGGATCAGGGCTGTTGCTGCCATTGGAGTCAGAGGGTGATGACAGAAGGATGCTTTAGTGACTGGAAGCCAATATCCGGTGGCATACCACAGGGATCTGTGCTGGGTCCCCTATTATTCATCATTTATATAAACGACATAGATGACTATGTGGGGTGTAGGATTAGTAAGTTTGCGGATGACACAAAGATTGGCCGGATGTTTAATAGTGAGGTTGAGTTTCTTGGGCTAGAGGAAGGTGTGGACAAATGGGCAGATAAGTGGCAGATAGAATTTAACCCTGAAAAATGTGAGGTGATACACTTTGGAAGGAGTAATTTGACAAGGAAGTATTCAATGAACGGCATGACACTAGGAAGTTCTGAGGAACAAAGGGACCTTGGCGTGTGTGCCAATAGATCCCTGAAGGTGGAGGGGTATGTTAGTAGGGTGGTGAAAAAGGCATATGGGACACTTGCCTTTATCAATCGAGGCATATATTAGAAAAGTCGGGACGTCATGTTGGAGTTGTATAGAACCCTGGTGAGGCCACAGCTGGAGTACTGTGTGCAGTTCTGGTCGTTATAGGAAGGATGTGATTGCGTGTATGGAGCGGATGCAGAGGAGATTTGCCAGGATGTTGCCTGGGATGAAACATTTAAGTTATGAAGAGAGGTTGGATAGACTTGGGTTGTTTTTGTTGGAGCAGAGAAGACTGAGGGGGCGACCTGATCGAGGTGTACAAGATTATGAGGGGCATAGACAGGGTGGATAAGGAGCGGCTGTTCCCCTTAGTTGAAGGGTCAGTCACAAGGGGGCATAAGTTCAAGGTGAGGGGCAAGAGGTTTAGGGAGGATGTGAGGAAAAACTTTTTTACCCAGAGGGTGGTGACGGTCTGGAATGCACTGTCTGGGAAGGTGGTAGAGGCGGGTTGCCTCACATCCTTTAAAAAGTATCTAGATGAGCACTTGACACATCATAACATTCAAGGCTATGGGCCAAATGCTGGTAAATGGGATTAGGTAGGTAGGTCAGGTGTTTCTCACGTGTTGGTGCAGACTCGATGGGCTGAAGGGCCTTTTCTTTACTCTGTGATTCTGTGATTGAGTGTGAAAAGGTGAGTGTGTGTGTCCAACTCACTCCTAGTTCCGGGTACTCACTCACTCTCACACTGCAAGATGGTGTGTGGGGTTGAAAGTGAATGAGAACCCTGAGACTGGGAGTGAGTCAGACATACACACTCCCCTCCCTCTCAACACACACACACCCACATACACTCAACCCTAAAACATGCACACACCCACACACACCTTCACATGTGCTCACAGACACGTGCACATTCACCCTCTCTATATCTCCCTCTCACACACACACTGGCCAGGCACACACAAAATCCCCCCACACACATGGCCCCCCAAGCGCGCGCACGCCCCCCCCACCCCACGTGCACACACGTGACCCCCCCACGCACACACATGACCCCCCCTACGCACGCGCAAGGGCCCCCCTACGCACGCACGCATCCCTCACGCACGCACGCACCCACCCACCCCTCACGCACACACGCACCCCTCACGCACACCTCACGCGCGCACCCCTCACGCACGCGCGCACCCCTCACGCACGCGCGCACCCCTCACGCACGCGCGCACCCCTCACGCACGCGCGCACCCCTCACGCACGCGCGCACCCCTCACGCACGCGCGCACCCCTCACGCACGCGCGCACCCCTCACGCACGCGCGCACCCCTCACGCACGCGCGCACCCCTCACGCACGCGCGCACCGTCACGCAAGCGCGCACCCCTCGCACGCACGCGCGCACCCCACGCACGCACGCGCGCACCCCTCACGCACGCGCGCACCCCTCACGCACGCGCGCACCCCTCACGCACGCGCGCACCCCTCACGCACGCACGCGCGCACCCCTCACGGACGCACGCGCGCACCCCTCACGCACGCACGCGCGCACCCCTCACGCACGCACGCGCGCACCCCTCACGCACGCACGCGCGCACCCCTCACGCACGCACGCGCGCACCCCTCACGCACGCACGCGCGCACCCATCACGCACGCACGCGCGCACCCCTCACGCACGCACGCGCGCACCCCTCACGCACGCACGCGCGCACCCCTCACGCACGCACGCGCGCACCCCTCACGCACGCACGCGCGCACCCCTCACGCACGCACGCGCGCACCCCTCACGCACGCACGCGCGCACCCCTCACGCACGCAGGCACCCCTCACGCACGCAGGCACCCTTCACGCACGCAGGCACCCTTCACGCACGCAGGCACCCTTCACGCACGCACACACGCAGGCACCCTTCACGCACGCACGCAGGCACCCTTCACGCACGCACGCAGGCACCCTTCACGCACGCACGCAGGCACCCTTCACGCACGCAGGCACCCTTCACGCACGCAGGCACCCTTCACGCACGCACACACGCAGGCACCCTTCACGCACGCACGCAGGCACCCTTCACGCACGCACGCGCGCGCCCCTCACGCACGCACGCTCGCTCCCCTCACGCACGCACGCGCGCGCCCCTCACGCACGCACGCGCGCGCCCCTCACGCACGCACGCGCGCGCCCCTCACGCACGCACGCGCGCGCCCCTCACGCACGCACGCGCGCGCCCCTCACGCACGCACGCGCGCGCCCCTCACGCACGCACGCGCGCGCCCCTCACGCACGCACGCGCGCGCCCCTCACGCACGCACGCGCGCGCCCCTCACGCACGCAGGCGCGCACCCCTCACGCACGCAGGCGCGCACCCCTCACGCACGCAGGCACCCTTCACGCACGCAGGCACCCTTCACGCACGCAGGCACCCTTCACGCACGCACACACGCAGGCACCCTTCACGCACGCACACACGCAGGCACCCTTCACGCACGCACACACGCAGGCACCCTTCACGCACGCACGCAGGCACCCTTCACGCACGCACGCAGGCACCCTTCACGCACGCACGCAGGCACCCTTCACGCACGCACACACGCAGGCACCCTTCACGCACGCACGCAGGCACCCTTCACGCACGCACGCGCGCGCCCCTCACGCACGCACGCGCGCGCCCCTCACGCACGCACGCGCGCGCCCCTCACGCACGCACGCGCGCGCCCCTCACGCACGCACGCGCGCGCCCCTCACGCACGCACGCGCGCGCCCCTCACGCACGCACGCGCGCGCCCCTCACGCACGCACGCGCGCGCCCCTCACGCACGCACGCGCGCGCCCCTCACGCACGCACGCGCGCGCCCCTCACGCACGCACGCGCGCGCCCCTCACGCACGCACGCGCGCGCCCCTCACGCACGCAGGCGCGCGCCCCTCACGCACGCAGGCGCGCACCCCTCACGCACGCAGGCGCGCACCCCTCACGCACGCAGGCACCCTTCACGCACGCACACACGCAGGCACCCTTCACGCACGCACGCAGGCACCCTTCACGCACGCACGCAGGCACCCTTCACGCACGCACGCAGGCACCCTTCACGCACGCACGCAGGCACCCTTCACGCACGCACGCACGCAGGCACCCTTCACGCACGCACGCAGGCACCCCTCACGCACGCACGCACGCACGCAGGCACCCCTCACGCACGCACGCACGCACGCACGCACGCAAGCACCCCTCACGCACGCACGCACGCACGCAGGCACCCCTCACGCACGCACGCACGCAGGCAGGCACCCCTCACGCACGCACGCACGCAGGCACCCCTCACGCACGCACGCACGCACCCCTCACGCACGCACGCACGCAGGCACCCCTCACGCACGCACGCACGCAGGCACATCTCACGCACGCACGCACGCAGGCACCCCTCACGCACGCACGCACGCAGGCACCCCTCACGCACGCACGCACGCAGGCACCCCTCACGCACGCAGGCACGCAGGCACCCCTCACGCACGCACGCACGCAGGCACCCCTCACGCACGCACGCACGCAGGCACCCCTCACGCACGCACGCACGCAGGCACCCCTCACGCACGCACGCAGGCACCCCTCACGCACGCACGCAGGCACCCCTCACGCACGCACGCAGGCACCCCTCACGCACGCACGCAGGCAGGCACCCCTCACGCACGCACGCAGGCACCCCTCACGCACGCACGCAGGCACCCCTCACGCAGGCACCCCTCACGCACGCACGCAGGCACCCCTCACGCACGCACGCAGGCACCCCTCACGCACGCACGCAGGCACCCCTCACGCACGCACGCAGGCACCCCTCACGCACGCACGCACGCACCCCTCACGCACGCACGCACGCACCCCTCACGCACGCACGCACGCACCCCTCACGCACGCACGCACGCACCCCTCACGCACGCACGCACGCACCCCTCACGCACGCACGCACCCCTCACGCACGCACGCACGCACCCCTCACGCACGCACGCACGCACCCCTCACGCACGCACGCACCCCTCACGCACGCACGCACCCCTCACGCACGCACGCACCCCTCACGCACGCACGCAGGCACCCCTCACGCACGCACGCAGGCACGCACGCACGCAGGCACCCCTCACGCACGCACGCACGCACGCAGGCACCCCTCACGCACGCACGCACGCACGCAGGCACCCCTCACGCACGCACGCACGCACGCAGGCACCCCTCACGCACGCACGCACGCACGCAGGCACCCCTCACGCACGCACGCACGCACGCAGGCACCCCTCACGCACGCACGCACGCACGCAGGCACCCCTCACGCACGCACGCACGCACGCAGGCACCCCTCACGCACGCACGCACGCACGCAGGCACCCCTCACGCACGCACGCACGCACGCAGGCACCCCTCACGCACGCACGCACGCACGCAGGCACCCCTCACGCACGCACGCACGCACGCAGGCACCCCTCACGCACGCACGCACGCACGCAGGCACCCCTCACGCACGCACGCACGCACGCAGGCACCCCTCACGCACGCACGCACGCACGCAGGCACCCCTCACGCACGCACGCACGCACGCAGGCACCCCTCACGCACGCACGCACGCAGGCACCCCTCACGCACGCACGCACGCAGGCACCCCTCACGCACGCACGCACGCAGGCACCCCTCACGCACGCACGCACGCACGCACGCAGGCACCCCTCACGCACGCACGCACGCAGGCACCCCTCACGCACGCACGCACGCAGGCACCCCTCATGCACGCACGTAGGCACCCCTCACGCACGCACGCATGCAGGCACCCATCACGCACGCACGCATGCAGGCACCCATCACACACGCACGCACCCCTCACGCACGCATGCACGCAGGCACCCCTCACGCACGCACGCAGGCACCCCTCACGCACGCACGCTGGCACCCCTCACGCACGCACGCACGCTGGCACCCCTCACGCACGCACGCACGCTGGCACCCCTCACGCACGCACGCACGCTGGCACCCCTCACGCACGCAGGAACCCCTCACGCACGCACGCGCGCACCCCTCACGCACGCACGCGCGCACCCCTCACGCACGCACGCGCGCACCCCTCACGCACGCACGCGCGCACCCCTCACGCACGCACGCGCGCACCCCTCACGCACGCACGCGCGCACCCCTCACGCACGCAGGCACCCTTCACGCACGCAGGCACCCTTCACGCACGCAGGCACCCTTCACGCACGCAGGCACCCTTCACGCACGCACACACGCAGGCACCCTTCACGCACGCACGCAGGCACCCTTCACGCACGCACGCAGGCACCCTTCACGCACGCAGGCACCCTTCACGCACGCACACACGCAGGCACCCTTCACGCACGCACGCAGGCACCCTTCACGCACGCACGCGCGCGCCCCTCACGCACGCACGCGCGCGCCCCTCACGCACGCACGCGCGCGCCCCTCACGCACGCACGCGCGCGCCCCTCACGCACGCACGCGCGCGCCCCTCACGCACGCACGCGCGCGCCCCTCACGCACGCACGCGCGCGCCCCTCACGCACGCACGCGCGCGCCCCTCACGCACGCACGCGCGCGCCCCTCACGCACGCAGGCGCGCACCCCTCACGCACGCAGGCGCGCACCCCTCACGCACGCAGGCACCCTTCACGCACGCAGGCACCCTTCACGCACGCAGGCACCCTTCACGCACGCAGGCACCCTTCACACACGCAGGCACCCTTCACGCACGCACACACGCAGGCACCCTTCACGCACGCACGCAGGCACCCTTCACGCACGCACGCAGGCACCCTTCACGCACGCACGCAGGCACCCTTCACGCACGCAGGCACCCTTCACGCACGCACACACGCAGGCACCCTTCACGCACGCACGCAGGCACCCTTCACGCACGCACGCGCGCGCCCCTCACGCACGCACGCGCGCGCCCCTCACGCACGCACGCGCGCGCCCCTCACGCACGCACGCGCGCGCCCCTCACGCACGCACGCGCGCGCCCCTCACGCACGCACGCGCGCGCCCCTCACGCACGCACGCGCGCGCCCCTCACGCACGCACGCGCGCGCCCCTCACGCACGCAGGCGCGCGCCCCTCACGCACGCAGGCGCGCGCCCCTCACGCACGCAGGCGCGCACCCCTCACGCACGCAGGCACCCTTCACGCACGCACACACGCAGGCACCCTTCACGCACGCACGCAGGCACCCTTCACGCACGCACGCAGGCACCCTTCACGCACGCACGCACGCAGGCACCCTTCACGCACGCACGCAGGCACCCCTCACGCACGCACGCACGCACGCAGGCACCCCTCACGCACGCACGCACGCACGCACGCACGCAAGCACCCCTCACGCACGCACGCACGCACGCAGGCACCCCTCACGCACGCACGCACGCAGGCAGGCACCCCTCACGCACGCACGCACGCAGGCACCCCTCACGCACGCACGCACGCAGGCACCCCTCACGCACGCACGCAGGCACCCCTCACGCACGCACGCACGCAGGCACCCCTCACGCACGCACGCACGCAGGCACATCTCACGCACGCACGCACGCAGGCACCCCTCACGCACGCACGCAGGCACCCCTCACGCACGCAGGCACGCAGGCACCCCTCACGCACGCAGGCACGCAGGCACCCCTCACGCACGCACGCACGCAGGCACCCCTCACGCACGCACGCACGCAGGCACCCCTCACGCACGCACGCACGCAGGCACCCCTCACGCACGCAGGCACCCCTCACGCACGCACGCAGGCACCCCTCACGCACGCACGCAGGCACCCCTCACGCACGCACGCAGGCAGGCACCCCTCACGCACGCACGCAGGCACCCCTCACGCACGCACGCAGGCACCCCTCACGCAGGCACCCCTCACGCACGCACGCAGGCACCCCTCACGCACGCACGCAGGCACCCCTCACGCACGCACGCAGGCACCCCTCACGCACGCACGCAGGCACCCCTCACGCACGCACGCAGGCACCCCTCACGCACGCACGCAGGCACCCCTCACGCACGCACGCAGGCACCCCTCACGCACGCACGCAGGCACCCCTCACGCACGCACGCACGCACCCCTCACGCACGCACGCACGCACCCCTCACGCACGCACGCACGCACCCCTCACGCACGCACGCACCCCTCACGCACGCACGCACGCACCCCTCACGCACGCACGCACCCCTCACGCACGCACGCACCCCTCACGCACGCACGCACCCCTCACGCACGCACGCACCCCTCACGCACGCACGCACCCCTCACGCACGCACGCACCCCTCACGCACGCACGCAGGCACCCCTCACGCACGCACGCAGGCACGCACGCACGCAGGCACCCCTCACGCACGCACGCACGCACGCAGGCACCCCTCACGCACGCACGCACGCACGCAGGCACCCCTCACGCACGCACGCACGCACGCAGGCACCCCTCACGCACGCACGCACGCACGCAGGCACCCCTCACGCACGCACGCACGCACGCAGGCACCCCTCACGCACGCACGCACGCACGCAGGCACCCCTCACGCACGCACGCACGCAGGCACCCCTCACGCACGCACGCACGCACGCAGGCACCCCTCACGCACGCACGCACGCACGCAGGCACCCCTCACGCACGCACGCACGCACGCAGGCACCCCTCACGCACGCACGCACGCACGCAGGCACCCCTCACGCACGCACGCACGCAGGCACCCCTCACGCACGCACGCACGCAGGCACCCCTCACGCACGCACGCACGCAGGCACCCCTCACGCACGCACGCACGCACGCACGCAGGCACCCCTCACGCACGCACGCACGCAGGCACCCCTCACGCACGCACGCACGCAGGCACCCCTCATGCACGCACGTAGGCACCCCTCACGCACGCACGCATGCAGGCACCCATCACGCACGCACGCATGCAGGCACCCATCACACACGCACGCACCCCTCACGCACGCATGCACGCAGGCACCCCTCACGCACGCACGCAGGCACCCCTCACGCACGCACGCTGGCACCCCTCACGCACGCACGCACGCTGGCACCCCTCACGCACGCACGCACGCTGGCACCCCTCACGCACGCAGGAACCCCTCACGCACGCACGCGCGCACCCCTCACGCACGCACGCGCGCACCCCTCACGCACGCACGCGCGCAGGAACCCCTCACGCACGCACGCACGCAGGAACCCCTCACGCACGCACGCACGCAGGAACCCCTCACGCACGCACGCAGGCACCCCTCACGCACGCACGCTGGCACCCCTCACGCACGCACGCACGCTGGCACCCCTCACGCACGCACGCACGCTGGCACCCCTCACGCACGCAGGAACCCCTCACGCACGCACGCAAGAACCCCTCACGCACGCACGCACGCACGCAGGAACCCCTCACGCACGCACGCACGCAGGAACCCCTCACGCACGCACGCACGCAGGAACCCCTCACGCACGCACGCACGCAGGAACCCCTCACGCACGCACGCAGGAACCCCTCACGCACGCACGCAGGCACCCCTCACGCACGCACGCAGGCACCCCTCACGCGCACCCCTCACGCACCCCTCGCGCGCGCACGCACGCACCCCTCGCGCGCGCACGCACGCACCCCTCGCGCGCGCACGCACGCACCCCTCGCGCGCGCACCCCTCACGCACCCCTCGCGCGCGCACGCACGCACCCCTCGCGCGCGCACGCACGCACCCCTCGCGCGCGCACGCACGCACCCCTCGCGCGCGCACGCACGCACCCCTCGCGCGCGCACGCACCCCTCACGCACGCACCCCTCACGCACGCACCCCTCACGCACGCACCCCTCACGCACGCACGCCTCACGCACGCACGCACCCCTCACGCACGCACGCGCGCACCCCTCAGGCACGCACGCGCGCACCCCTCACGCACGCACGCGCGCACCCCTCACGCACGCACGCGCGCACCCCTCACGCACGCACGCGCGCACCCCTCACGCACGCACGCGCGCACCCCTCACGCACGCACGCGCGCACCCCTCACGCACGCACGCGCGCACCCCTCACGCACGCACGCGCGCACCCCTCACGCACGCACGCGCGCACCCCTCACGCACGCACGCGCGCACCCCTCACGCACGCACGCACGCACCCCTCACGCACGCACGCACCCCTCACGCACGCACGCACGCACCCCTCACGCACGCACGCACCCCTCACGCACGCACGCACCCCTCACGCACGCACGCACCCCTCACGCACGCACGCACCCCTCACGCACGCACGCAGGCACCCCTCACGCACGCACGCACGCACGCAGGCACGCACGCACGCAGGCACCCCTCACGCACGCACGCACGCAGGCACCCCTCACGCACGCACGCACGCACGCAGGCACCCCTCACGCACGCACGCACGCACGCAGGCACCCCTCACGCACGCACGCACGCAGGCACCCCTCACGCACGCACGCACGCACGCAGGCACCCCTCACGCACGCACGCACGCACGCAGGCACCCCTCACGCACGCACGCACGCACGCAGGCACCCCTCACGCACGCACGCACGCACGCAGGCACCCCTCACGCACGCACGCACGCACGCAGGCACCCCTCACGCACGCACGCACGCACGCAGGCACCCCTCACGCACGCACGCACGCACGCACGCAGGCACCCCTCACGCACGCACGCACGCAGGCACCCCTCACGCACGCACGCACGCAGGCACCCCTCACGCACGCACGCACGCAGGCACCCCTCACGCACGCACGCACGCAGGCACCCCTCACGCACGCACGCACGCAGGCACCCCTCACGCACGCACGTAGGCACCCCTCACGCACGCACGCATGCAGGCACCCATCACGCACGCACGCATGCAGGCACCCATCACGCACGCACGCACCCCTCACGCACGCATGCACGCAGGCACCCCTCACGCACGCACGCAGGCACCCCTCACGCACGCACGCTGGCACCCCTCACGCACGCACGCTGGCACCCCTCACGCACGCACGCACGCAGGAACCCCTCACGCACGCACGCACGCAGGAACCCCTCACGCACGCACGCACGCAGGAACCCCTCACGCACGCACGCACGCAGGAACCCCTCACGCACGCACGCACGCAGGAACCCCTCACGCACGCACGCACGCAGGAACCCCTCACGCACGCACGCACGCAGGAACCCCTCACGCACGCACGCACGCAGGAACCCCTCACGCACGCACGCACGCAGGAACCCCTCACGCACGCACGCACGCAGGAACCCCTCACGCACGCACGCAGGCACCCCTCACGCACGCACGCAGGCACCCCTCACGCGCACCCCTCACGCACCACTCGCGCGCGCACGCACGCACCCCTCGCGCGCGCACGCACGCACCCCTCGCGCGCGCACGCACGCACCCCTCGCGCGCGCACGCACGCACCCCTCGCGCGCGCACGCACGCACCCCTCGCGCGCGCACGCACGCACCCCTCGCGCGCGCACGCACGCACCCCTCGCGCGCGCACGCACCCCTCACGCACGCACCCCTCACGCACGCACCCCTCACGCACGCACCCCTCACGCACGCACGCCTCACGCACGCGCGCACCCCTCAGGCACGCACGCGCGCACCCCTCAGGCACGCACGCGCGCACCCCTCACGCACGCACGCGCGCACCCCTCACGCACGCACGCGCGCACCCCTCACGCACGCACGCGCGCACCCCTCACGCACGCACGCGCGCACCCCTCACGCACGCACGCGCGCACCCCTCACGCACACACGCGCGCACCCCTCACGCACGCAGGCACCCTTCACGCACGCAGGCACCCTTCACGCACGCAGGCACCCTTCACGCACGCACACACGCAGGCACCCTTCACGCACGCACACACGCAGGCACCCTTCACGCACGCACGCAGGCACCCTTCACGCACGCACGCAGGCACCCTTCACGCACGCACGCAGGCACCCCTCACGCACGCACGCACGCAGGCACCCCTCACGCACGCACGCACGCAGGCACCCCTCACGCACGCAGGCACCCCTCACGCACGCACGCACGCAGGCACCCCTCACGCACGCACGCACGCACGCAGGCACCCCTCACGCACGCAGGCACCCCTCGCACGCACGCAGGCACCCCTCACGCACGCACGCACGCAGGCACCCCTCACGCACGCACGCACGCAGGCAGGCACCCCTCACGCACGCACGCACGCAGGCAGGCACCCCTCACGCACGCACGCACGCAGGCAGGCACCCCTCACGCACGCACGCACGCACGCAGGCACCCCTCACGCACGCACGCACGCAGGCACCCCTCACGCACGCACGCACGCAGGCACCCCTCACGCACGCACGCACGCAGGCACCCCTCACGCACGCACGCACGCAGGCACCCCGCACGCACGCACGCACGCAGGCACCCCTCACGCACGCACGCACGCACGCAGGCACCCCTCACGCACGCACGCAGGCACCCCTCACGCACGCACGCAGGCACCCCTCACGCACGCACGCAGGCACCCCTCACGCACGCACGCAGGCACCCCTCACGCACGCACGCAGGCACCCCTCACCCACGCACGCAGGCACCCCTCACGCACGCACGCAGGCACCCCTCACGCACCTACGCAGGCACCCCTCACGCACGCACGCAGGCACCCCTCACGCACGCACGCAGGCACCCCTCACGCACGCACGCAGGCACCCCTCACGCACGCACGTACCCCTCACGCACGCACGCACCCCTCACGCACGCACGCACCCCTCACGCACGCACGCAGGCACCCCTCACGCACGCACGCACGCACGCACGCAGGCACCCCTCACGCACGCACGCACGCACGCAGGCACCCCTCACGCACGCACGCACGCACGCAGGCACCCCTCACGCACGCACGCACGCAGGCACCCCTCACGCACGCACGCACGCAGGCACCCCTCACGCACGCACTCAGGCACCCCTCACGCACGCACGCATGCACGCACGCAGGCACCCCTCACGCACGCACGCACGCAGGCACCCCTCACGCACGCACGCACGCAGGCACCCCTCACGCACGCACGCACGCAGGCACCCCGCACGCACGCACGCAGGCACCCCTCACGCACGCACGCACGCACGCAGGCACCCCTCACGCACGCACGCACGCACGCAGGCACCCCTCACGCACGCACGCAGGCACCCCTCACGCACGCACGCACGCAGGCACCCCTCACGCACGCACGCACGCAGGCACCCCTCACGCACGCACGCACGCAGGCACCCCTCACGCACGCACGCACGCAGGCACCCCTCACGCACGCACGCAGGCACCCCTCACGCACGCACGTAGGCACCCCTCACGCACGCACGCACGCACGCACCCCTCACGCACGCACGCACGCACCCCTCACGCACGCACGCACCCCTCACGCATGCACGCACGCACCCCTCACGCACGCACGCACCCCTCACGCACGCACGCACCCCTCACGCACGCACGCACCCCTCACGCACGCACGCACCCCTCACGCACGCACGCAGGCACCCCTCACGCACGCACGCAGGCACGCACGCACGCAGGCACCCCTCACGCACGCACGCACGCACGCAGGCACCCCTCACGCACGCACGCACGCACGCAGGCACCCCTCACGCACGCACGCACGCACGCAGGCACCCCTCACGCACGCACGCACGCACGCAGGCACCCCTCACGCACGCACGCACGCACGCAGGCACCCCTCACGCACGCACGCACGCACGCAGGCACCCCTCACGCACGCACGCACGCACGCAGGCACCCCTCACGCACGCACGCACGCACGCAGGCACCCCTCACGCACGCACGCACGCACGCAGGCACCCCTCACGCACGCACGCACGCACGCAGGCACCCCTCACGCACGCACGCACGCACGCAGGCACCCCTCACGCACGCACGCACGCACGCAGGCACCCCTCACGCACGCACGCACGCACGCAGGCACCCCTCACGCACGCACGCACGCACGCAGGCACCCCTCACGCACGCACGCACGCACGCAGGCACCCCTCACGCACGCACGCACGCAGGCACCCCTCACGCACGCACGCACGCAGGCACCCCTCACGCACGCACGCACGCAGGCACCCCTCACGCACGCACGCACGCACGCACGCAGGCACCCCTCACGCACGCACGCACGCAGGCACCCCTCACGCACGCACGCACGCAGGCACCCCTCATGCACGCACGTAGGCACCCCTCACGCACGCACGCATGCAGGCACCCATCACGCACGCACGCATGCAGGCACCCATCACACACGCACGCACCCCTCACGCACGCATGCACGCAGGCACCCCTCACGCACGCACGCAGGCACCCCTCACGCACGCACGCTGGCACCCCTCACGCACGCACGCACGCTGGCACCCCTCACGCACGCACGCACGCTGGCACCCCTCACGCACGCAGGAACCCCTCACGCACGCACGCGCGCACCCCTCACGCACGCACGCGCGCACCCCTCACGCACGCACGCGCGCACCCCTCACGCACGCACGCGCGCACCCCTCACGCACGCACGCGCGCACCCCTCACGCACGCACGCGCGCACCCCTCACGCACGCACGCGCGCACCCCTCACGCACGCAGGCACCCTTCACGCACGCAGGCACCCTTCACGCACGCAGGCACCCTTCACGCACGCAGGCACCCTTCACGCACGCACACACGCAGGCACCCTTCACGCACGCACGCAGGCACCCTTCACGCACGCACGCAGGCACCCTTCACGCACGCAGGCACCCTTCACGCACGCACACACGCAGGCACCCTTCACGCACGCACGCAGGCACCCTTCACGCACGCACGCGCGCGCCCCTCACGCACGCACGCGCGCGCCCCTCACGCACGCACGCGCGCGCCCCTCACGCACGCACGCGCGCGCCCCTCACGCAGGCACGCGCGCGCCCCTCACGCACGCACGCGCGCGCCCCTCACGCACGCACGCGCGCGCCCCTCACGCACGCACGCGCGCGCCCCTCACGCACGCACGCGCGCGCCCCTCACGCACGCACGCGCGCGCCCCTCACGCACGCAGGCGCGCACCCCTCACGCACGCAGGCGCGCACCCCTCACGCACGCAGGCACCCTTCACGCACGCAGGCACCCTTCACGCACGCAGGCACCCTTCACGCACGCAGGCACCCTTCACACACGCAGGCACCCTTCACGCACGCACACACGCAGGCACCCTTCACGCACGCACGCAGGCACCCTTCACGCACGCACGCAGGCACCCTTCACGCACGCACGCAGGCACCCTTCACGCACGCAGGCACCCTTCACGCACGCACACACGCAGGCACCCTTCACGCACGCACGCAGGCACCCTTCACGCACGCACGCGCACGCCCCTCACGCACGCACGCGCGCGCCCCTCACGCACGCACGCGCGCGCCCCTCACGCACGCACGCGCGCGCCCCTCACGCACGCACGCGCGCGCCCCTCACGCACGCACGCGCGCGCGCGCCCCTCACGCACGCACGCGCGCGCCCCTCACGCACGCACGCGCGCGCCCCTCACGCACGCACGCGCGCGCCCCTCACGCACGCAGGCGCGCGCCCCTCACGCACGCAGGCGCGCGCCCCTCACGCACGCAGGCGCGCACCCCTCACGCACGCAGGCACCCTTCACGCACGCACACACGCAGGCACCCTTCACGCACGCACGCAGGCACCCTTCACGCACGCACGCAGGCACCCTTCACGCACGCACGCACGCAGGCACCCTTCACGCACGCACGCAGGCACCCCTCACGCACGCACGCACGCACGCAGGCACCCCTCACGCACGCACGCACGCACGCACGCACGCAAGCACCCCTCACGCACGCACGCACGCACGCAGGCACCCCTCACGCACGCACGCACGCAGGCAGGCACCCCTCACGCACGCACGCACGCAGGCACCCCTCACGCACGCACGCACGCAGGCACCCCTCACGCACGCACGCAGGCACCCCTCACGCACGCACGCACGCAGGCACCCCTCACGCACGCACGCACGCAGGCACATCTCACGCACGCACGCACGCAGGCACCCCTCACGCACGCACGCACGCAGGCACCCCTCACGCACGCAGGCACGCAGGCACCCCTCACGCACGCAGGCACGCAGGCACCCCTCACGCACGCACGCACGCAGGCACCCCTCACGCACGCACGCACGCAGGCACCCCTCACGCACGCACGCACGCAGGCACCCCTCACGCACGCAGGCACCCCTCACGCACGCACGCAGGCACCCCTCACGCACGCACGCAGGCACCCCTCACGCACGCACGCAGGCAGGCACCCCTCACGCACGCACGCAGGCACCCCTCACGCACGCACGCAGGCACCCCTCACGCAGGCACCCCTCACGCACGCACGCAGGCACCCCTCACGCACGCACGCAGGCACCCCTCACGCACGCACGCAGGCACCCCTCACGCACGCACGCAGGCACCCCTCACGCACGCACGCAGGCACCCCTCACGCACGCACGCAGGCACCCCTCACGCACGCACGCAGGCACCCCTCACGCACGCACGCACGCACCCCTCACGCACGCACGCACGCACCCCTCACGCACGCACGCACCCCTCACGCACGCACGCACCCCTCACGCACGCACGCACCCCTCACGCACGCACGCACCCCTCACGCACGCACGCACCCCTCACGCACGCACGCACCCCTCACGCACGCACGCAGGCACCCCTCACGCACGCACGCAGGCACGCACGCACGCAGGCACCCCTCACGCACGCACGCACGCACGCAGGCACCCCTCACGCACGCACGCACGCACGCAGGCACCCCTCACGCACGCACGCACGCACGCAGGCACCCCTCACGCACGCACGCACGCACGCAGGCACCCCTCACGCACGCACGCACGCACGCAGGCACCCCTCACGCACGCACGCACGCACGCAGGCACCCCTCACGCACGCACGCACGCACGCAGGCACCCCTCACGCACGCACGCACGCACGCAGGCACCCCTCACGCACGCACGCACGCACGCAGGCACCCCTCACGCACGCACGCACGCACGCAGGCACCCCTCACGCACGCACGCACGCACGCAGGCACCCCTCACGCACGCACGCACGCACGCAGGCACCCCTCACGCACGCACGCACGCAGGCACCCCTCACGCACGCACGCACGCAGGCACCCCTCACGCACGCACGCACGCAGGCACCCCTCACGCACGCACGCACGCACGCACGCAGGCACCCCTCACGCACGCACGCACGCAGGCACCCCTCACGCACGCACGCACGCAGGCACCCCTCATGCACGCACGTAGGCACCCCTCACGCACGCACGCATGCAGGCACCCATCACGCACGCACGCATGCAGGCACCCATCACACACGCACGCACCCCTCACGCACGCATGCACGCAGGCACCCCTCACGCACGCACGCAGGCACCCCTCACGCACGCACGCTGGCACCCCTCACGCACGCACGCACGCTGGCACCCCTCACGCACGCACGCACGCTGGCACCCCTCACGCACGCAGGAACCCCTCACGCACGCACGCGCGCACCCCTCACGCACGCACGCGCGCACCCCTCACGCACGCACGCGCGCAGGAACCCCTCACGCACGCACGCACGCAGGAACCCCTCACGCACGCACGCACGCAGGAACCCCTCACGCACGCACGCAGGCACCCCTCACGCACGCACGCTGGCACCCCTCACGCACGCACGCACGCTGGCACCCCTCACGCACGCACGCACGCTGGCACCCCTCACGCACGCAGGAACCCCTCACGCACGCACGCAAGAACCCCTCACGCACGCACGCACGCACGCAGGAACCCCTCACGCACGCACGCACGCAGGAACCCCTCACGCACGCACGCACGCAGGAACCCCTCACGCACGCACGCACGCAGGAACCCCTCACGCACGCACGCAGGAACCCCTCACGCACGCACGCAGGCACCCCTCACGCACGCACGCAGGCACCCCTCACGCGCACCCCTCACGCACCCCTCGCGCGCGCACGCACGCACCCCTCGCGCGCGCACGCACGCACCCCTCGCGCGCGCACGCACGCACCCCTCGCGCGCGCACCCCTCACGCACCCCTCGCGCGCGCACGCACGCACCCCTCGCGCGCGCACGCACGCACCCCTCGCGCGCGCACGCACGCACCCCTCGCGCGCGCACGCACCCCTCACGCACGCACCCCTCACGCACGCACCCCTCACGCACGCACCCCTCACGCACGCACGCCTCACGCACGCACGCACCCCTCACGCACGCACGCGCGCACCCCTCAGGCACGCACGCGCGCACCCCTCACGCACGCACGCGCGCACCCCTCACGCACGCACGCGCGCACCCCTCACGCACGCACGCGCGCACCCCTCACGCACGCACGCGCGCACCCCTCACGCACGCACGCGCGCACCCCTCACGCACGCACGCGCGCACCCCTCACGCACGCACGCACGCACCCCTCACGCACGCACGCACCCCTCACGCACGCACGCACGCACCCCTCACGCACGCACGCACCCCTCACGCACGCACGCACCCCTCACGCACGCACGCACCCCTCACGCACGCACGCACCCCTCACGCACGCACGCAGGCACCCCTCACGCACGCACGCACGCACGCAGGCACGCACGCACGCAGGCACCCCTCACGCACGCACGCACGCAGGCACCCCTCACGCACGCACGCACGCACGCAGGCACCCCTCACGCACGCACGCACGCACGCAGGCACCCCTCACGCACGCACGCACGCAGGCACCCCTCACGCACGCACGCACGCACGCAGGCACCCCTCACGCACGCACGCACGCACGCAGGCACCCCTCACGCACGCACGCACGCACGCAGGCACCCCTCACGCACGCACGCACGCACGCAGGCACCCCTCACGCACGCACGCACGCACGCAGGCACCCCTCACGCACGCACGCACGCACGCAGGCACCCCTCACGCACGCACGCACGCACGCACGCAGGCACCCCTCACGCACGCACGCACGCAGGCACCCCTCACGCACGCACGCACGCAGGCACCCCTCACGCACGCACGCACGCAGGCACCCCTCACGCACGCACGCACGCAGGCACCCCTCACGCACGCACGCACGCAGGCACCCCTCACGCACGCACGCACGCACCCCTCACGCACGCATGCACGCAGGCACCCCTCACGCACGCACGCAGGCACCCCTCACGCACGCACGCTGGCACCCCTCACGCACGCACGCTGGCACCCCTCACGCACGCACGCACGCAGGAACCCCTCACGCACGCACGCACGCAGGAACCCCTCACGCACGCACGCACGCAGGAACCCCTCACGCACGCACGCACGCAGGAACCCCTCACGCACGCACGCACGCAGGAACCCCTCACGCACGCACGCACGCAGGAACCCCTCACGCACGCACGCACGCAGGAACCCCTCACGCACGCACGCACGCAGGAACCCCTCACGCACGCACGCACGCAGGAACCCCTCACGCACGCACGCAGGCACCCCTCACGCACGCACGCAGGCACCCCTCACGCGCACCCCTCACGCACCACTCGCGCGCGCACGCACGCACCCCTCGCGCGCGCACGCACGCACCCCTCGCGCGCGCACGCACGCACCCCTCGCGCGCGCACGCACGCACCCCTCGCGCGCGCACGCACGCACCCCTCGCGCGCGCACGCACGCACCCCTCGCGCGCGCACGCACCCCTCACGCACGCACCCCTCACGCACGCACCCCTCACGCACGCACCCCTCACGCACGCACGCCTCACGCACGCGCGCACCCCTCAGGCACGCACGCGCGCACCCCTCACGCACGCACGCGCGCACCCCTCACGCACGCACGCGCGCACCCCTCACGCACGCACGCGCGCACCCCTCACGCACGCACGCGCGCACCCCTCACGCACGCACGCGCGCACCCCTCACGCACGCACGCGCGCACCCCTCACGCACACACGCGCGCACCCCTCACGCACGCAGGCACCCTTCACGCACGCAGGCACCCTTCACGCACGCAGGCACCCTTCACGCACGCACACACGCAGGCACCCTTCACGCACGCACACACGCAGGCACCCTTCACGCACGCACGCAGGCACCCTTCACGCACGCACGCAGGCACCCTTCACGCACGCACGCAGGCACCCCTCACGCACGCACGCACGCAGGCACCCCTCACGCACGCACGCACGCAGGCACCCCTCACGCACGCAGGCACCCCTCACGCACGCACGCACGCAGGCACCCCTCACGCACGCACGCACGCACGCAGGCACCCCTCACGCACGCAGGCACCCCTCGCACGCACGCACGCACGCAGGCACCCCTCACGCACGCACGCACGCAGGCACCCCTCACGCACGCACGCACGCAGGCAGGCACCCCTCACGCACGCACGCACGCAGGCAGGCACCCCTCACGCACGCACGCACGCAGGCAGGCACCCCTCACGCACGCACGCACGCAGGCAGGCACCCCTCACGCACGCACGCACGCACGCAGGCACCCCTCACGCACGCACGCACGCAGGCACCCCTCACGCACGCACGCACGCAGGCACCCCTCACGCACGCACGCACGCAGGCACCCCTCACGCACGCACGCACGCAGGCACCCCGCACGCACGCACGCACGCAGGCACCCCTCACGCACGCACGCACGCACGCAGGCACCCCTCACGCACGCACGCAGGCACCCCTCACGCACGCACGCAGGCACCCCTCACGCACGCACGCAGGCACCCCTCACGCACGCACGCAGGCACCCCTCACGCACGCACGCAGGCACCCCTCACGCACGCACGCAGGCACCCCTCACGCACGCACGCAGGCACCCCTCACGCACGCACGCAGGCACCCCTCACGCACGCACGCAGGCACCCCTCACGCACGCACGCAGGCACCCCTCACGCACGCACGCAGGCACCCCTCACGCACGCACGCAGGCACCCCTCACGCACGCACGTACCCCTCACGCACGCACGCACCCCTCACGCACGCACGCACCCCTCACGCACGCACGCAGGCACCCCTCACGCACGCACGCACGCACGCACGCAGGCACCCCTCACGCACGCACGCACGCACGCAGGCACCCCTCACGCACGCACGCACGCACGCAGGCACCCCTCACGCACGCACGCACGCAGGCACCCCTCACGCACGCACGCACGCAGGCACCCCTCACGCACGCACTCAGGCACCCCTCACGCACGCACGCATGCACGCACGCAGGCACCCCTCACGCACGCACGCACGCAGGCACCCCTTACGCACGCACGCACGCAGGCACCCCTCACGCACGCACGCACGCAGGCACCCCGCACGCACGCACGCAGGCACCCCTCACGCACGCACGCACGCACGCAGGCACCCCTCACGCACGCACGCACGCACGCAGGCACCCCTCACGCACGCACGCAGGCACCCCTCACGCACGCACGCACGCAGGCACCCCTCACGCACGCACGCACGCAGGCACCCCTCACGCACGCACGCACGCAGGCACCCCTCACGCACGCACGCACGCAGGCACCCCTCACGCACGCACGCAGGCACCCCTCACGCACGCACGTAGGCACCCCTCACGCACGCACGCATGCAGGCACCCATCACGCACGCACGCATGCAGGCACCCATCACACACGCACGCACCCCTCACGCACGCATGCACGCAGGCACCCCTCACGCACGCACGCAGGCACCCCTCACGCACGCACGCAGGCACCCCTCACGCACGCACGCAGGCACCCCTCACGCACGCACGCACGCAGGAACCCCTCACGCACGCACGCAGGAACCCCTCACGCACGCACGCAGGAACCCCTCACGCACGCAGGAACCCCTCACGCACGCACGCACGCAGGCACCCCTCACGCACGCACGCAGGCACCCCTCACGCACGCACGCAGGCACCCCTCACGCACGCACGCAGGCACCCCTCGCGCACCCCTCACGCACCCCTCGCGCACCCCTCACGCACCCCTCGCGCGCGCACGCACGCACCCCTCGCGCGCGCACGCACGCACCCCTCGCGCGCGCACGCACGCACCCCTCGCGCGCGCACGCACGCACCCCTCGCGCGCGCACGCACGCACCCCTCGCGCGCGCACGCACGCACCCCTCGCGCGCGCACGCACGCACCCCTCGCGCGCGCACGCACGCACCCCTCGCGCGCGCACGCACGCACCCCTCGCGCGCGCACGCTCCCCTCACGCTCGCACGCTCCCCTCACGCTCGCACGCTCCCCTCACGCACGCACCCCTCACGCACGCACCCCTCACGCACGCACGCTCGCACCCCTCACGCACGCACGCTCGCACCCCTCACGCACGCACGCTCGCACCCCTCACGCTCGCACCCCTCACGCTCGCAAGCGCGCACCCCTCACGCTCGCACGCGCGCACCCCTCACGCTCGCACGCGCGCACCCCTCACGCACGCACGCGCGCACCCCTCACGCACGCACGCGCGCACCCCTCACGCACGCACGCGCGCACCCCTCACGCAGGCACGCAGGCACGCGCGCACACCGCACCCGCGCACCCCGCACGCGCGCACCCCTCACGCACGCACACACGCACCCCTCACGCACGCACACACCTCGTACACATACACACTCCCCTCACACAGAGCTCACCCCTCATGCGCGCGCGCCCTAAGCAGTCTCCCGGTCACTGCCTGAGAAATACAAGACAAGAAGCATCCTGGGGAGGACAAAATGTAAAATTACAGAACAGTCCCTTAAAACATGGGACAGTTGGTTACCTTGTCATTCCCTCGGGTCACAGCAGTCCGGATGTGCAGTTTTCCATAGTTCCTTTTCAACCAACCAACAATAACAGTCTGGTTCATGGTTTGTCCATTCTGGGAAACTCCCAGTTGTTTAGCATCTCTGGGCTATTCACACAGTTTTCCAGGTTTTAGACCTTTATAGCCAGTTCGCAGAGTATCTCCAAGAGCTCTTGTCTCCTTTCCTGCCAAACAGAAAAACCTGACTGCTTCCTGAGAATGATTTGTTTCTTCTCTCAAAAATTCTCTGTGATACTCTCTCTGTCTCTGTCTGCTTTCTCTTTGTATCTGCACCTGTCTTCATCCTCCATCTTCTCTGCATGTAGCTTTCCTTTGTGCCTACAGCTCTCCTTCATTTGCTAGATACTTGGCCTTCGTGTTGGTACTGTTTCCAGGTCAAAGGTCACCAGGTTACATGGACTAGCACTTAATATGCAAGGAAATTACAATTGAAACAAACTCTTAAAAGTCCTTTTCAAACATTCTTAAAAACAATTACAAATTCACAGATGTTTTAAAGAAATTACAAATTTTCCCTACTGTATTCTTCTGAGTCAAAGGTTGTCACAAGGGTGTGTACAGTGTTTAATGTCCATGGGATTACCCTGCAGGGTGTACAATAGTGTTTAGTGTCTGTGGAGTGTGGGGGATTATCCTGCAGGATGTACAGTGTTTAGTGTCTCCAGAGGGGTTATTATCCTACAGGATATACAGTGTTTAATGTCTGCAGAGGGGGGAGGTTGCCCTGCAGTGTGTATCATGTTTAATATCTTGGGGGGATTATCCTGCAGGGTGACTTTTTAATGTCGGGTCCAGACGGTGCTTAACGTCTGGAAGTATCCTGCAGGGTGTATTGTGTTTAATCTCCATGTGTCTGTGATGTGGTTTTAATATCTTTCCCTTCCATAGGACCAGATCGAGCACATGCATGTACTGAATATCCGAGCATGCTCCCTGAATTCCAAGCTGTCCCTCGAGGAGCGGAAAGTGGTCCTATCTGACTTGAACTGTGGTAAGCCCAGCATCAAACTGCTCTACATCACCCCGGAGATGGCAGCTTCCAACACCATGCTTCCCATCATTGACTCCCTGCTGGCTCGACATCTGCTCTCGTACCTGGTCATCGACGAGGCACATTGTGTGTCGCAGTGGGGGCATGACTTTCGACCTGATTACCTCAAACTGGGGTCTTTACGCAGCAAGGCTTCTGGTATCCCCTGCGTGGCTCTGACTGCTACGGCCCCTCAGCAAGTGCAGGATGACATTGTGGCTGCTCTTCAGCTAAAGCAGCCCATCACAGTCTTCAAGAGTCCTTGCTTCAGAGCTAATCTGTTCTACGATGTTCTCTTCAAAGAGATCCTGAATCAACCTTATGTCAATCTGAAAGCATTCTGTGAGAAGGCGTTGGGACAGAAGGACTCTGCAGGGGTTTGTAGGCGCTTTCATTGTGTTTACTCATTCTTTAACATGCAGATTTTTGCTTAGTGTACTGTTCCACTGGCTTTGCCCAGCCCAAGCAACCTTCTTCACACGTGAGATTAAGCAGCATGTGTTGAAGGGCTGTCCATTTGTGCAGCAATTACAAGTAAAGAAACTAAAGATGTGTTTAGGGAAGGTTTAAATGAGATAAGCCAAATCATCCCCAACAACTGCTGTTCAAAAATATGGGAACAATATTTATTATCTAAAATTATTGAATGCAGAAAGTTGTAAATGGCTCCTTTATTTGTCCCATTACCATCTCTTTTTACCTTGCACCATCACCCCTTTTGTCAATTAACCTCTCCTACCTTCCACTCTATCATGGACCTTTCCTTTTGTTCTTGCCCCATCACCTCTGAAATAAAGACAGAAACACTGGAAATACTCAGCAGGTCTGGCAGCATCTGTGGAGAGAAAAACAGAGTTAACGTTTCAGGTCTGTGACCTTTCTTCAGAACTGGGAAAAGTTAGAAGTGTAGTAGGTTTTAAGCAGGAGAAATTAGAAGGTTGGTGGAAAAAAAAAGACTAAAAGACTAGTTGTGCAGGGCCAAGATAAGTCAAGATGCTCCCAAAAAGTTCAGAATAGGGGCAAGGTGAAGAATTAAAAATAAAATGATGGACGACATGCTCGTGGACTCAATGGAGAGGTTCCCTAAATGGTCTTCCCATTGTAGAGGAGACCACATGGTGAGCAGAAAATACAGGATAATAAATTGAAAGAAGTATACCTAAATTCCTCTTTCACCTGGGAGGAGTGTTTGGGGTCTTGGATAGTGAGAAAGAAGGAGGTAAAGGAATTGCATGGAAAAGTGCCATGGGAAGGGGAGGTGAGTTGGGGTTATGGAGGAGTGGACCAGAGTGCCATGAAGGGAGAAGGTTTTTTGGAATCCTGAAAAGGAAGGGCAGGAGAAGATGTGTTTTGTGGCATCACACTGGAAGTGATGGAACTGACAGAGGATGATCCATTGAATACAGATCCTAGCGGGGTGGAAGGTGGGGACAAGGGGAACCATATTGTGGTTCTGTGAGGGAGGGGAAGGGATGAGACCAGAAGTGTGGGAAGTGGAACGGATATGGTGGAGGGTCGCGTTAACCACGATGGGAGGGTAATCCTCAGTATGAGAAAGGAAGACATATCTGAAGTTCTAGTATTGAAGAATGCAATAGAGTTGGAGAAATCGGACAAATAGAAAAAAGTCCTTACAGGAAGCAGGGTGTGAGAAAGTGTAGTCGATGTAGCGGTGGTAGTCTCCAGCTTAAACAGAATATTGGTTGATAGCCTATCCCCAGAAATGGAGATGGAGAAGTCTAGGAAGGGAAGAGTCTGAGATGAACTGGGTGAAGGTGAGAGAAGTCGATAAAGTTTTCCAATTCAGGGGCAGAGCAGAAAGCTACACCAATACAGTCATCATTTTACCAGATAAAGAAGTGAAGGAGGAAGCCCAAGTAAGACTGGAACAAGGAATATTCCACTGTTCCCACAAAAAGGAAGGCATAGCAAGGACCCATAAGATACCCAGAGCAACACCTTTTATTTGGAGGAAGTGAGTGGAGTTGAAGAAGCTGTTCAGTATGCGAACAGGTTCATCCATGCAGAGGAGGGTGTCAGTGGATAATGATTAGTTGGGGGGGGTCTCCATTTAAGGAAGAAACACAGAGCCCTCAGACAGTCCTGGTGGGGTTGTAGGTGTAGAGAAATTGGACATCCATGGTAAAGAGATGGTTTGGATCAGGAAATTGAAACTGTTGAGGTGATGGAGGACATCAGGAGAGTCACTCTTATAGGTGGGAAGAGACTGGACAAATCATATAATGGTTACAGCTCAGAAGGAAGCCATTCTGCCTGCCATATCTGTACTGGCCCTCTGAAGTGCCACTCCATGCCTTTTCCCTGTAGCTCTGTAAATTTTTCTTTTTCAAAAAAATGATCCAATTCCCTTTTAAAAACTTCAATTGACCCTGCCTCCACCACACAGGCACTTGCTGCATGGAGAAGCTTTTCCTCATGTTGCCATTGCTTCTTTTGCAAATTATCTTAAGTCTGTGCCCTCTGGTTCTTGATCTTTCCATCAATGGAAACAGTTTCGTCCTTTCTACTCTGCCCAGACCCCTCTTAATTTTGAACACCTCTATTAAATCTCGTCTCAACCTTCTCCAAGGAAAATAGTCCCAACTTCTCCAATGTTTCTACATAGCTGGAATAGAAAGTAAAAATAGAGCTAAGATAGGAAGAAATCAGTTCAGTGAGGTGGGAGCAGTGAAACAATAAATCTATCAGGGCAGATTTGTTTGTGGATCTTAGGAAGGAGGCTGTTCAGGTTTGGAGGCTGTGGAGGGAAGATATCCAGAGGAGATGAGATCAGTAACAGTCCTGGATACAATGCCTTGATGTTCAGTGGTGGGGTAATGGTCCAGGGGAGGTGGGGGGGGAGTGTCAGAAAGTTGGCATTCAACCTCTGCTAGGTAGTCTGGCATACCAACAATGACAGCGCCACCCTTGTCAGCTGTAAGGGTTGGATCTGAAAGAACAGAGTGCAGAACGTTCAGAGGGGAGCAGGTTAGAGTGAATGAGGGGAATAGGGAAGTTGCGACAGCTGATGTCATGCTGGCAGTGAAAAGATCAAGAGAGGATAAAAAGCCAGAGGGCAGGAACTAGGTGGAAGGAGAATATTGGAGATGGGTAAAAGGGTTTGCTGTGTGGGGAGAACACTTTTGGCCAATGAACTGAACGTAGAGGCAAAGATCATTGAACTGAACGTAGAGGCAAAGATCATTGAAGTGAACTCAAAATTCATTGAGGTGGAGACATAAGGGGATGAATTTTAGTCCTTTACTAAGGGCAGATCAGTTAGAGAGGGGGTGGTCAGAGGGTATTGTGAATACATAGCAAGAGGTAAGATTAGAAGAAGGGATGGGTTCAGAAGGAAGTGGGGAGTCCAGTACATGGGGGAATTATAAAGTTAGAGCTAGGCTGCTCGGGGTGATGTCAGCAAATGCTTTTCCACGTAAAGGGTAATGGAAATATGGAACTCTATCCCCCCAAAAAAATACTCAATGTTGGAGGTCAATTAGAGCTCCCAAGACTGGGATAGATATTTGTTAGGTAAGAGTATCAAGGAATATGAAAAAAAGGTGGACATATAAAGTTGATAGGCAAATATACACAATCTAGTTGATTGGTGGGATAGGCTCAAAAGGGCTGAATGGTCTATTTCTGTTTGTGTTTCTACGTTAATGTGCTCCAAAGTCAGTTTTAACAGAGCAGTTGAGTGACAGTAAATTGTTCTGTGAATGCAATTCTTCCCTTGCAGCTGTTTGATGGCTGTGGCATAGTTTACTGTCGGACCAGGGACACGTGTCAAGAGGTGGCAGAGGAACTGACACGAAGAGGGGTGGAAGCCAAGGCTTATCATGCAGGTAAGAAGCACAGACGAGAGCACTAAGGATGCATTGTGTCAGGAGTCATCTTGAATGTATCAAATTAGGATTTCAACTGTTGTGATTTTGGAGTGAATTTGTATATGTTACTGATGGGACACTGGGTTTATGAAAGATTAATTCCCAGAGTTGTAGCATATTCACTGACTTGACATTTTAATAAGTTGTTGACAATGAACAGTAGATGGTTGGTATTGTTGATGTGTGGTGTTCTATTTAAAGTGGTAACTTTGATTGGAAGCTCAGCGAGTAAATTTTGATGCACAAAGCTCAGATGGGTCAGAAGTCATTGAGTTATACCCCTGTCTGAAGATTTCACTCTAGGGTAGTCTAAAAGTTCCATCAAACACTTCAGGGCACATACAAGAGCAGCTATCACTCCTTATGTTTTTTGACCTTTCTGCAGTGATTTACCACACCAACTTCCTCCAACAGCTCTGCAGCTGGCCTACAATGGCTTATCTTCCTGCTCCCGAATCGTTGGCTCTGGTGTCCTTCAAGGATCTATCCTCAGCTCCCTCTTATTTGTCATCTACCTGCTACCCCTCAGCAACATCATCTGAAAATGCAGTTTCCACACATATGTTTATGACACCAAGCTCCGCTTCACTATCACCTCATGTCCCTCTGCACTCTGAGTTGTCAGACTGCTTGTCTGGTATTCTGTATTGGATGGGCAGAAATGTCATCCAACTAAATACTGGAAAGACCAAAGCCATTGACTTTGACCCTCACCACAAATTCTCTTCCTTGACACCAACTCAGTCCTTCTCCCTGACAACTATCTGAGGCTGATCCAGACAGTTCTCAATCTTGGTGTCATCCCCAGATGAGCTTCTGACCGCATATTCCGTCACCACTAAGATGCCCTATTTCCTCTGTAATGTCATCTGACCCACCCTGTCTCAGCTCATCTGCTACTCAAATCCTTTGTTATCCCCAGATGCAACTATTCCAGTGCACTCCTCATTGAACCCTCGGTGAACTTGAGGCACCTAGATATCTGCTGTCCATTTCCTAACTTGCACCAAGTCTCAATCACTCTTCACCCCTGTGCTTGCTCACCTACATTGGCTCCTGGTTAGTCAGCGGCTGAATTTTAAAATTCTCATTTTTGTTTCAAATCCCTCCTTGCCCTGGCAGACCCGATCTCTGTAATCTCCTCTGGCCCTACAACCCTCCAAGATCTATGCACTCATCCAATTCTGGCCTCTTGAGCATCCCTGATTTTAATCATTGGAAACCATACTGCCAAGGGCCTCCGCTGTGAAATTTCCTTCCCAAACTTCTCTGTCTTTACCTCTCTTTTCTCCTTAAAGACACTCTTAAAAACCAAACCTTAAAACTCTCTGGTCATCTGCCTTAATATCTCTGTGGCGCATTTTGTTTGATAACACTGGTGAAGTGTCTTTGGTCATATTACTATGTTAAAGGTGCTATATAAATACAGGTTATTAGATACAGAGTAATATTGCTCCACACTGTCGGGCCTGGTTTAGCATGGGTTAGATGCAGAGTAAAGTTCCCTTGCCAGTCCCTGCAATATATATCAATCCTCAGTTCAGAAGAGTGCCCTGACTGCAACATCTTTTGTTTCCTCTCTCACCCAGTCTGTGATTTCTCTAGAAGGATCTAGTAACTTATTTCATGTAAAAAGCTTGCATTATGTCTTCCAGTTATGGTGGTCCCACACCGTGTCCGTGCTTCCTATTAGACTTACTCATGCCCCATTCAAGTCTGCAGTGGTTTAGTTGACCATTTGGTGGCATAGTGGGGTTGCTTTTACTTTTCTTTTATTCATTGGGTGTTAATGGCATCGTCAGCATTTATTCCCCATATCTACTTGTTCTTGATCTCTACTTGGCAGTAAGCCACCCTCTTGACAACTGAGACAGCAGTTAAGAGTCTACCAATGGGCCTGGAGTTACATATAGGCTAGACCAGGTAGCAACAGCAGATTTCCTTTGATGAAGAACATTAGTTAACCATATGGGTTTTTAATGAAAAACTAGTAGTTTCATGATTATCATTACTGATACCAGTTTTTAATTCTATATTTATTTAATTAACGGAATATAATTTCCCCAGCTGCCATGGTGAGATTTGAACTCATGTCTCCAAATTGTTAGTCCATGTTTCTGGATTAGTAGTCCAGTAACATCACCAATGTGCTGCTGTCTCTACTCCTGGCACTGTCCTGATTCATACAGAGGAAGACTATACTGAGATTGGAACCTAACTGTTGAGGTTCAAAACCTAAAGACAGACCCAAGTTCATGGTGTGAGATGAGTTGTTTCTACTTTGACTGACTATGTAGGCCTCTGATTGCATGATTTAGCCTCGATTTTATCTTGTTAATTAATAGGCTCAAGAGTATAATTTCAGTAACTTCAATACTTTATTAAGCAATATGAAATTTGACATCTGCTTATCATCTTCAATCAGAGTAAGCAAGCACATGATAGATGTCTAGATATTTAGAAGTAGACAACCTGTTGGCTTAACCTCAGACTTCGGCTCCAGTGTCCAAGCTGCCTGCAGGTCAGAAGGGCAATCTAATTTTTAAACTCAGTTGTAAAAATGTCACCTGACAGGCCAGTGCCTTCTGACTGCTCCAGCTTGAAATAAAAGCTGCATCAGAGCCCCATCCTTATCCGTAATTCACAAGGTTGTGTTCATTACTGTTAAACTTCTGTACTTTATACTCCAACTCCCTTTCAATAAAGACCAACATTCAATTTTCCTTCCTAATTACTTGCTATACCTGCCTGCTAACTTTGTGTTTCATGTTTGACAACACCCAGATCCCTCTGTAGTCCCTCTCCATTTAAATAATATTCTGCTTTTCATTCTTCCTACTAAAGTAGGTTACCTCACATTTTCCTACATTGTAGTCACACTGCCAGTTTTTTGCCCATTCACTCAACCTATCTATATCTGTTTGCAGACTCTTTGCAGACTCATAACTTACTTTCCTACTTATCCTTTATCATTAGTAAATTTAGCTACAATATACTCAGTCCCTTCACTCAGTTTTCCGTTTGTTAGCCAATCCTCTATCCATGCTAATATATTACCCCAACACCATGGGCTCTTAACTTGTGTCATAACTTTTTATGTGGCAATGCCTTTTGGAAATCAAAATGCACTACATCTAGTGGTCTCCCTTTATCCACCCTGTTAATTACATCCTCAAGGAACTCTAATGAATTTGTCAAACACAATTTCCCTTTCATACAATCTAGGAAAGTCAATATGGTTTTATTATGATTTTCTAAGTGACCTACTACTAATTTCTTAAGAATGGATTCTAGCATTTTCTCAGTGGCAGATGTTAAAAGTGTTACGTTTGCGGTTTTGCAGTCTTCTGGGATGTTTCCAGAATCTAGGGAATTTTTATTACAAACAATGCATCTATTATCTCTTGCCACTGCTTTTAAGACCATAGGAAGCAGGCCATCAGACCTAGGGGACTTATTAGCCTTTAGTCCAATAAGTTTGTTTAGTGCTTTTCCTCTAGTGATAATATTGTTTTAAATTCCTCCCTCCATTTTTTCCCCTGATTCTCCATTATTATTGGGATGTTTTTAGTGTCTTCGACCATGAAGCAGATACAAAATATGTATCTAAAGTCTCTGCCATTTCCATATTTCCCATTATTAATTCCCCAGTCTTCTTGTTTTAGGCAACAACATTTACTTTAGCTACCCTCTTCCTTTTTATATACTTGTAGCTCTTCCTGCCTGTTTTGATATTTATTGTTTGTTTTCCCTGAAATCTGTTTTGTCCCTCTTTATTATTTTTAGCTATCCTTTGCTGTTTTCTAACATTTTCCCAATCTTCTGGTCAACCACTAATCTTAGCAGCATTGTATGCTTTCTCTTTCAATTTGATACTATTCTTAACACCTTGGTTAGCCATGGATGATTCATCCTTCTTGAAAAATCATGATCTGGAATAAGCTGCCTGAAAGGGTGATGGAAATAGATTCAATTGTAACACTCAGAAGAAAATTGGATAAATACTGAAAAGGAAAAATTTGCAGGACAATGGGGATAAAGCAGGGGAGAATGGGACTCGTTAAATGCTTCTGCGAAAGAGCCGGCACAGGCATGATGGACAGAATGGTCTCTTTTTGTGTTGTATAATTCTCTGATTATATGAAGTAAAACTTGCATGTATAGTGTGCACAGTGCACGTTCCAGTACAGAAAATTGATCCACCAATCTATGGAGATGAGGGAAGGCTCGCACAGTACTTCATGTTCTGGGAGCTGAACCTTGTGTGTACCTACAGGGCTAAAGAATTCAGAACGCACTGGGGTGCAGAAGGAGTGGATGGAGGGCAAGGTACCTGTGATCGTTGCAACCATCAGCTTTGGGATGGGTGTGGACAAGGCGAATGTCAGGTGAGTGTCAAAAAAATGGGGTAGAGGAATGGGGAGGATAATGTGTCTGTCAGAAACACTCCTGGAGGGAAGGGTGTGTTCTTGTTGTAGTAGTGGGATTGTAATTGTCTTCTATCCAGGGTGCTTAGGCGAGGTGGGGGAATATTTGTCATTACCAATTATTAGCTGTCCACATGGAATGATTATTGGTTTACAAAAGATTATCCAGACTGTGTGTCGTATAACAGGTGCAGCTTTGTGAGGTCAGATTTTGTTTTGCATGTTGTGAAATATGACTTTTACACAGTCTGGATCCTGGGGAATGAGTGCCAGATGTGCACAGCCCATGGCATCTTCCTGGCTGCAGGTATTGCTGGTCCATTGGCTGCTAGTGTTGCCAGCTGATTTGCAGCAGCTTACCAAATGCACACTGGTGCTGGTTACTGACAGTGCATGTGGTGGTGTTCTCAACTACCAGCTTTCTCTGAGAGTTACAATGCCACTTGTGAGTGCCAGGTAAGGCTGGTTACAGGCTGTCAATTTCCATTGAGTGGCCAGAGACTCATATAACACAAAAGGCAAGCATTTGGCCCATTATGCCTGTATTGGCTTTTTGAAAGTGCCATCTAATTAGTCTACTCCACAGTTTATTCCCCATAGCCCTGCAAGTTTTTTTCCTTTTCAAGTTTATATCCACATCAAATTTGAAAGTTATTATTGAATCTGCTTCCATCACCCTTTCAGGAAGTACATCCCAGATCATTACAACTCACTGCATAAAATAATATGTTGTCTCTGAATCTTAAACCCGTATCCTCTGGCTATCGCCCCACTGAAGAGTGGAAGTAGTTTCTCTTTCCTTACTCCATCAAAAAAAGACTGCCTTCATATACACTGCCTTTCACAATCTCCAGACAACTCAAAGAGCTTTATAACCAATGAGGTACTTTGGAAGTGTAGTCACTGTTGTAATGTAAAATCCTTCATAATTTTGAACACCTCTACCAAAACATCTTTGTCTCCTCTGCTCTAAGGAGAACAACCCCAGCTTCTCCATAACCAAAATCCCTCATCCTAGAATATCTCCTCTGCACCCTTTCCAAGGTCATGGCATCCTCCCCACAGTGTGGTGCCCAGAATTGGACACACTACTCCAGCTGGGACTTAACTAGTGATTAATGAAGATTTAGCTTTCCTTGCTTACATTATGTTACCAGCTATCTGAGTATTTTTTAATTCATTCATGGCATGTATGCATCGCTGGCAAGGCCAATGTTTATTGCCCATCTCTAATTGCCCTTGAGAGGTGATGGTGAGGTGGAGGTACACCCACAATGCTGTTAAGAAGGGCATTTCCGGATCTTGACCTATGTTTCCAAGTCAGGATGGTGTGTGACTTGTAGGGGAACTTGCAGTGGTGATGTTCCCATGTATCTGCTGCCTTAGTCCTTCCAGGTGATTGAAGTTGTGGGTTTGGAAGTGCTGTCAAAGGAGCCTTGGTGAGTTCTTGCAGTGCACTTTGTAAATGATACACACTACTGCCACTTTGGGCCAGTGGTGGATGGCACGCTGCTTTGTCCTAGATGATGTCAAGCTTCTTGTGTTCTAGAGCTGCATCATCCAAGCAAGTATACAGTATCCCATGACACTGCTGACTTGTGCTTTGGGGAGTCAAAAGGTGAGTTACTTGCTGCGGAATTCCAGGCCTTCGACCTGCTCTTGCAAACACAGGGTTCATTTGGCTGGCCCAGATAAGGTTATGGTAAATGGTAACCCTCAGGATATTGATGGAAGGGTTCCAATAATGGTAATGCTGTTGAGCGGAAAGGGGAGGTGGTTAGTTTCTCTCTTGTTGGAGATGGCCATTGCCTTGCACTTCTGTTGTGTGGGTGTTCGGCGACGCTGGTTACTGACTGTCTCTAAGCACCGGCTGATGCTGGTTATTGACGGTCTCTGGACACTGGGCGATTCTGGCTCTTGACGGTCTCTGATCACTGGGCGATGCTGGTTGCTGACGGTCTGGGCACCAAATGATGCAGGTTCCTGACTGTCTCTAAGCACTGGTGATGTTGGTTACTGACTGGCTCTGAGCACCGGGTGATGCTTACTGACTGGCTCTGAGCACCGGGTGATGCTTACTGACTGGCTCTGAGCACCGGGCGATGCTCACTGACTGGCTCTGAGCACCGGGCGATGCTCACTGACTGGCTCTGAGCGCCGGGCGATGCTCACTGACTGGCTCTGAGCGCCGGGCGATGCTCACTGACTGGCTCTGAGCGCCGGGCGATGCTCACTGACTGGCTCTGAGCGCCGGGCGATGCTCACTGACTGGCTCTGAGCGCCGGGCGATGCTCACTGACTGGCTCTGAGCGCCGGGCGATGCTCACTGACTGGCTCTGAGCGCCGGGCGATGCTCACTGACTGGCTCTGAGCGCCGGGCGATGCTCACTGACTGGCTCTGAGCGCCGGGCGATGCTCACTGACTGGCTCTGAGCGCCGGGCGATGCTCACTGACTGGCTCTGAGCGCCGGGCGATGCTCACTGACTGGCTCTGAGCGCCGGGCGATGCTCACTGACTGGCTCTGAGCGCCGGGCGATGCTCACTGACTGGCTCTGAGCGCCGGGCGATGCTCACTGACTGGCTCTGAGCACCGGGCGATGCTCACTGACTGGCTCTGAGCACCGGGCGATGCTCACTGACTGGCTCTGAGCACCGGGCGATGCTCACTGACTGGCTCTGAGCACCGGGCGATGCTCACTGACTGGCTCTGAGCACCGGGCGATGCTCACTGACTGGCTCTGAGCACCGGGCGATGCTCACTGACTGGCTCTGAGCACCGGGCGATGCTCACTGACTGGCTCTGAGCACCGGGCGATGCTCACTGACTGGCTCTGAGCACCGGGCGATGCTCACTGACTGGCTCTGAGCACCGGGCGATGCTCACTGACTGGCTCTGAGCACCGGGCGATGCTCACTGACTGGCTCTGAGCACCGGGCGATGCTTACTGACCGGCTCCGAGCACCGGGCGAGGCCTACTGACCGGCTCCGAGCACCGGGCGAGGCCTACTGACCGGCTCTGAGCACCGGGCGAGGCTTACTGACCGGCTCCGAGCACCGGGCGAGGCTTACTGACTGGCTCCGAGCACCGGGCGATGCTTACTGACTGGCTCCGAGCACCGGGCGATGCTTACTGACTGGCTCTGAGCACCGGGCGATGCTTACTGACTGGCTCTGAGCACCGGGCGATGCTTACTGACTGGCTCTGAGCACCGGGCGATGCTTACTGACTGGCTCTGAGCACCGGGCGATGCTTACTGACTGGCTCCGAGCACCGGGCGAGGCCTACTGACTGGCTTCGAGCACTGGGTGTTACTATTTATTAACTATCTCTGAATTTATGCAGATTTGTTGCCCATTGGAATCTGGCAAAGTCGATGGCCGCTTATTACCAAGAATCTGGCCGAGCAGGGAGAGACGGGAAGCTCTCGTTTTGCCGAATCTACTACTCCAGGATAGATTGTGAGAACATCAGCTTCCTGATCAAGAAGGAGATTGCTCAGACCCAGGTACTGCGTCACCAGAGTTATCCACAGAAGTGTTGACCTTTCAGAGCCACACTTCTTGACTGGCTCTCATCCCTTTTACTTACCCTAGATCCCCTCAAGCTTGAGTTCCATAACGCCCACCATTTTTCTGATGGTGAGTTACAAGCTGGAAACTAACTGACAGGTTTGACTGGTTCATATATAAAATAACAAACCTGGAAGTCAGTTTTCCGCTGGAATCAAATCAAGGGATTTGAATGGTTTGTATATAGAATGACATGTACCTGGAAGTGAGTTACAGGTTGGAAACTAACTGAGGGGCTTGGGTGATTTATATATATCAGTAAATATTAATCAGTATAGAAATTATATCAGTAGTATGCATCAGCCTACCGCATTTCTTCATCTTGCTCTTCATGTACCCCTCATGGTTCCTCATCCCAGCTTGGCTTTCCAATCCCCCTTCTACCCTTCTGTCCAGCCATCATTACCTTTCCATGCTGAAGTGCCTTTTCTGCATGTTCCCAGTGAGGCACTTCACACTTGTCCTTATTTGCCTTTGGCTCACCTCTCGTGCCCCAATTCTGGTGGCTGCATGGCTATCCCTTTAGTAATGGTGCTGTGTCCGTAATTTGGCTGCTCATTTTCTGAATGCACTGAGAACCTCTGTGTTCTCCTCTGTTTGTCTTAGGATAATTATTTTCTTGTGGCTTTTGCAGAGCAAAAGAGGATCCATAAAAAACTCCGACAAATCCTCCCTGGTGGGCTTTGAGACTCTGGTTTCCTTCTGTGAGCAACCAGGGTAAGTGCTTCCATTTCGTGTGTTTTTTGCACTTCTTCCCTGAATAACAGTTAAAGCTACCTTGGGAGTAAGTTACAGGCTGGTACCTAACCAAGGGGTTCAAGTCGTTTATATATAGAATACCAGATATCTAGGAGTAACTCTTTCGAGTACAAACATGTTTCCATCTGTTCCTATTCAGATGAAGTTACATTGTTTCATAGTTTGCCATTGTGAGATTTGAACTCTTGATCTTGGGGTTACAAACCCAGTACCGTAACCACTTGGCTATTTAGGCCGAGCATATCTAGGAGTAAGTTGCAGGTTGGAAACAAACTGAAGAGTTTGGGCGGCTTATGTCTGGAATAACATACAGCTGGGAGTGAGTTACAGGCTGGAAACTACTAAACAGGGATAGATATTTTATATGCAAATAGTGAGTAGCAGGTGTGAGTCACAGTCAATGTTCCCTCTTTTTTTGAGGTCCATGACCCTTTTATTTTTTTGTTGTGTAACTGTGGATGCACGGTAATTCAAAGGGACCAGCTGACTCGTGTGTGATCTGCGCAGGAATTTTTGGATTTCCTCGTGGCTGCACAGTTTAGTGGGAACTTTGGTCACACGTAGAATTTCACAGAGGGTGTACTCAATTTTCATGAATGGACCTGTACACACTACAGGAGACTGACCAGTTAACATCTATTATGTGCACTCTATGGTGGAACATTGATCCATATAGAGTGTATATCTGTAAATATTAATCAGTGCAGAGCTTACATTAGTAAATGTTAATCAGTAGTGTGTGTATCAGTAAATATCAATCAGCATGTAATGTTTATCAGTAAATATTGATCAGAAGAGTATGTATCAGTAAATATTAAATAGTATAGAGTGTATATCAATAAGTATTAGTGTAGTGTGTATATCGGTAAATGTGAATCAGTAGGGAGTGTATATCAGTAAATATTAATCATTATAGAGCTTATGTTTCACTGAATATCAATATAGTGTATATCTGTAAATATTGATCAGTATCGAGTTTACATCAGTAAATATTAATCAGTAGGGAGGGTATGTAACTAAATATTAATCAGTAGGGAGGGTATATCAGTAAATATTAATCAGTATAGAGTGTATATCAGTAAATATTAATCAGTAGGGAATGTATATCAGTAAATATTAATCAGCAGGGAGGGTATATCAGTGAATATTAGTCAGTACAGTGTGTGTTTCAGTAACTATTAACCAGTGTAGAGTTTATATCAGTATATATTGTTCAAGAGAGAATGTATATCAATAAATATTAATCAGTAGGGAATGTTTATCAGTAAAAGATGGCATAGTATTATTGTCACTGGACTAGTAATTCAAAGACCCAGGGGGACCTGGGTTCAAATCCCCCCAGAGCAGATGGTGGAACTGAATTGAATAAAAATCTGAAATTAAAAGTCAAATGATGACCATGAAACCATTGTCGAATGTTGCAAAAACCCATTTGGTTCACTAATGTTCTTTAGGGAAGGAAATCTGCAATCATTGCCTGCTACATGCGACTCTAGACCTAGTAGCTAGTGTGCAATGGGAGTGTTTGACTCTTAAATGATCTCTGAAGTGGCCTAGCGAGCCACTCAACTGTGTCAAACTGCTAAACAATCAATAAAAAGGAATTAAACCAGACAGACCACCTGGCATTGACCTAGGCACCAGAAATGACAACGGCAAACCCAGCCCTGTCGAACCTTACAGCTTGGGCTGTAATTGGGCGAGCTGTCGCACAGGCTAGTTGAGCAACAGCCTGACATAGTCACACTCACGGAATCATACCTTACAATGTCCCAGACACCACCACCACCGTCTCTGGGTAGGACAGATCCAGCAGAGGTGGCGGCACAGTGTTATACGGGAGGGAGTTGCCCTGGGAAACCTCAGCATCGACTCTGGACCAACTGGCACCAGGTCAAACATGTTCAAGGAAACCTCCTGCTGATTACCACATACTGGCCCCCTAAGCTCCACCACTTGGAGGAAGCACCGACAGTGGCTCAGTAGCACCACTGCTGACTGAGCTGGCCAAGTCTTAAAGGACATAGCTGCTAGACTGGGCCTGTGCCAGGTGGTGAGGGAACCAACAAGAGGGAAAAACATACTTGACCTCATCCTCACCAACCTGCCTGCTGCAGATACAACTGTCCATGACAGTATCGGTAGGAATGAGCACCACACAAGTCCTTGTAGAGACAAAGTCCCGACTTCACATTAAGGCTTGTGTTGTGTGGCACTACCAGTATGCTAACTGGGATCTATTTTGAACAGATCTAGCAACTCAAGATGGCGCTGTGGGCCATCAGCAGTAATAGAATTGTACTCAACCACAGTCTGTAACCTCATGGTTCAGCATATCCTCCACTCTATCATTACAATCAAGCCAGGGGATCAACCGTAGTTCAATGAAGAGTGCAGGAGGGCATGCCAGGAGCAGCACCAGATATACCTAAAAATTAGGTGTCAACCTAGTGAAGCTACAATACAGGACTGCTTGTGTGCCGAACAGCATATGCAGCAAGCGATAGACAGCTAAGTAATTCCACAGCCAATGGATCAAATCTAACCTCTGCAATCTTGCCACATCCAGTCATGAACAGTGGTGGGCAATTAAACAGCTCACTAGAGAAGGAGGCCTCACAAATATGCCCATCCTCAATGATGGGGGAGCCCAGCACATCAGTGCAAAAGGTAAGGCTGAAGCATTTGCAACAATCTTCACCAGAATTGCTGAGTGGATGATCCGTCTCAGCCTCCTCCGGAGGTTTCCAGCCACACAGATGCCAGTCTTCAGCAAATTCGATTGCTGAATAATGCAAAGGCTATGGGCCCTGACAATATTCCGGCAATAACACTGAAGACTTGTGCTCCGGAACTTGTGCCCCTAGCCAAGCTGTTCCAGTACAGCTACAATTCTAGCAATGTGGAAAATTGCCCACGTATGTCCTGTACACACAAAGCAGGACAAATCCAACCCAGCCGATTACCACCCCATCAGTCTACTCTCGATCATCAGTAAAGTGATAGAACAGGTCATCACCAGTGCTATCAGGCAGCACTTGCTTAGCAATAACCTAGTTACTGGCACTCAGTTTGGCCAGGGCCACTCAGCTCCTGACCTCATTACACCTTGGTCCAAACATGGACAAAAGAGCTGAACTCCCGAGGTGAGGTAAGATTGACTGCCCTTGACATCAAGGCAGAATTTGACTGAGTGTGACATCAAGGAGCCCTTGCAAAGCTGGAGGCAAACTCTCAGCTGACTGGAGTCATACCTAACGCAATAGCCAGGCTTGGTCTGACAAGTGGTAAGCAACATTCGCACTACACAATTGCCAGGCAATGACCATCTCCAACATGAGAGAATCTAACAATGAACCCTTGACATTCAATGGCATTACCATCGCTGAATCCCCCACTATCAACATCCTGGGCGTTACCATTGACCAGAAACTGAACTGGACCAGCAATATAAATACTGTGGCTACGAGAACAGGTCAGAGGCTAGGAATTCTGCAGTGAATAACTCATCTCCTCGCTCCCCAAAACCTGTCCATCACCTTCAAGGAACAAGGCAGGAAAGTGATGGAATATGCCCCACTTGCTTGGATGAGTGCAGCTCCAACAAGACTCAAGAAGCTTGACACCATCCAGGACAAAGCATCCCGCTTGATTGGCACCCCATCCACAAACATTCACTCCCTCCACCAGCAATGCACAGTGGTAGCAGTCTGTACCACAAACAAGATGTACTGCAGGAACTCACCAAGGCTCCTTAGCACCTTCCAAACCCATGACTGCCACCTGGAAGTTCCCTTCCAAGCCACTCACCTTCCTGACTTAAAAATATATTGTCATTCATTCACTGTGGCTGGGTCAAAATCCTGGAACTCCCTCCCTAACAGCACTGTGGGTGTACCTACAACACATGGACTGCAGTGTTTCAAGAAGGTGGCTCACCACCATCTTCTCAAGGGCAATTAGGGATGAGCAATAAATGCTGGCCTAGCTAGCGACGCCTACATCCCATGAATGAAAAAGAAATTAGGGAGTGTTTATCAGTAAATATTATTCAATACAGAGTGTATTTCAGTAAATACTAATTAGTATAAAGTTTACATCAGTAAAGAGTAATCAGTATATTGTATATTAGTAAATATTTATCAATACAGAGTATATATTAGTGAAGATTGATCAGTACATATTAATCCGTACAGTGTATATTAATGAATATTAATCAGTACATTATATATCAGTAAATATTAATCAGTATAGAGTTTACATCAGTCAATATCAATACAGAGTGTATTTCAGTGAATATTAATCAGTATAGAGTCTTTGAGTAAATATTAATCAGCAGGGGGTGTATATCAGTGAATTTTCATTAAGTGTATGTCAGCAAATATTAATCAGTAGGGAGTGTATATGGGTATAGATAATCAGTATAGAGTGTATTTCAGTAAATGTTAATCAGTAGGGAGGTTATATGAGTAAACATTAATCAATACAGAGATTATATCAGTAAATATTAATCAGTATAAACTGTATTTCAGTAAATATTAATCAGTAGGGAGCATACATCAGTAAATACTAATTGGGTAGTTTAAGCACTTGAAAGGTTTAATATGGTAAGGAGGCAGTGTTGGATAGCCTGTCTGTACTTAAATTTGATAATGCACCAGATCTGGATGAGATGCATCCTGGGATACTGAAGGAAGTGAGAGTGGATATTGCAGAGGCACTGTCCATAATTTTCCAACCTTAGACTTGGGTGGTGCCAGAGCACTGGAGAACTGATGCCCTTATTCAAAAACGTGTGCCAAACTTGTGCAAATGAGGACTCCACAGATTTCAGACACTTGTACAATTCATCGTGATTTTTTAAATGTAGGTTCTTGCATTTGTATACAGTCATCTGCAGTAGTGTTCAATATCATTCTCAGATTACAATCAAGCACTGTACAATAGGCTGATAAATATGTTTAAGGAAAGTTGACTATTTTTCCAGGCAAATTTGTTAAATACATAACCTATGTACCAAGTTTGTGTCCGTCTCTTCTATGCAGTGCAGGAGATGGGAGCCTGACGGAGCTGTCTCCTTGGTGTTGGTGGGTTGTACCCTGTTGGATTAAGTATCTTAACTAGTCCGGCCATGCAAAGTCTATTTCAGGACGCCCTGAAAATACTTTCTCCAAGCTCTTGAAGGTGTTAGGGTTTTGTTGCAAGAGATTAGATTGTTGGGGATTCCTGTTGCCTCAGTTAGCTTTTTTGGGGTTACTGTTGTCACTGTTGCATTGCTGGGGTGCCTGTTGCTGGGGGTCAGGTTGCGGGGGTTCCTGTTGCTGAGTTCTGGTTGCTACCAGTCCTTTCTGCATGTTTAGTTGGACCTGGCTGCTGACCTTGGCCTTGAACAGAATCCATATGTGATGGCGAATGAAACAAGAATTAGGAACATGACAATGAACGTGGCGATGACCACAAGACCCCCCAGGGCCCACCTGTCGCTCAACAGCCAACTTCTGGCCTTCTGCGTCACTCCTGAGTCCAGGGATGACAGCTGTTCCATCGCAGTGCTGCAGGATAGAGACAGTGAGAAAAATGCTGCAACCTCGGGTTGTAGAGGGGCAGATCTAGTTCGGAGCAGGACGGGAAGCTGCCAGTGGGTGTAGAGCTTGGTAGGTGTTGGTAACGGGCAGTGATGGGCTAGCCTGGGATTTAAAAAAATTTTAGTTCTTGGTATGTGTCAAGTTTTACCTGCAGTATGCTTAAAGCATCAAGGTATTCATGCACTGGCTGGGTGTGCTAGGCATATCGGTAGAGGTGGAATTTTCTACCACTTTTTAGCTGTCTGATAATCGCAATAAAACAACCATGTTGTTGTTGGAGGTATAAGTAGACATGTCACACTGTAGTACATTGACCCTCCCGGGATAACTGTGTGACCCTGTCACCGCCCGCCGCCCACCCCCCCACCCCAGGGTAACTGCGTGACCCCGTCACCCTCCCGGAGTAACTATGTGACCCTGTTGCTCTGTCAAGGTAACTGTGTGACCCTGTTGGGGTAACTATGTGACCCTGTCACACTCACAGGGTAGCTGTGTGACCCTGTTACTTTGTCAGGGTAACTGCATGACCCCGTTGCCCTCCCGGGGGAGCTGCATGACCCCGTCGCCCTCTGCCCTCCCGGGGGAGCTGTGTGATCTCCATCCTCCTGGTAGGGCACCCATGTGACCCTGTCAGGGTAACTGTGAAACCTGTGGCTCTGTCATGGTAACTGTGTGACCATTGTACTCTTGGAGTAACTGTGTGACCCTGTTGCCCTCTCAGGGTTATTCTGTGATTCGTAGCCCTGTCGGAGCATCTTTGTGACCCTGTCGGGGTAACTGTGTGGCACCCATCCTCCTGTTGGGGTAACCATGTGACCTATTGCTTTCTCGGGGTAACTGTGCAATCGCCCTGTCAGGATAACTGTGATCTGTCACGCTGTCAGGGTAACTGTGTGATCTGTCGCCCTGCTGGGGTAACTGTGTGACACCCATCGTCCTGTTGGGGTAACTGTGAGACACCCATTGTCCTGTTGGGGTAACTGTGCCACCCATCCTCCTGTTGGAGTAACTGTGTGACTTGTCGTCCTGTCGGGGTAACTGTGTGACCTTGTCACCATGTTGGAGTAACTCTGACTTGTCGTCCTGTCAGGGTATCTGTTGGGGACCCTGCTGGGGGTAACTTGTGACCCCGTCAACCTGTCAGGGTAACTGTGTGACCTATCGCCCTGTTGTGGAAACCTCTCGCCCTCTATAGTGTGCCTACGTAGGGAGAGATCGAGTGTGTACTGAATTCTTTAAATCAAGAACAGCAGACAAAAGGAGACTGATCATTGAGCTGCAGTTTGAGGCTGTTTCTGGATGACATGTTTCAGCCCCTCAAGGGAGAAGCTCATCTTTAAAATTGGAACCTACTTGTTCAGAAACCTTCCCGGCCTCTTTCATAAATTCTTTCAGTAAAAGCTGAAAGTCAAAATGACCTTTAGCCAGCACTCTAGTGGGAAAATACTGGGCAGAAGCCTGCCTGCCTCTGTGTATAACTATTGACCACTGTGTAAGTAATACCTTCCTACAGGATAGCCTGTCCTTACCTGAAGCTGTTTTGTCACAGTGAAATGGTTGCCGCTGCTCAGCAGGTGTCTCCGCTTCCTCTAAATACTGTGAATCTTTAGTTTGTGCTTTCACCTGAGCTACTGTTGGTTTGTTTGGGGTTAAATATTAACCTGCTGACACTGCACCTGAAAAATGCTATATTCCTCAGCCACACCTGGCTCTGGCCAGTTCCCCTTTTGTAATTTTCTTTTATTATTACGTGGTGCAAATATGGGTGGAGACGACTAACATTTAACGTTTAACCCTATGTCAGCTGTGGCTCAATTGTGACTAAACTGACTGAAGGGGTGCTGAACTGTCAGAGCTGCAGTCTTTCAGATGAGGCATTAAACTGGAGCCCTGTCTGCCCTCTCAGCTGGATATAAAAGATCCATATCAGTTTCAAAGAAGAACAGGGGAATTTTCCCCAGTGTCCCACTATTTATTGCTCAATCAACACATTACTGTTTTTGGGAGCTTGCTGCGTGCAACTTAGCTGCTATGTTTCCTACGTTACAACAGTGATTACACTTTAAAAAAAATACTTCATTGGCTGTAAAATGTTTGATCATCTGGTGATCGTGAATGGTGTTATATAAATGCAAGACTATTTTTATTTTGGAGCACAGAAGGTTTTTGCTGAAATTTTACTTCCTATTCTTCATTCAGAAAGAATGAGGCACTTTTTGAAGTGTAGTCACTTACAGGGAAACATCCCATCCAATTTGAACACAGCAAGGTCTTTCAAACACCAGTGAGATAATGACCAGATAATCTGTTTTAGTGAGGAATGAATATTGGACCGGTCACTGGGGAGAACCTCCTTGCTCCTCTTCAAATAATGCCATGGGATTTTTTACATCCATTTGAGAGAACAGAAGGTGCCTCGATTTATTGTCTCATTTGAAAGACAAGTCCAGCTCCCCCTCTACACTGCTCTGGAGTTTCTGCCCAGATTATATGCTCAAGTCTCTGGAGTGACACTTGAATCCGCAAACTTCTGAGTTTGAGGCTAGAGTGCTACCCACTGAACCAAGGCTGACGCCTTAAAAAAAAGCTGTTGAAGTGACTAGGCCTATAGTTCAAACACTAGTAAGGTTGGAAAGAGTAGTAGAGAAGACACAGGTAAATTGACCAATGGTTATTTGATAATGCTAGGCTGGCATTAAAAAGTCTGCTGATTGTGGGAATACGCCAGATCCACAGTTTTGAGGGGTTTTGGGGGGGGCTGAAGCGATGGTGATGAATGAGTTAGAGTGGAAAGATGGTGTGATGAGTTTTAATTTTAATTGGATTTCCTGTTAACGAGCCTAAATTTCATAATTGAATACATGCTCCGGCAACCAGTCAGTTGTTGTATTGAAATAGGGAAATGGCATAGCTTCAGATAAAAGCAAAATACTGCAGATGATGTAAATCTGGAATAAAACAAAGTACTGGAAAAACTCAGTAGATCTGGCAGCATCTGCAGAGAGAAACAGAGTTAACGTTTCAAGTCCGTATAACTCTTCTTCATAGCTTCAGGCCACATAACTGTCTGAGTGAGTTTCACAGGCAGGGGAAACTGTGTTGCTTTCTGTGTGAATATTTTGCATTATGTCACTTTGCTGCTCCACCTGTGTTAGTTGAAGTTTGCAGATTTTTCACACCCCAGCCCACAATACACCACGACGAAACCTGCGTCTGTCTCATCCTCCCATCTGAATCCTCAGACAGAGCTCTGAGGCTGACTATACACCCTGTCTTAGTACCATTCAGTAGAGATCTGGTTAGCTGGTTTCCTTATTGCTGGGCTCTGATTCCTGTTCTTTCCATCAACCTGCTCCCAAATTGAGAGTTAGAGAAGGATTTTCCCCACTGTCTGGAATTGAGTCTGTACACCTGACCAGTCTCCCAATAGCTGCCACGTACACTTTCCAAGCTTGTTCACTTTTGAGTTCACCATCCAATAATTCATGACCTTTCTAACCCACCTGATGTTTCCCTGAGAATATCATTTCTCCACTTAATCTGAAAGTAGGACTTTGGGACTAGCTGATATTCTCATGCAGAGAGCCAGCAGGGATGCGACAGGTTGAATGGTTTCTTTCTGTGTTATAACCATTCTATGGTTCTGTCTTGTTTCTCATGATGTGGCGATTTTGGTCGTCTGAGTTTTCAAATTTTCATCAGCCAAGCAAACCTCGTAAGTCAGGCCTGGTCCCCTCTCCATCCTGCTTTGCTCTGCTTTTGATTTGGGGTAGAGCTGGGCAACTTGGACCAGTCAGACAGTTGTATTTTTTAGCTCATCACTTTATTGCGTGTTGCTATCAATTAATAAATATTTTTCATAGAGTAGTTTAGCCTCTCACTATGTAAATAGTTGATGGGCTGTTTTTCTTTTTTCATCACCAGAGGGTGCCATGCTACACTAAATTGAACCTGTTGTTTTTAATTTAAAGGGTAACTGTAAATTTCATTGGCCAGCAGCGTAGTAATTCAACATAAACTGATAAAATTATACACAGAACATGTTTAGATAGGAACATACGAAAGGTCAGGGACTTATTGAAGCTATCCTAACCCCCAGTTAAGCATGTGTACTTTCAACAGCCAGTGATAGATTATTGGAAGATTTTTTTTACTGACCAAAGTTTATCCTGATATTTTTACAATTTATGTTTCTCACCAATTTATGTTTAGAGCAGAGTGCTAAAACATCAAGGCTCAGGATATTGAACTTCTAGTATATGGAATATCTAGCCAAGTTAAAGTTATGTTCTGGTCCCATTTACTGCCTGAAATTCCCTTTGAGTTTCACTTGGATTATATGCCAAAGTTCTGCACGAAAGGTTACTGTTTAATCACCAACTTATGAGCAATAGTAAGTTTTGTAGTTGGGAGCAAGAAGTTACAAAGGGAATTAAATAGAAGAAAAGACTTGCATTTATATAACCTCAGGATGTCACAAAGCGCTTTACAGCTAATGAAGTTCACAGCTTTTGAAGTGTAAATAAAATTGTAATGTAGGAAGGTGGGGCTAATTTGTGCACTGCAAGCTCCCACGCACAGCAATGAGATAATGACATCTGTTTTCTTGTGTTGTTGATTGAGGTAGAATTATTGGTTAGGACACTGGGGCAAACTCCCCTGCTCTTCTTTGAAATAGTGCTGTGGATCTTTTACATCCACCAGAGAGGGCAGACATCAGTTTAATGTCTCATTGGGCACTTCACCTCAGGAAGTATATGTAAGGAGATGAAGCACAGATTCTTCAGAATGAAATGGGGGCCCGGACGGTTAAATTATAAGGACAGCTTGCATAAATTTAGCTTGTTTTCTCTTGAGCTTAGAAACTTCAAGGGTGATCTAATCAAGGTATTTAAAATACTAAAATGAGTTGACAGGATAATAGAAACTATTTTCTGTGGTGGGGAATCCAAAATAAGGAGGCATAACCTTAAAATTAGAGCTAGGAGGTGAAGTTAGGAAGACCTCCTTCCACACATAGTGTAGTGGAAATCTGGAATTATCTCTCCCCCAAAAAGCTGAGGATGCTGGGGGTCATTTGGTGTTTTGAGGTCTGTGGTCAAGACTTTTGTTGGATAATGATATCAAGGGATATGGATCAATGACTGGTATAGACCAGCCTGTGGTTTGATAGAATGGCAGAACATGCTCGAGAAGCTTAGTGGCCTCCTGTTCCTTTGTGAAATCCCTAAGAAATTGCCCAAGAGAGTGGAAGCAGCAATACTTATTGGAGGAGCTGTGTCAGGTTGGGTGAAGGTGCTGAGTAGGGTGCCATAGGAATTGGTGTTTGTAATTCACAATAAAGATTTATGTTCAAGAACATAAGCTTGAATGTAAGCTGGTCAGACTTGCTGACAATTCCAAGCAAGCTGAACTTGGTAATTGAGTACTGATTTCCATGGTGGGAAAGTGCTGTCTCACTAACAGTTATAGGATGTATGGTTGGGGAATACTACACCATACCTGGATTTCCTAATGTACCTTATAGGCATATTTTACTTATTGGGTGGGTGTTGGGTGATAAAGGGGTTAACCCTATTTGCATTCATTGAAATTACTGTTTCAAGTTATGAGACTACACTATTAATTTGGTATTTGCAAAATGATCATCTTCTTTATATTTGTCTCTAGTGTCTAATCTTCCCCAAGAATCTTGATGGTCTTACAGGTGACACACCTTTGACAGTGATTTCACCTTGATAATGACATAGATATTTTCCAACACTATCACCACGAAATGTAAAAACTTATCACAATTTTCCATTTCTTTGCATATACCAGAATGGTTTCAGGGATGAGCGACTTTAATATGTAGATAGCCTGGAGAAGCTGGGGTGTTCTCTTTGGAGCAGAGAAGATAAAGGGCAGATTTAATAAAGGTATTCAAAATGACAAAGGATTTTGATAGCATAAATAAGGCTAAGCTGTTTCCACAGGCAGCAGGGTGATTAAACCAGGAAATTGGGACAAGAACCAAAGAAGGGGTGAGGAGATCTTTTGAGGCAGCAAATTGCTGTGATTTGGAATCCACTACCTGAAAGGGTAGTGGGAGCAGATTCAGTAATAACTTCCAAAAGGGCGTTGGATAAATACTTGAAAAGGAAAATCAATGCAGGGCTATGGGAAAACAGAAGGAAAGAAGTGGGACTAATTGGAATGCTTGTTCAAAGTCAAGCACAAGCCATTAGGTTAAATAAGGTTTATCCAACATTTTCGATTTTCACAATCACCCGTTGAGGTGATAAGCTAATTTCTGAAGGATAAGGTTTGGCACAACATTAAACATGAATTTCAAACAAAAAAAATGATGTATTAAAAGAAACAATTTGCTGAGCAAAAAAAATCGCAACAATAAGTTGACAATTTAAAAAACATGTAATCAGCAAAGACGACCATTAGAATGTGAAAGGGGAGTGTATGTGTGCAGCTCATTCCCAGTCTCAGTGCTCACTCGCCCATCCTTTCTCACACTCACCCGCCCATCCTCTCTCACACTCACTCACTCGCCCATCCTCTCTCACACTCACTCACTCGCCCATCCTCTCACACACTCACTCACTCGCCCATCCTCTCTCACACTCACTCACTCGCCCATCCTCTCTCACACTCACTCACTCGCCCATCCTCTCTCACACTCACTCACTCGCCCATCCTCTCTCACACTCACTCACTCGCCCATCCACTCTCACACTCACTCACTCGCCCATCCTCTCTCACACTCACTCACTTGCTCATCCTCTCTCACACTCACTCACTCGCCCACCCTCTCACTCATTCGCCCGTCCTCACTCTCACTCACTCACTCGCCCATCCTCACACACTCACTCACTCGCCCATCCTCTCTCACACTCACTCACTCGCCCATCCTCACTCACACTCACTCGCCCATCCTCACTCACACTCACTCGCCCATCCTCACTCACACTCACTCGCCCATCCTCACTCACACTCACTCACTCGCCCATCCTCATACACTCACTCACTCGCCCACCCTCTCACTCACTCGCCCATCCTCTCTTACACTCACTCACTCGCCCATCCTCACTCACACTCACTCGCCCATCCTCACTCACACTCACTCGCCCATCCTCACTCACTCACTCGCCCATCCTCACTCACACTCACTCGCCCATCCTCACTCACACTCACTCGCCCATCCTCACTCACACTCACTCGCCCATCCTCACTCACACTCACTCTCCCATCCTCTCTCACACTCACTCACTCGCCCATCCTCACTCACTCACTCGCCCATCCTCACTCACTCACTCGCCCATCCTCACACACACTCGCCCATCCTCTCTCACACTCACTCACTCGCCCATCCTCACTCACACTCACTCGCCCATCCTCACTCACACTCACTCGCCCATCCTCTCTCACACTCGCTCACTCGCCCATCCTCTCTCACACTCACTCGCCCATCCTCACTCACACTCACTCACTCGCCCATCCTCTCTCACACTCACTCACTCGCCCATCCTCACTCACACACACTCGCCCATCCTCTCTCACACTCACTCACTCGCCCATCCTCACTCACACTCACTCGCCCATCCTCACTCCCACTCACTCGCCCATCCTCTCTCACACTCGCTCACTCGCCCATCCTCTCTCACACTCACTCACTCGCCCATCCTCACTCACACTCACTCACTCGCCCATCCTCTCTCACACTCACTCACTCGCCCATCCTCACTCACACACACTCGCCCATCCTCTCTCACACTCACTCACTCGCCCATCCTCACTCACACTCACTCGCCCATCCTCACTCCCACTCACTCGCCCATCCTCTCTCACACTCGCTCACTCGCCCATCCTCTCTCACACTCACTCACTCGCCCATCCTCACTCACACTCACTCACTCGCCCATCCTCTCTCACACTCACTCACTCGCTCATCCTCACACTCACTCACTCACACACCCTCACACACGCTCACTCGATCACCCGCCCTCACGCTCGCCCTCACGCTCGCCCTCACGCTCGCCCTCACGCTCGCCCTCACGCTCGCCTTCACGCTCGCCCGCACGCACGCTCGCCCGCTCGCTCGTTCGCCCGCCCTCAGGCCCGCTGGCTCGCCCGCCCTCAGGCCCGCTCGCTCGCTCGCCCGCCCTCGCGCCCGCTCGCTCGCCCGCCCTCGCACCCGCCCGCTCGCCCGCCCTCGCGCCCGCCCGCTCGCCCGCCCTCGCGCCCTCGCGCCCTCGCGCCCGCCCTCGCGCCCGCCCTCGCGCCCGCCCTCGCGCCCGCCCGCTCGCCCGCCCTCGCGCTCGCCCGCCCTCGCGCCCGCCCGCTCGCCCGCCCGCTCGCTCGCCCGCCCGCTCGCCCGCCCGCTCGCCCGCCCTCGCACCCGCCCTCGCGCCCGCCCTCGCGCCCGCCCGCCCGCTCGCCCGCCCTCGCGCCCGCTCGCTCGCGCCCTCGCGCCCGCTCGCTCGCGCCCTCGCGCCCGCTCGCTCGCGCCCTCGCGCCCGCTCGCTCGCGCCCTCGCGCCCGCTCGCTCGCGCCCTCGCGCCCGCTCGCTCGCCCGCCCGCTCGCTCGCCCGCCCTCGCGCCCGCTCGCTCGCCCGCCCTCGCGCCCGCTCGCTCGCCCGCCCTCGCGCCCGCTCGCTCGCCCGCCCTCGCGCCCGCTCGCTCGCCCGCCCTCGCGCCCGCTCGCTCGCCCGCCCTCGCGCCCGCTCGCT